>NC_082679.1:49929190-50232221 GCF_025265405.1 Mesoplodon densirostris
CAGGTTGGAAAGAATGATTTTTGTGGGGAATTTGGACCCAACACTTCATAGAGCTACAGTTAGGCTTATATTTTCACGTTGCTATGTTTTTGTTTCTCAAGGCAGTGTTTTTCCAACTGAATCTTCAGAGCCTAAGTGCTCACAAACATTCTTGTGTTTTACTACATTTTCTTTGAAAGGGCTCTATGTATTCTTCCAGTGTGAGAAACACCGGCTTGGAGGCCAGGGGGTGGGTCTGTCCCTCCCAGTCAGTTCTCTCCTTATTGTCATGGGCCGCCTAGACTAAAATACAGGCCATTTCGGTAGCTCTGTCCCTGAAGTTTGGTTTCTTAGTCCATTGGCAGTAATTTTCTTACCCATCTCATCTGTGCTTTGGGCTGGAAGTAGAGCCAAGAAAGGGGCGAGGACTCAGGGAAGGGGAGAGAAGGGAGGGACTGTATTCCAGGCAGGGCGAAAGGCATAAGCAAAGGCCCAGAGGCGAGAATTTGCTGGAGCATCTGGAACAAAGGTGAGGCTCGTCGCTTGAGGTGGCAGGACTGAGCAGGGAAGTAGCAGCAGGAAGGTCTGCGGGCAGCTTCTCTGCAGAGCCTTGAGTGCCAAGCCAGGAGTCTGGATGGTGCTGCAGGCAGTGGGAGCCAGAAGAGGAACAGATGAGGAGGACCCACTAGGGTTCCAGTCTCCAGGGCCACCGCAGAGGCCTTTGGTGGAGGCAGGCACTGCAGCTTCTGAGATGGGAGCAAGCGAGGCGAGGAGTGGACCTGAGCAGCCCTGAGCCCGTCCTGCCCAACCCGCCTGGGGAGTGAGGCGGGAGGACAGGCCCGCTGGGCCTTTCCTTTAGCCCCGGGAAGGGAAACACGAGTGCTGAGGATGGCTCAGCTCTCAGACCCTAAATATAGTTTCTAGCCATTCTTCTGAAAGAAAGAAAATGGTTTAATTCTACTTCTTGAGCTGCCCTTTGCTTCAGTGCAACCTAAGCTGGAGAGAAGGAAAATAACTATTAACCCAGAGAAGTGAAACCAGGGAAACGCAGTGCATGTGTCTCTCACAAGCGCGGGGGCCCTCTTCCGAGCTGCTCTCGCCCGCACGGGGAGACCAAAAGCAGCCGGTTCTCTGGTCGAGTGGCCATGCCCGCCCTCCTGGGCACGTTCACGTCCGGCTCTGCCGCCGCTCCTGCCCCACCTCAGCGGCCCCTAGTTATGTCACCGCTGTCACCTCCCTGCCTCCCCAGGATCCTGAAGAAAGCCAACAGAGCAGTGGAGGGCCGCACCGCGAAAGCAAACTTGCCCACGTGGACAAAGGAAGGATAAGGAGAGAGCGGCCCAGAGGCAGGTCAGGGACTAAGTTGGTCCCCAAGCCCCTTGGCGTGACCGAGCCCCAGCACAGCTGTGACATTAGCAGCCGGCATTTGAGGCACAATAATAATTCTTCAGATCAAAGCAGCTCCGTCTTTAGACAATTATAGTAAAATTGAAGCTCTCCTCTAAAAGAAACACATGCTCTTGTTGTGTTTTGCCCTCTCCCCCCACCCTTATTTTATTCTTTATGAACAAATCGGTTTTCAGGGCTATAGAAAGAACCGATTGGAAGCTTAAACTCTCACTGTCTGCCCAGGGGTGGATTTGCAGGGGTGGACATGGAACATCTGAAAGCTGATTTTTTTAAAATTGATATCCAAGAATAAAAGAGAGAATGGTAGGAGAAGCTGATCAGGAATGAATAAAGTCTCCTTTTAGGCTGAAATAACCCCCTCCCCCATCTTCCCTCCAGAAAAGCCGGACTGTAATTGCTTGCAATCACTCGGCACAAATTGTCTGCTCGTATTTGCTTTTTAATTTTGTATAATCTGGTCCATTTCGCTCTCTCTGCCTTTGAGCTTAACCTCTCTCTCTCTTTTTCTCTCTCTTCCTCTTATTCCTTCTCTCTTACTCTCTCCCTTTAATTCTTCAGGGCTGTTCAAAAAATTAGTAATAATTCCCTAGGATATTTGATGGCTTTTACCAAGCAAAGGCACTCAGGGAAAAGAAAAAAAGAAAACAACACACACACACACACACACACACACACACACACACACACACAGTGAATGGAATGGATCTGGGCTGCATCTGCTTAAGTGTTCATTTCTGCATCCAAAGTATTGTTTATTTTGATGCATTAATACTGTTTTTAAAGGCATGGTAGACATTTTAATAAATAAATGGAATGACCACAAAGTGAGCAAAAAAAAAAAAAAAAAAGCCAGAACAAGAGAGGTGGTTTCTCAGAGTCCCTGTGCACCATTTTCTTCTGCTTTTTAAGCAGGTTTACGTCTGCCAATCCCACACGTTCCTACTTGCTCTAATGCACACGCCTTCTATGGAGCATGCTGCACCGGCCATCCTACCACTTCCCCAGCCAGTCCTTGCCCTTGTTCTCCTGCCTGTGTTTTACTTATATGGGGGCCAGTGAATCTGGAAGGAGGCACATCAGTTAGTATTGCTTACTTTCCAACTACGTGAAAGGTGTTAGGGAGGTGAGGGGGCATTTAGATGGAGAAAAAGTTCAGGGGAAAAATCCTCAATGGGCAGAGGAAAGAAGAAAAAAGGAAAAGATGTGGGTGTAAAGAGAAAAGCAACAAAATTAAATGCACAGGTTATACTGGAAGTGATGGATATAGCTGAGACTTAAATATATGGTTTCTATCAGCACCATACGCCCTGGTCCTTCTGGAAGAGAAATAAGTTGCCAAGAGCAAGAACTTCAACAGAGCATCATGGCTGAGAGTTTGACTTCTATCCTGCCTCTGATCCTTACTGTGTGTTGTTCACAGCTTACCTAACTTCTCTGTTCTTCCATTTCCTTTTCTGCAAAATTGGGATGATAGTATAACCTTCCTTATGGGGTTGTTTACATTAAATAACAAATGTAAAGTACATGGCAGTTGCTTGGCATGTTTTAAGCACTCAGTAAATATTAACTATTATTATTATTTCAGTTTAATAGCAAATGGCTATTTGCTATTTGATGTCAGTCATAATTTAATCACCAAAGCAGATACTATGAGTATTATGGAATAAGGAATTTACTATAGACATCAGAACCTTGCACAGTTGTGGAAGGAGCTGGGGAAGTAAGATCTGGAAAGAGAGTTGGAGAAAAAGAGAAAACTCACTGACCCCATTGTTTCACTGGTGAATTCTACCAAATGTTTAGAGTAATGACACCAATTCTACACAATTTCATCCAAAAAGGAGAAAATACTTCCCAATTCATTTTATGAAGTTAATATTACCCCAATACCAAGACCAGATTTACACAGTACAAAAAAGGAGAACTACAGACAAATATCCCTCATGAACATAGTTGTAAAGTCTTTCATAAAATATTAGCCAATAGAATTTCATAATATATAGAAAGAATTATATACTATGACCAAGCAGGGTTTATTTCAGGCATGCAAAGCTGGTTAAATATTCAGAAATCATATAATATATTCCATCATATCAACAGGCTAAAGAAGGAAAATCACATGATCATATCAATCGATGCAGAAATAAATGACAAAATTTAATACCCATTCATGATAAAAACTCTCAGAAAAATAGGAATAGAGAGAAACTTATTCAACTTTATAAAAGGTGTCTACAAAAAAACCTACAGCTAATATTATACTTAAGGATGAAAGACTGAATGCTTTCCGCCGAAGATTAGGAAAAAGACAAGGATGCCCACTCTCACCACTCTTATTCCACATGTTGATAGAAGTTCTAGTTAGTGCAATAACATCAAAAAAGGAAACAAAAGGCTCACAGATTGGAAAGGAATAAATAGAATTTTCTTAATTTGCAGAAGACATGATTGTCAACATGGAAAATCCCAAGGACTCTACAATAAATAAATTTAAAAAAACAAATCCCCTAGAATAAATAAGCGAGTTCAGCAAAGTCACAGAACACAAGCAAAGTCACAGAACACAAGATAAACATACAAAAATCAACTGCATCATTATATACTAGCATTGAACACATGAAAATCAAAATTAAAAATACAATGCCATTTATAATAGCTTTAAAAAAATGAATACTTAGGTATAAATCTAACAGAACATGTAGGATTTGTATGTTGAAAATTACAAAATGCTGATGAGAAAAATCAAAGATGCTCTAAATAAATGGAGAGAAAATACTATGTTTGTGGTTTGGAACACTCAACATAGTAAAGATACCAATTTTCCTTGAATTGATACATAGGTTCAACGTAATTCCTGTCAAAATCCCAGCAAGAAGTTTTTTGTAAATTTAGGCAAGATTATTTTAAAATTTATATGGAAATTCAGAGGAACTAGAATAGCTAAAGCCATTTTGAAAAAGAAGAATGAAATGGGAGGAAATCAATCTACCCAATCTAAAGACTTCTTATACAGCCGCAGTAATCAATATGGTGTTGTCACACAGATCAATGGAGAAAATAGAGAACCCAGAAATAGACCCACACAAATATGTCTAAATGATCTTTGACAAAGATATAAAAGCAATTCAATGAAGGAAAGATAGCCTTCCAGCAAATGTTGCTGGTGCAGTTGGATACCCATCAGCAAACAAATATGAACTTCAACCTAAGTTCACACTGTATACAAAAATTAACTCAAAGTGGATCACAGAGTTAATGTAAATCATAGAATGATACAATTTTTAGGGAAAAAAATCAGAGAATCTTCAGGATCTAGGTCTAGGCAAAGATTTCCTAGACTTGACACCAAAAGCCCGATCCATTTAAGGAGAACTTAATAGACTGGTTCAACAAAGTTGAAAACTTTTGATCTGTGAAAGGTCTTTCTAGGACGATGAAAAAGATAAGTTGTAGACTAGGGGAAAATATTTACAAACCTTGTATCCAACAAAGGACAAGTTTCTGAACTATGTTAAGAATTAAAACTCAACAGTAAAAAAAAACCCAACAATTCAATTAGAAAATAGGCAAAAGACATGAAGAGACATTTCACCAAAGACGGTATGCAAATGGAAAATGAGCACATGGAAAGATTCAACATCATGAGCTACATGGGAAATATAAATTAAAGCAACAATGAGATAACATTACACATATATTAAATTGGATAAAGTAAAAAGTAGTGATAACACCAAATACTGTCAGGGGTACAGAGAAATCAAATCCCTCATACATTGCTGGTGGGAATGTAAAATGATACAACTGCTCTAGGAAACAGTTTGGGAGTTTCTTAAAAACTTAAAAACTGGGCCTCCCTGGTGGCGCAAGTGGTTAAGAGTCCGCCTGCCGATGCAGGGGATACGGGTTCGTGCCCCGGTCTGGGAGGATCCCATATGCCGCGGAGCGGCTGGGCCCGTGAGCCATGGCCGCTGGGCCTGCGCATCCGGAGCCTGTGCTCTGCAACGGGAGAGGCCACAACAGTGAGAGGCCCACATACCACAAAAAGAAAAAAAAAAAAAAAAACTTAAAAACTAAACATGCAATTATAGAACCCAATAGTTGTACTCCTAGACATTTATACCAGAGAAATGAAAACATATGTCACACAAAAATCTGTACATGAACGTATATAACAACTTTATTTGTAACAGTAAAAAACTGGAAACAACCCAGATGTCCTTCAATGGGTGAATGGTTAAACAAAGGTGGTACATCCATACTGTGGAATATCATTCAGCAATAAAAAAGGAGCAAACCATTGATATACGCAACAACCTGGGTGGATCAGCAGAGAATTATGCCGAGTAGAAAAAGCCAGGCCCAAAAGGTTACATACTGTGTAATTTCATTATATAACATTCTCAAACTGAAAAAAAAAATGTAGAAATGGATAACAGGTTAATGGTTGCCAAGGATTAAGGAGAGAGTGGGGACTGGAAGGAAGTGGGTGTGGCTATAAAAGGGCAATTGGAGAGATCCCTGTGGGGATGCAGATGTTCTGTATGTTGACTCTATTGATGTCATAGCCTAGTTGTAATGGGGTACTGTAGTTCTGGAAGATGGTGTCATTGGAGGAAACTAGGTAAAGGGTACCTGGGATCTCTGTTATTTCCTCAAATGCACATGAATTAACAATTATCTCCAAAAAAAGTTTAATTAAAAAAATAAATAAAACAGCTCGGAGCTCAGTGGATCCAGTGACTCCACAAACTTTTCCACATTAGAAATAAAATTAACTTTGTGTGTTTGTTTTCCGTAGTGTTGTTTGGAGGAATTACTCAGGATATCTCAAATAGGTGTCTCTTATCTTCTATCTTACCGATAGCCATCAATGGTAGGGAAGTGTGACAGAAACAGCAGAAGTGCTACAAAAGCAGATGGATGAGTTTGTTTGATTACTTCTGGTAACTAGGCAAATGAGCTTCTTGGGCAAGTCATTTGGAATACTACAGACTAGGATATTTATTCTCCCTGTCATTGAAGGCAGGTTTCAGTTGCTACAAATATGAAGCCTTATTGACATGTTTCAGTTATGTTGGCTCCTTAATTATTTAAAGCAGGAAAAAAGAGAGATTTTTACAGAGCGGGTAATTGGAAATCATGTTGTATTTTTACCAAGAAGGAAAGTTCAGAGCAGGTAATTGGAAATCATGTTGTGTTTTTACCAAGAAGGAAAGTTATCATACACAAGTTTAAGAAAATGGGATAAAGACTGAGGGACAGGAGAAGGTAAGGTGGAGTAGAGAGAGGGAGGTGACACGAGCGTCAGAGGGGAAGCTCCAAGTTCAGGTATAAGAATCCTACCTGTGTGTCTTAGGCAGCACTAAGGGGCTGAGCATGTCTGTCTAAAAGGAAGAGACAAAAAGAAAGAAGGGGAATCATGAGGGAAAAAAGGAGGCTGGAAAGAGGAAGTAATATTTCTTTAAGGATAGACTTTTTTTTTTTTAGTTGACTCAAGAGGGGACAGAAAAATGAAAACCAACAGCCATTACCAGAATATGTAACGATTGTGGGTAGGGGTTGTGAAACCAGCCCATAGGAAGTCACAGAGGACACTTCTAAACAACTGAATTTAAGGGCCCCCTTCTTTAACCTGTGTCAGAGTCTCCCCATGAAGAGCCAGGATAGAAGGATACTGTAACCAGATTCACAAGGATACTACAGAAGGATACTATAACCAGATTCCTAAGCTAAGCTGCGTCCTTAGAACTTTCTGTATGTTATCTCATTTAGGCATCACCATGAAGCAGGTATTACTTTCTCATTTTATAGGTGACTGAGTGAGGTTCAGAAAGGTTAAGTAGCTTGCCCAAGGACATTCTGCTAATAAGTAGCAGATCCACATGGAAGGAAACGGTTCCAGCTCCCACAGTGCAATCAAAGCCAGGTGCTTCAGGGCTGCCACTGGTGGGAGAAACATTTCCTGAAAGGAAAGGCCAGACCTCATTTTCTCCATTTTTGATGCCCAGGATTTCCACTCCCACTGGGGTCTCTATTGTTACCTCTTGACTTACCAGGCTGGTTTCAAGGCAAATGCTACCCCATGGAAGAAAACAGTCATTTCCTCAATTAAAATCTTCTAAAATTGGGAGAGGACTCTATTGGCTATTAGGGGAGGGTGGAGGAAAGGGAGAGGAGTGAGCCTTCCAGTCTACTCAGAAACACAAGGTTCAGCCACCCTCAGTATGTGGTGGTCCCCCTCCATTTCTAACTCAAAGGGATCAGTAGATTCCCTTCTTCCTGAGTGTTCTCTCTAGTCTGTCTGATCCTAGAGCCCAGGATCCCTCATTACCCACGCTGAAGAAAACTTATGAGGTAACCCTGGTCAATTCAATGGTCAATGGTCAATTCACGTGCTTTTGCCTAGAAGATAATGACAAAATTTGAAGGGGAGATAGGCAGAGAATTATCAGTACTGAAAGTGTATGCATATGGTTTTCAGTAGTTGATGCTTAGTAATTCTTTGTTAAATAAATTATCCAGTGCAGCTTGATTTAATCTTTGTATCTAGATAGAAGGTAAAATGACATCTGGATCCCATTCTCTAGGCCTTGGAGCAGCTCTTCATTCATTTCAAGGTTGTAATTTTCATTTTGATGTCAAGGTAGCTACTTTTAGAACAAAACAGAGGAGATGAAATTTTCTGACTTTTGAGTGGCACCTGCTTTCCACCAGAACTGGCTGTGGTCTTTTTCTATGAGAACATATTGTCCTACATTTTCACAGTCTTTAGCAGTAAGTGTTCTGTGTCAAGAGAGTAACAAAGAGATTGAGTTGTTGTGGATGTTTTCTAGAGGATGTAGTCCCTATGATGCTTTGGTTTGTCCTTATCTTTTTGTTTTATGAAGTACGGAAAGCGATCCATATAACCACACAGGCTTTCCTATGCTGCCAAAGATAAGGAAGGAAGGATAGGGGAGGGAAGGAGGGAATGAAATTCTTCAATTTGGAAATGAATCCCAGTCTCTAGCTACTTTAAGAACTTGACAAACTAAGAAAGCTCTTTATCATTTCTTTTCTTTCCAGGAACTTGAAAAGGGAAACAAGGAACAATTATAAAGTATCCCTGTCTCATGACCCTGTCAGATTCTCAGGGAAATGAACTTATGGAAGGCTGCAGGACGTCCCAGCAAAAGAGGTGAAAGGCTCCTGACTCTTGAGAAGGAACTGCCTCCCTCTTCCTCTCCCTCTTTCAGAGGGAGAGCTCCCCTCTAGTGCCCTGATCTTTCCTGGACTGTTCAAAGACAGCAACTATGGTTTCCTGGACTGGAGGAGTCTGACGAGCAATTTTTCCCAGGTAAGTGATACTTCTGCTTCAGATTCTAAGAATTCTGATGAAGAAAAAAGTCAGCAGTGCAATGTGGTTTGTGAGGGGGCACCCACCACCTTGAGTGGTAGGGCATGTACCACAAGTGGAAGTCATGCTGGGAGCCCTCCCAGCGCAGGTTAAAGGATTTCTCCAGCCCCCTCACTCCTCCCCACATCAAACGGATTCCCTCTGTAAAAATAAATTGGTACCTGCTTCTTAACAAACAAACCTTTGAGGGCAAAAAAATTAAAAAATAAATAAAAAATAAAAAAAGAAGAAGAAAATTACATGTGTATTTTCTCCTGACACAGTTTTAAAAACTGTTTGTAGCTGATTTACAATGCTCATAGTATTCAGCTTTTCATCTGAAATTCTAATAGCTCTTTGAATGGTTTGGAGCTTTTTAGAAAGTAAGGGGAATGAAATGTCTTTATTGAATTGTGAGGTTTTACTGGCTTCCTCATAGATGTCCTGGGTCTCTTCTCAGTGTCACTTTTCTTTCCATGGGATTTTTGTTGAGTTGTTATGGGCAACAGAAGCAACATGGAGTGGGAAGAATGACTGGGTAGAACCATCCCGGACAGCCCATTTATGTAGCCACCTGCATCTGTATTTTCCACACCATAGTTTGCATGTCCCTGTGATATGTGAATGAATTGGAAGAGTTATCTTTTCCATTCTCTCAAGAAATTCTCTTCTAAGAATACAAATGTAAGGTTCCTTGGAAGTATTTGGAACTCTCAGGTCAGAGGTGCTATTTTTTATGGACTAAATGCATTTGGCTTTCTTCCAAAAGCAAGTATTGGCTGATAGGAAAACCAGGCCTGTGCAAATCTTGGTTCCTATCAAGAGGTCATGCTTTAATTTTATGAGCTACCCCATCTGCGATGGACACCAAACAATGCTATAATGGTTTTAAAAAAAAAAGACAGTTGAGTCGGAATTTGTAATGATAAGCTTCCATTTGTAAATCATTGAAAAAAAATAAGTAGTATATTCTTGGCATGAAAGATCTCATTCTCATTTGGTCTGACCTTGGCAAAGATAAATCAAGGCCCAGGTTAGTTTTCTATCGCAGTTTTTGTTGTTGTTGTTTGGTTGGTTTGGGGGTTTTGTTTTGTTTTTTACTGCTTTATGCTCTAATATCCTAGCTCTTCCAACACTTTTATCATAAATGATGGAAATGTCTTGAATATTTGCATAACATTATAGAAGATTTATAGCTGAAAAGATAGGATGTTCCTTATGCAACCAGATATATCTTTCTTCTAAGTGTTTGTAGTTGCTTCTCACTCCTTTTCTTTAGCCACACACCCTCTTTTAGGGGGGTGACCTTCCAACTTGGAAAAGGAAACAGTCATTGTGAAGGCTTTGTTGGGTTGAGGAATGAATAGAAAGTGAGAAGTTGAGACATGTGGAAGCAGCTCTTCTAAGGGATTTGGTGCGAAAGTGAGAAGAAAGAACCTCAGTATTTGCCAACTAACATGAGCAAAATTCCTGGAGAGACTGGTAGGTCTAATTTGGTAGAATTTGTTAGGTCTAATGGTCTCATTACTGTGTTTAGGGATTCAAAGAACACATGTAAAATCCTCATGAGATATTTATTTCCTTTGGATTGTCATCTGGTTTTACTACTAGTTTTATTAAGTCTGTTGAGTTTACTTCAAAGATCCCACCATCTTTCTATCATCTGTAAAATAGTTACTGGTTGAATAAGGTTCTGTCTGGATTTTTCTCTCTAGAATAAAAGTGACAGGTATCTGAGATAGTGGCAAAGGCAGGCCAGCATATTAAAGCATCTTAGGAGGTTCCATTTATCAACAGTGTGAAACAATGATTTCATTATGCTCACAAATTCTCTGGGTCAAGAATATGGAGAAGGTGCAGTGGGGACACCCCATTTCTCCTCCATAGCGTTTAGGGCTCAGGACTGGTTAACTGAAAGGGAATTCTTGGCTCTGTTGGCTTCAGCTCCTCTCTTCATGTGACAATATTTCTGGCACCTGAAGAAGCTGGAAAAATGTTTTACCTACATAGGATTGCCTGCATGTGTGCTGTCTTTCTGCCAGCTAGAAGAGTTCATTATATTTTTAATGTGATTAAAAAATTAAAATAAAATAATGATTTTTATATACAGACGTTGATGAAAGATGTGCTTTTAAAGCAGTAAATTAAAATCTCATTAATATTTCAGTGAGAATATTTTGTGCTTATCTGTTTCATCTCTATTTTTGACCTATGGCTTAGAGTTCACAGCATGAAGGAGATGGTGAAATCTGTTCACCATAAAATGTTAATTATAAGTAAATTACAGCACAAACGTTCAATCAACCACATTAATTCCACATAAAGTGAATTATTGTAGCAGAAAATTTTGAAATGTGACTGAATTTTGTAATCTTCAGTTTCCTTTTTCTACCTCTTGCACCAACCCTGATTCCCACGTGTTTATTCCAGAAGCTCTGAGCTCTTTGTGTAGTGTTGAGCTCATTCTACCCACTGTGTTTTGAAAGTTAAATACAGTGGGCACACCCCCCCATCTCTTCAAATGATTCTGAATTGTACGTAACACTGTTTGCCCCATGGCAACTTAAGTGAAAGTTTTGATATTTTTCTAGCAGAGAGTTGGGCTTTTAACAGGAAGATGTTGGATTTGTCGTATGAAAGAGTTCTCTCCTAGAATATGATCAAAATGTCTTCCCGTATGATATATATATATAATTATAATATATATTAGTGTTTTAATTATCATTTTATAATATAGAATATATGTTATAATTTATATATTTATATATGTCACTATCTATATAAATGTTATATATATGTGTGTCATTTTCTCCTGGATTTAGGTCTGTTTTAAAGTTATAATCTTCTTAAACCTTGCTTTTATGACCCAGAACAATGGATCTTCTATCTGAGATCATTTCTTAGTTAACAGAGACATACAGAGGGAATCAAAATCTTAGCCAAAGAGTAAAAATAATTTAGAATATTCTTAAAACATCCAGACTGTACGTGGCTCATTCTGTCAACTAAGTTAATTGTTCATTAAGAACAAAATTACAGATGCTTCCTTGAATAAGAATGCTTCTATATATTCATTTTGTAATTAGAAATAGGGATGCTGCTCATTATTAACAGGATATTTAATGCAGTGACTAGATGCCATCAGGTACTGGACTTTAGAGAACCCACAGATTTTGCAAAATACTTGAGGGTGGGGGGAATTTTAATTACTTGGTGCAACTAACAGCCAACTGAATTCAAGTAACAAGCGGTGTAAAGAATAGCATAATAGAGGTTCGCAACTCCTAGTTGTCCTTTGGTCTAAGGTATTTTGTGATGGATCTGGTCTGCCTCCTTCCACTTATCAAGGTATAATGTATCCCTATTGAATCTAGAATTTTAATGCTGAAAGTGTGGATCATGTTCTGAAGGATCCCATTCAGATCCCTAAGTCAGAAGCTGCCACCTCTTTCCTGGTCTCATCTCACTCGCTGTGGCAACATTATTGGTTAAGTGTCTTCTCTGTGATCTTGTGAGAATTCCATGACTTAATGTTACACGAAACATACATAACACCTATTGTTTCCTACCAAGGTGTGTCTTCTTCTTTTTTTTTTTTTTTCAAATGTTGAGGACCACTGTTGTTTTATGTATATTTTATTTTTGGCTGTGTTGGGTCTTCGTTTCTGTGCTAGGGCTTTCTCTAGTTGTGGCAAGCGGGGGCCACTCTTCATCGTGGTGCGTGGGCTTGTCACTATCATGGTCTCTCTTGTTGCGGAGCACAGGCTCCAGACGCGCAGACTCAGTAGTTGTGGCTCATGGGCCCAGTTGCTCCGCGGCATGTGGGATCTTCCCAGACCAGGGCTCAAACCCGTGTCCCCTGCATTGGCAGGCGGACTCTCAACCACTGTGCCACCAGGGAAGCCCCCAAGGTGTGTCTTCTGTATTAAGGATCAGCGTTCCCATTAGTTGAAGGTAGAGTCTTTGCTTTGTTGCCTCAGATAAGTATTAAATTTCATTTAATACTCTTGAAACTCAACAGAAGGCTGAAACAGCCAAGAAAAAGAGAAATGCTTTATAGACTGCATTAATAAGGAAGATGCAGAAATGGGAATCCTAGTACCATTAAGAGAGAGAGACTCCCACTGTAAGAGGGATGAGTTTCCAATTTGAAAATGGCAGAAGCTGTTAATCTGCAGATGTGTGCAGGCACTGGTCAGTCCTCCTTTGACATACTCAGAAAACCTTGAGGATTAAAATTTCTGAGAGAGTCAGAATTAGGGATCTGGTACCATTAAAAGAAGAGGGGCATCCGCTTCCTAAGAAGCTAAATCTTCTAAAGAAAATAGCAGAATTAACAGTGTAGTAAAGTTAAAATGACAGTTTCTTTAATTTGAAACCATACGCAAAAATATGAAAAAATTAAAGATGATGTGATGCTTCTAATAATTTTCTTCCCCTTTCTTTATGCCCTAAGTTTCCAATCTGGGCTCTTAGCATCTCCCAGCTTCTACTTTCCTTTTCTGCAATGTAGAAAATCATAAATACATTTACAACAAGGTGTTAGATACCCATATTTTTCTTTTAGAGAATAAATAATGACTAGTGTTTTTATAAAAATTATACATATTACTTCATAAAATTAAAAATGGTAAAGTACAAAGAAGAAAGCACAATTTCACTAAAAATTTCACTGCTCAAAAATAGTCATCTTTCAGATTTGGTGAACATTTTCCCAAGCATTTGTTAACCATGTATATATAAGAGAAGAGTGAGAGAGACAGAGACAGAGAATGAACGGTTCAAAGAGACTGAGAAAAACAGATTTTTAAAAAAGGGATCATGTGTGATATAATAACAAGTATTAAATGTAATGGTACTAGACTTTGTTATATTAGAATTTAACAGAAAAATATTATAAAAGAAAAACTGAAGGAATTTCTGATCCTCTGGAAAAGAATATTTTTCACTAGAATATTGTTCTTAAGTGACCAATCTATAGTTAAGAAAAAAAGATTAGGAAAAATTATTGTCTAGATCCATTATTGTTTAGTTTCATGTTTCAGTGTTGTAAAGTATTGGTTGACTCCCTGATTTAAAGATGAGAAAATTAGCATACAGCCACCCAATTTCCTTCCTCTGATTCCTGTATTTATTGGTTGTTGCTTTACTTTGTCATAGTTTTTAACATTTGTCAATTTGCTCTGAACCGTAACCACCACATTAATTTTGTCGTATTTTTATACTTCTGTATTCAAATACGGGTTCAGTGCTCAACTCAAGTTTTTAGATCTGTGTTCTCCATTCTTTCTTTTTCAGTTTTGATTTCTCTTTTAATTGGATAAATTTTATCTTTAATTAGACTTTTAGAAGATATTTAGATACCATATTCTAAGTTCTTGCATGCTTGAGAATGTATGTTGTCTTTATACTCAAGGTACAGTACAAAGGCATAGAAAATAAAATAAAAATAAATAAACAAGAATAAATGAGTAATTGAAAGGACACTTTAGCTGGCTATAGAATTTTCAGATCATCCTTTCTTTCCCTCAGAACTTCGTACACTTCTTCATTGTCTCTTGGCACTGAGTACTCTTCTTTAACCATAAAGTTGTCATTCGTATTTTGTTTCATTGGTAGGTGGGCTTATGGATTCCATACTCTGAGTTCCTTCACATTTGAGAAAGTCTCAAAGTTGTGGGTACATCTGAACATCAGCTTGACTGGGTATGATATTCTATAGAGCATATAGATATACTTCTAGAAAGTACAGATATACCTTTTTCTTTAGAACCTTGTAAATGTTGCTTCCTTGTCTTCTGGGATTAAATGCTGTGGGGAACTCTGAGGCTCATCTAAATTTTCTGTTTATAGAGAACTTGATTTTTCTATCTTAATTACTAAAAACTTTTTGTTTTATCCTTTGAACTCAACAACTAAACCAGGATATTTTCAGCATCAACCAATTTGTATTAGTTTTTCCTAGAATGTGCTATACCCTTAGCTTGATAAATCTATTTCTTCCTCTTTTAAGACTTTTTTTTTTCCCTTATGTATCTGATTTTTTCCCATCTGTTGTATTTTCTGCTTCAAGGACATTGGTTATTCTTTTTCTATTATTTTCCTTATTCTTTCTCTTTTCCTTTTCATTCACTGAGATTTTCTCAAGGCTTTCCCCTGTGCCACTAATTCTATTTTCAGTCATGTCTGTTCTATTCTACATGAACTCACTTATTTATTAATTATATAATGATGTTTTGATCCTCAATTTGCCTCCTAATCTCCACAGTCTCTTTTTTTAATACCATTATGTTATTTTAATAGGTTACCATTTAGCAACTATCTTAGTGAGTTTGTGCCATATTAAGCTATTCTATAGCACATGAAGTACTCAAAAAGAAATTTTATTTTTCCTCTGGTTGTATTCTCTTCCAGATGGATGTTCCGTCTCTCATTTGCATGTCTTATTTCCTTTATAACATTCTTTTCCTCATCATTAATGTGAAATCTTTTAAGATCCTGGCTTAATGTGGGGAGGTCTCATTAGAGTCATAACCCTATGTGAGATCTGGGCATATTGATATTTGTCCCACCTCATATATAGCAAGGTTGTCAAAACCAAAATTCAGATTTGCAGGTTTGGCAAATATTCTCATTGACAAATGCCCGTGGGGTAAAGAGGGCCTCTCCTGCTCCAGGAAGTCCTTTTTGTTTGACCACCTCCTTGATCTCTGGACTCTTAGTGCTTTTAAGGTGTTTTTCATTCTTTTATCCAGCATAGGAAGTTGTTTTCAGTAGGAGGTCTAGTCTAAAAGGACTCATTTGCCATTATTGAAAGTGCAAGTCCCTTCATGTTATTCACTCATTCATTCATCCTCGTATTTGTCTTATTCTTACTTACTTAGTATGTGAAGCCCTATGGAGATCTTCTCCTTGTGCTGATAGCTGTTGGGTAAATTATTTTTGATTGCCCTTTCTACTTGATCTGAGACCTGTCTTTCCTCTCAGCAACAGTGTAACTTGTTCTTTCCTGTTGTCTATGTCATGAGTGCCTTGAAGGAGGTGGTATTCTGATAGGCTTTGTCTCAGAGAAGCAGGGGCTCTGCTCCTTCTCCTGAGGTTTTGTTAAATGTCCTTCATCAGGGTTCACTTCACCTAGTTGGGAATGTATCTTATTGCCCTAGAGCCTCCCTCCAAAATTTTGAGTTTTTCCTGCCCCTAATAACACTGTGAAGTCTTTTAGTAGTAGGCTTCTGTATTGAGATTGAGGGCTTCTATTCTTGAAATTACTTTCCTAATGGAGTCATAGATACAGAGAACAAACAGGTAGTTGTCAGAGGGGAGGAGTGAAATAGGTGAGAGCAATAGGTGGGGAGATTCAGAGGTACAACCTTTCAGTTATAAAATAAATGAGTCATGGGTATGAAATGTACAGTGTGGGGAACATAGTCAATAATTATGTAATATCTTTCTATGGTGACAGATGGTAACTAGACTTATCGTGGTGATCATTCTGAAATGTGTAGAAATCTTGAATCACTGTGTTGTGCACCGGCACTAAAATAATATCGTAGGTCAATTATATTTCAAAAACAAACAAACTTGTAGAAAAAGAGGTTAGATTTGTGGTTACTAGAGGCCAGGGGGTGAGGGAAGGGGGAATTGGACAAAGGCAGTCAAAAAGTACAAATTTATCTTTCCATAAGATAAATAAGTACTAAAGGATGTAATGTACAACATGATAAATATAATTTTAACACTGCTATATTTTATATATAAAAGTTAAGAAAGTCCTAAGATTCTCATCACAAGGAAAAAAATTTTTTTTCTATTTCTTCTATTTTGAAGTTTAAATAAAGTTTACTAATTTTGACCCCCAAAAAATCATCTCTATATTGTCATAATCATTTCACGACGTATGTAAGTCAGATCATCATGCTGTACACCTTAAACTTATACAGTGCTGTCTGTCAATTATATCTCAATAAAACTAGAAGAAAAAATTTACTTTCCTGACTCAAAACACGATGCCTTTGTACACCTTCAGTTTGTTTCTCTTCACACTGTGAGGTGTTCAGGGAAAATTCTAAATATTTTCTCTGTTTCTTCCAGTGCATTCTGGGGTTCTGGGTAAAGTCGGAAGCAGCTTTGAGACATGTCAAAATAATTTTCCTCCTCTTCCCCACCTGATATTTTTTGAAGTTTATGGCTTGAGCTTTTACCATTTTCTTTGTCTGTTGCTGGTGAACATCTTGATTTTTCACTACTTTTCATCCCTTTTGTTAGGTATCAGAGCAAGCAGATTCTGTTATCTGAATTCATCCTACTATCTTCCCCCTAAATCTAAAATTCTGCATTTTAACAGAAGCCATCTTAGAGATATCGGTGCTATACCAAAGGAATGACTGTGTATCTTCATTTGGGTTCTCTCAGAAATAGACCCTGAGCCAAGTCTTAAGTAAAAGTAATTTGTTTGTAAGGTGATCTCAGGAACTGGGAGAAGTGTAGGGGGAAAAAAGCAAGGAAGGAAAAGATGCTAAGAAAGAGCATGCAAGTTGCCATTATGGGAAACTTGAGCTTAATTTCACTGGCAAAACTCAGGGAAGAGTTTAGAACACACTTCACAGTTATCCACCCAAGGGAAGAGGGAGCTGGTGTATTCACACACTAATTCTGTCATTCATTGGTTGAGACTGTTCCCTGGGGTCCTAATTCCCATTCACTTCCTGCATACCCCACACCCAGGTAGTGCAACAGGCCCAGGTGGTCAAAGAAAGATCTCAATAAGATGCAGACTCTAGAAATTGGAAGTTGAGATATCATATCCTGAAATGGCAAAACCCAAGGGAAGATGGCCAGGGCATACTGTGCAATTGTGAATTTCAGGAATCTTGGTATTTGGGTTAAACAAGATGGGGAAGGAGGATTGTCTCAGGGCTGCTTAAATGGTAATACCACTTGAGTGGTCTCCTACTTGATACCAAGTATAGATCTTGGGCAGTGGTCCTTCTAGTTTATATAGTTATAATATCTCTTCAAATTTAATGGATGCACTTATAGATAAAATCAGGGGAAATATCTTGGGAGGCCTAAAAAAAGGTGACAGGGAGTTATTTTAGTCAATAAAGCTAGAAAAACCATGGGCACTTTTAAAAATTATATATATATATATATATATATATATATATTTCATATATGTGTATATATATACACAAAGAGAATGATATATATGTAGACACATAAATTATATTCATTATATATGCATCTTTTCATATATATATATATCTCTTATAAGAGGTGAGTATAGGTGAGGTAATACACACAAAATAAGTGTGTACAAAGTTGTGTGTTGCATGGGTGCTATATGGACTCTTTAATTGGGAGCATTTAGAGTGTTGCTGGGTTGCATCCCCACCAGTTCCGATCTGACACATGGGGAAGGGATCACAGTTCTTATGGAGGCCACTGCATGAACCTCACTCTCCCACAATCCTACTTTCAAATAATCCCTTTTATAAAGATGTCTTACTGATTTTAGTTTTAGAAGGGGCTTTTGTGACTTTTGACTTTTGACAGCTGTACATGTCATATATTGGAATGGAGTCCCATAGCTCCAACCCTTTCCCTCTGTGTAAACTATCTAACTGAGTGGTTTAAAAAGTTATGATTTAAAGTCAGTCTAAGAGCAAAACATTAAAAGATCTCCAAGCTCATTCATTAAGGTAGAGAGAAAATAATCATTTAAAATACAGTGAAGGGCTTCCCTGGTGGCGCAGTGGTTGAGAGTCCGCCTGCCGATGCAGGGGACACGAGTTCGTGCCCTGGTCCGGGAAGATCCCACATGCCGTGGAGCAGCTGGGCCCGTGAGCCATGGCTGCTGAGCCTGCACGTCCAGAGCCTGTGCTCCGCAACGGGAGAGGCCACAACAGTGAGAGGCCCGTGTACCGCAAAAAAAAATAATAAAAAAATAAAAAATAAATAAATAAATAAATAAAATACAGTGAAGTTAGGGAATTCCAATCAGCTATTTTGTGTATAAAGCGTATATATTTTTGGAAAGCAGGTGTACTTTGGAAGTCCAACCTAAGGGACTGGAAATTGTATATATGTTCATGTTATAAGGAACAACAGCTTACTTGCTTCATGGTACTTGACAAAATTACCCATACTAGAACTCATTATTTAAAAATTTTTGAGTTTTCTGTCTCATGTTTACTGATAAAAAAACAATCTAGAATATCAGGTGGGGGAGGTGGGAATGTTTGATATTTCTTTGGCTAAAATAAGAGAAAGCCAAAGAGTAACTCAGCTGCTCAATATATGGTGGAATTTCTGTGGGTATTTCTGAGTCATCATTCTCCATATTCATAGAGGGAGAAAGAGGGGCGGGGGAGAGAAAGACTAAGATAGACTGAAAAATAGATTAGCAGGGAATGTGAGAATGAACTCACCAATGTCATGGGGCCTTGAAATGCTGAACTGTGGCCTCCATTAGCAGGAGATTTTTGGTCAGACATAAGAAATAACTTCTTGTTAGGCAGAGTAGATAAATCATCGGAGCAGATCTCTAAGTGATCTTGTGGAGTACCCACTTCTGAAGACTGTTAGAGAAGAAACTACCACCTTTTGTGAAAGATTTATGTGAAATGTCCAGGCCAGAGTGAAAATTATTATAATGTCCAAAGTTCTGATTACTCTCTGAAGGGGGAATGGCTATTGTTTTAAGAAAATGTACATGCAGAAGCACATCTCAGTAACTTACATCCACAGAACCATTTGCTTCACCCAACTCCTCCTTCCCCAAATCTCTACAGTTATGTCCCTAATCATTTGGGCTGCTCCATACACTTGTAAATTTGTCTCTTCCACTCTTTATGTTTCATTGTCACATCAAGTAAAGTTGCAAATTCATCTATAAACTTACACTTGTTATGGGTTGAATTGTGTCCCTCCCAAAATTCATACGGTGAAGTCCTAAGGCCCAGCACCACAGAATGTGACTGTATTTGGAGATAGGGTGTTTAAAATAGTAATTAAGTTAAAATGAGATCATTGGGATGGGCCCTAATCCCAGATGACTGGTGTCCTTATAAGAAGAAGAAATTTGGACACAGATACATACAGAGGGAAGACTATCTAAAGACACAGGGAGGAGATGACCATCTACAAGCCAAGGAGAGAGGCCTCAGTAGAAAGCAATCCTGCCGACACCTTGATCTCAGAAGTCTTTGTACAGCAGCCCTAGCAAACTAATACAGACATCCTTTCCCTTCCATCCTCTCTCCTTTCCCCTTGCCTTCTCTGGGATGACCTGTCTAGGCTCACTTACATTTCTTTTCCTTCTAGTCATCTTTAGAACATAGCCCTCCCCCATCTCTTCAGCTTCCTAATGAGGTATCTTCACTGAGAACTGTCATTTCTTTGCTGCCCTACCCAGGCCCCATCCATGAGACCCGGAGCCCTGTTAGGAAAGAAAACATTGTGAATCCCAAGACTAGCTGTTGAGCAAGTTTTCGTGCACAGAAGATGCTGCCTTCCATCATTTCCATTTTTTAAAAAGTATATATGTTAGAAAACTTTTGTATTTGTGTTTGTATGGCTTATCAAATTTGATAAAGTATTTTTGCAGATGTAACTTAGCTTAATCCTCCCCATATTTCAAGTCAGTGGTTTTTCAAGACCCTGGAACTAAGAGAGGTTAAGTAACTTGATCAAAATTGTACAGCAAGTAAATGGCAGAGCTGGCATTGAAACCAAGGTAAAGATAAGCATCGTCACTGACTCCCACTGCCAGGTGGTCAGTGGAAGCTGGTTTACAGTATGGCTGGATTCTCTCTCCTCTGCACTGGACTTTCGTGATCTTTCTCTTCATGCGTGATCACTTCTGGCTAGGTGTTTGCTCATGAATCATTATCACCCCAACTAAATCGGAAGCTTTGTGGGGGCAGATTCTGGACTATGCTTTCTGTTTAGTTACGGTGTTTTAGGAACATTTCTTGATTGATTGGTTAAATGAACTATTTACTAGAGAATTTGGCATATCTCTTAGCATCTGGCTTTCCAGAGACGTATGCAAAAGTGACAGGACTCTCACAATGTTGATCTGGTCTTTCTAGACAAAGGTTAGGAAGGGGTATGTATAAAAATAATACCATGGATTGACATTATATTATAGTAATTATGATTATTATACCCTGTATTTATATAGCTCTCTCTCTCTCTCTAAGGGGCTCATAGTCATTTGTAAGCAGTGGGCCTTATCCTGCTGCTAAATAGAAAATAAATTGCTTATCTCTTGGAAGAGAATTAACTCTTTCAGGGCACCAGGGTACCATTTAGTAAATTAGTAATCCTCTAAATGGCACTCTAGTTATGTAAGATCCCCCATATAAACTGGAAAATGAACGTGTTCCTAGTGCTTAAAAGAAATCAGGGCATGCCTAACAGAAATCAGACAGCAAGCTTAAAATATATGTAATGTACTTATCTCTCTCCTCTGATAACTTTGTGTTCATTCTCATGGAAATCTGTTTGTGACTAAAGATGAATCTATTTGCTAAAAGCTGGCACTTCTGATCTTTTAATCTACTAATATGAGAGCAATAAAGGGAAGGAGACAGATGACAGGAGAAGTAGAGTGGTGGTGTCTGTACACATGGGATCAGTGATCATTTGTTCAGCTAAGCAGATTTTGAGAAACTGATGATTTTTTGCAAAACAATTTGGAAGGCCAACCTTGATAGTTCCCTTAGGTCCTGAAGATTTGCGTCTACTACCAAAATAGTGGTTAGTGAATTAGCCTCATGGATCTCCTTGGAACCATTGCTAAGGTAGGTAGGGGCCCAACCATCAATCAACAGTAGCTTTAGAAATTCAACTCTCAGTCAGTCGGAAATGAAGTTGAGGCCAATTAACACAAGCTCAGAGATGCTGGAAATGTTCCATCGTGGGTGTAGAGAAACAGGAATAGTTAATTGGTACTGAACTCTGGACCATTTTTTAAAAAGTTCGACTGCAGTCTTTCTCTGTCGTCTTCACTTTTTCTCTCTTGTACTTCAAGACATGCTGTCTTGAAGACATTGCTCGCCAGATTACGATCTGATCTCCTTATCCCATTTGAAAATTTTGGAATTCACTTTTTGGCTCAAATGCCTCTTGGACACACTTGCTCATCGAGGTGTTGCTACACTGAATTCTATTGTAGTTCAGTAACATGTTATTGATCATTGAGACTTTGGGTTTATGTGCAATGAGATAGAATTTGGAAACTGGTGGTGTCTTACTGACTTTCTGATTTGCATTGCTGGGAAGCTCATTGGACGGTCAGATGGGCTGCTGCCAGGCAGTTTGGCAGTTCAGTAAACAGTCTGTGATTATTCCTCTGAATCGTGCAGCATTCCCATCAGTGTCCTCTCACTTAGATCCCACGCACTGAAGAATGCATTGGACTGCTAACTACCATTCTTGTTCCTCTCCTTCAACCCCGTGTCCAGGAGTTAGCCTCTCTCTGAAGCCTCATCCTCCCCTTTGGATTTTTCTTTCCTCTTCCTGCCCCACTGACAGCCAGCTGCCATGGGCCTCTTTATACAAACCTCAGCTTTTCAAGGTAAATATGCCACGTAAGTCCAATTTCAGCAACCCACATACCTCTGAGCCCCTCAAACTCCAAGCAGTATCCTTAAAGAGAAGAATCAGCAGCTGCTAAAAAGAAATCAAAGCAGATCAGCAAAATGTCTTCAAAGGGGGAAGGACAGATGAGCTACATAGACTAATGGCCTTCATTTTCCAGTAAGCAACATGACTGGTGACAAAAATAAACACTAATGGGGAAAGTGATATTCAGTCTAATTGTGTAATTGAAGCTCGCTTTCTGTACCTCACACAGGGATTGAAGTAATGTAGTACTAGGAAGTAGCTCAGTGGTCTTCCTCCTTCATACCTATGCATTTTGCATTTAGTTGCAGTCTGGCAGAAGCAAAAAGTCCAAAAGCACCAGGTTTGAGGATTCTATCACCCATAAATTCCTAATACTCACCGTCTCAAGATGAAGGTCAGTTGCAATAGCGCGCCGAGCTCAAAGGTGGCCGAATGAGAGGAACGAAGCTAGCATGAGAAACAGAGCCACTAATTCATCTCCCAGCTGACCCTTTTAATATTCCAAACTGTGTATAATCATCAGGCAGTCTGTTGAACCGAGGAGCCTGGTCAGCAGTGCCCTTCTGCTGACTGACTTTTCAAACTTTCTAGCAAGTAAGGAGGCAGATAGATTTCTTACCCCACCTCTACTGCTGATACTAGACCCTCAGAGACTTTGCCAAGGATGTGAAAGCTGGATTCCATTCATTTCCTTCGGTTTTGAGAGGAGGGCAAAAGCTTCAGAGGTTATAGCCTATGATGGTATAAAACAGATGTGCTTTTCTTGTCCAAATCCCCATCCCTTCCTTTATGGCATTCTGTTGCTCACAGATTTGCACTGTCCTCAGCCAACACGGCCACTGGGCTTCAGTGCTCTGAGCCTCTGTCACCTTTGTCTCTGATTCTGGCTGCCACTTCCTTTGCTGTTTGTGACTCTGATTTCCTCTGGAGTGGAAAACACCATCACGCCCTAGGCAGGTAGGAAGTTTCCATGAAGAGGATGTTTGTGCTGCAGTTGTTGCTCCAGTACAACAAATGAGCTGCAGTACATTTTATTTTCAAATTTTCCAGAGGGAACAGGAACTATGGAAAGAATTTGAGTTTCTGAAAATGCTACTTTAACACAAATGTAGTAATCATAATTAAGGGTGATCATTAATGCATTATTATGGTGCTACTTTATAATCCAGGAATTTTTTTAATTCCTGAGTTTTGTACAACCCAGAGGCAATGCACAGATGAATAATATGATTTGCATTTGATATTATTATTTTTCCTATCAACATAGAATATTACTAATCCACTAGAACTTAAAATACATTTGGATGATTATTTCTTTCATCTACTTATGTTCATTTTATAATCTGCTTCAGACCCTCTTCTCTCGTGATTTTTGTGGCTTTGTTCAAATGGCCAAGACTGCCTTTGAGCCATTGTGAGTTCATCATGATAGATGGACTTATCCTAGGGACCGCTTTATCAGCATCTACCCTTCTGCAGGGAAAACACCTTTACCAGGGAAGGTCCAGTTTTTGTTTCCCTCTATTTGTTGTTAATCTGACTTTGTGATAATGTCATCAAGCCTTATTCTATACTTTTTCTTGATGAGCTGGAATTATCTGGAGCTGATTGCAAGCATGGGAGTGATAAACTAGGACCAGAAAATTAGGCAAATGCTCTTTTGACATTCCTCTGCCTCAGACATAAAACTGATGGACCTGTGTTTGTCATTTCTTAGGTTTAGAGCAATCCCATACCACTTGTCATTCAAATCAAGTTCTTTTAGGTCATCTAACTCAAGAAAAGGAAGCCAGATAAAAAGTTGTACATCTACGTTGAAAGAGAATATTGCCCTTAGTTTCAGCTTTCTTGGGTGCCCATTGGTTTAAGAAAGAAGCATAATATTGAGAAAGACTACAGAAGGATTTGCAAGGACCACTGCGGTTTGCAAATATTTGAAAAATAAACAGGCGTTAATGCTTAGTGGGTAAAAATTGCAAGTAGAGCATACCCAGGAAATAGTTAGATCTGACTTTCTTTTGATTACTACTTCCCACTTGGAAGCACTTTTATCTAAAAACTGGTAAGCACAGACTTGTTGGTGAAATACTAATAACAGACTATCTCATTTATTCAGAAATTACATCCAGCAATATTGACTATTTAGAACAAAATTAAAAACTCAAAATAATGGTGGGGGGAGCCTTCTACAGAAAAAAAAGTATGACACAACATACACATGTGATTCCTGATTAGGTAAAAATCTTTCATATATTCCTACTTAATATACTTTAGAAATATTTCATTAAAACATTTAAAGTGAAAACAATGATTTGGTGCTTGCAGGTATAAGCTTCAATTTCTCACCATGTTCATACACCCCTCAATACCATATCAGATATAAAGGCACTATTGTGCAAAATCCCTTTCCTAAAATTAATGTATTAATTTCTACAACACTTTTTGTAGTTTGCAAGTTAAAGATGGTCTCCAGGAAGGGAACTGAGTGTCTTGTTCTTGCTTTTGTTACTGGTAAATTGTGTGACCTTGAACCTGTCATTTAATCTCTCTGGCCCTAAGTTTTTTCACCTTCAAAATAAGGTATTACTTCAAAATTAAGTTTCTACAATTTGTGAGAAGCCACGAGATTGTTATGCAGTTGATCATATCAGGCAACTGGTAGATTGCAGGCTTCCCCAGAGGCTGTTTGGCCAAGAGACTGAGGAAGCTGCAATCTAAGAGAAGCTGGACCAGCTTGAATGATTATAAGGCATCTGGGGTGGGGAAGTGTGAGCTGGGGTCAAGGCGGTACGGAATAGGCACGTTTTAGAACTCAGGAGAGCCCGGAATGCTTGGATGTGTGCTTTGGGCCAGCCTCCCCAAAGCTCTTGTATGAACCTAAAGACTTGTTTTCAGTGAAGCACTGTGCCATCTCCTGAAAGATGGTTAGATCACGTAGATGTCCCTCTACCGGAGCGTGAAAACAAGCAGGAGGGAGCCATTCCCGCACCTCAGCCAGGGTATCACTGGGCTTCCTGGCATTGATATCCTTAGAGGACGCAGTGAGCCAGCGCTCGGGCCCCCGAGAGCCACAGCAGCAGCGGCGGGGGGTAGTCATTGCCTAGCACGCTGGGCCGTGGGAGGACTCACCACCCATTTGGGGAGCAACAGCAGATACACCTGTGTGAACGTGGGTGGTGGGAGGTGCCCTCAAGGTCTGCAGGGCCAGCCCAGACCGATGGGCTGGAACAGCCCACAAGGCAGATGATAGATCCCTGCAGTAGCTGCAGCCACTTATTTGTGAGCAGCTGTGAGAACCAACCTAGTGACAGGAGACTTGAGCAGAGGCTGAGGCTCTATGGCAGCCGTGGGTGTGCGGGCCTGGTGGACACAGCTCATGACTGTGACTTGACCTCCGTGGTTCTCATCTAGGGCAGTTTTGCCTTTCGGGGACATTTGACAGAGCCTGGAGGCATTTTTGGCTGTCACACCTGTGGGGAAGGGCGTGCTGCCGGCATCTGTCGGGTAGAGGACACAAATGCTACAGTGTACAAGACAGCTCCCCTCTTCCGCCAGAGAACGATCTGGTCTGAAATCTCAGTAGTACTGAGGCTGAGAAACCCCACAGGACTTCATGCAGCTGTGACAAAGAAAACCACAAATTCCACCCCTGGGCACCAGGAACTTGACTATGTGTCACGTGGCCAACCAATGTAACGAGGAGAATGATCCTATGATCGTAGTAACATAAATAACCTCCCTAATACTAGCCAGCCACGTATTGCGTCTTCTCCCTGCAGGACTGTTATAAGCCTTTCACAGATACCCACTCATTTAATTCCCATCACAACTCTAAAAATAAGTATGATTCTGATCTGCAACTTACAGATGATTTAAATAGCCAAGCTGCCGATTTACCAGAAAGTGTCAGCCATACTCTTTGTTTGGCCAGTTTGAGTGGTCATGTGAGGCACATGGTCCATTAGGGAGGGAATGCTGAAGTCATTGACCTTGCATCTCCACCACTGCCCCAGTAACTGGAACACAGAAGGCCAGCCCAGTACTCCCAGACACCTGCTCTGCTTCTTTATATCAGCCCCAATTATGTGATCAGACCACCTCTAATACCATTTTATTATTTTCTGGGGTGCAGAGGCAGAAATTACAAAACTACAGACAACACAGCATAAGGTCATGTGGAAAGGAACCGGCCAGAATCCAGTGACTCAAAGTATCTATTAAAATAGCTCATGAAGCCCCCAAATCTGTTTTTGCCTCAATTATTCAAACACATGCAGATTGATTTTAAATTACCCAGATTACTGGGGCAGGGTAGCCTTGCCCTGTTTCCATAGGGTTTTAGTAGATAAATTTAATGAGATGGACTATTTAGTCCTCTTGCCCACGGTTCCGTGGCATTGTTTTCTGTAGAGGAATGCACAGCCCTCCCATTCACCTTTTATCGCAATCAATCGTCCTGTATTTACCAAGGGCCCCAGGAGTGGGGCACGAGAGGTGTAGATCATTCAATTTGTCGCAGTGCATATTTCCAATATTATGATAAGAAGACAGGGGACTCTGCATTTTGTCAACTTGCAAGGCCAAGATCGATCAGCAAATAGATGGGCCTCCCCGTATTCTGAATTAAAGTGTGTGTTTTGGCGGTTTATTGACAGTTGATAAGTACTGACCACTAGTCCTGATAGAGTTACAAAGGTCAGGTCAAGGCAGGTCAGAGCCACAAAGAGCGCCGCCTGCTCTTGGAGCCCACTGCCCTCCCAGAAGGGAAGTGCAGGTCAATAACTAAGCCACCTGTGGGGTCTGGAGGCTTTTTCATTCTTTCTGCTTCTGGCTGTGCTGTGACTTAACCCCCATGCAGCCCTGTCTTCTCTGGCTTTTACCCTGAATGCTGCTGTCCTGGGAGCCCCCCAGTTACCAAGGGAGCTAGGACTCCACCAGTCAGGCAAGGCAGCACTGTGCCCCTCAGCTCTGCAGCAGGGATTCCCTTCTGATAGGGGTTGCCAGCCCGGGGCACACTTCTGCTCCATGACCTCAGAGACTTAAGGACACACAGAGGCAAAAGAAGTAGCTGCCTTTATGGCTCCCCCAGGAGTGCCGGCCCTCCTGTGCATATGCAAGCCACTCTTGGCAAGCAGAAGTTTAATTAAAAGCCTCTCAGAATGCCTCTCCAGCTGGGGTGGGCCTCGGTCAAGGGAGGGGCCTGATCAAGCAGATGTGAAAACATACAGATGAGAGGTCTTGTTCCCAGGAAATGTCATCTGGTCCGCCTCACTCGGTGCCTTGCTGCGGAGGAGAGGAGGGGGGGCTGTGCCCGTGTGTTTGATGCAGTATTCATTGCCTACCTGAAAGATGCAAATGATATTCAAATTTGGTTCCAGTGTACAGGCTGCTTGCATATACCCCACAGCAACCCTCTAGCAAGTGACTAATGGGAACATGTGTTCCCTCTATTTTTATAAGACTGGGAGAACAAGGGGATGGAGGGCTGAGCTTGTGGGGTTTGAAATCTCTCTCTTCAGGGGACGTGCTGCTGTCTGGAATGATAGTAATATCCAGTGGCAGCTCCGTGGCAGTGGCCCTGAGCTGCCCAGATGCTCCACTCCATGGAGGCCCTTGAGCTGAAGAAGCGGCCCTGCCTGGTCCTTCTCTCCAGCCACAAGGAGAGGGACCCCGAAACACGACAGGGCTTGTAGGACAGTGGCAGGGCCCCCAGACTCTCCTTCCTGATAGCTCGCCCAGGTGTGAGTCCCTGCAGGACTCCTTTCTCAGCCATCACCACTGGGGTGATCGTCCTCTACATCAGTATTGTTGGTACAACCATGATCTGCATTTTTAATTAGATGATTCATGACTGTTTCTCATAAGGTCGGATGGGGGGAGCTATGATTGGCCAAAGCCTCTTGTAGCCTCTTACAGCCCAAATTGGAAAAATTCCAAAGAGTGATTCCATCCAGGACAGTCTTAGTATCAAAAATCCATTTCTGCTGCTCAGTCCCTGTCGCTGGTAGTGTTGTGAAGGCAGTGGTGGTCCTCCCTCATCTTTTGTTCACACCTCAATCCAGTGAACAGGAATCATATGGCAAAGAAGGCAAACCAAGTGTCAATTGGGATCTTTTGTTTGAAAAATGATCTCTCATTGTGTGAATAACAGGGTGCAAGAATCTTGAAATGCTAGAATTCAGAGGGATTGGGACAGACAGACTGGACCAGTGACCATTGAATAGAACTCAAAAAAGTCTTTTCTGAGGGAAAGAAGTGGTTAAGGCTGTGGATTCCTTACCCCTTCATAAACAGTCTAGCTCCAATTGATTTGTTTTATGTTGTGTACTTCTGCATCCAGACTATAAAATGGAGTTATGTGCTAACTTCAGTCAACTAATAGGGGCTACCTAAATTGCTATGATGAGGACCCTAAGGCCAAGTCCATGATCTTCGAAAAAGAGAGCTGCAATCATCAGGACGGAAGAGTAATGCACATTAACCATGCATTTGCTATGCCTAGCATCAAGTTGCTTTAAAGAAAGGATTCTGAGATTTTTAAAAGTTTAAAGACCATCAAACTCTATTTTCTTGCATTTAGATAGGAATCTTCATCCAAACCTAGGCAGAGGTACATTTTGATTTTAATGACAAACATCACAAACACTCAAGGTAACCCATTATCAGCTCAGCAATTCTTCACAATCTCTTGGTGTAAGGAAACGAAGCAGCTGCCTTCATAAAAACCAAACATCAACCTTCCCCTTGCCAAATGGAGCAAAATCTTGGAGATGAGATTAGGATCCCAAGGTCTAGTCACTTCTCCCTATGTGGAGAACCATCTCCAAGGACACCATTGAAGGTCCCAGCTTGTCTTATCAAGGCTGTTGGGTGTCTCCTCACACTGGGTTGTAAGGATTCTTAGAGGTCAGGTGCTTTATCCATTTCAAGTATCTTAAAGGGTCTCTCATTGACCAAACTTCTAAGATTTTCTCTCCCAAGGAACTAAATTATAGAATTGTATATAAAAGATACTTATCACATCATTATTTTAAATAATTTAAAAAACTGGGATTAACAAAATCTAACAATAAGTAATTGGATTTATAAATAATAAAACATTTATGGATTTTATGTATATGGAATATTATGAGGTTTGTAAAGTCCTCGCTTTTCTAAGAATATGAATGTTTCTGAAGACTATGAAATGAAAGAAACAGGATATAAAAGTTACATAAAATAGGATCCCCAATCATTGTATATATGTATAGGTATATAACTGAAGGGGAGAAGTATATACACATATGTAATAAAAAAGGATGGAAGAATACACCAAATGTTGATGGAGGCTACTTTTGAGTCGTGGTATTGTGGGTGAGTTTGGGGCTTTTTGTAACTTTTCTCTATTTTGCAAATTACTTTTATAATCAGGAAATGTTTACAAAAAAAAAAAAAAAGCCTAGGCTGCCATAAATATTAAGGTATTTTATTTTTAAGGGTACTTCTGTAACAAGGTCCCTAGAAGGAGGCTGCCTTAGAGAACACCTGTAAAGGGAAAGAGAAGTCAATTTTCTATTAATATCCACTTGGGGGTAATATGCAAATTGCATCATTCATGTTAAAAGGAAACCCACGCTGTCTCTGCAATGAGGTGTTTGGCCTTCTTTATCAGGAAACTTGCTTCAAATTTCCATTTGTCTTTGCTTGTGTGTAGACAGTCAAAATCCATGCCTTAAAAAAAAAAAATCCATGCCTTATCATATTCTAAAGCAGCCATCATTGTGACCTGCTAAACTGGCCCATTGAGTCCCTATCACGTATCAGCAATGTGCTGGGAACTGGAAATACAAAGATAATTACTGCATCATCCTTTCCTTGGAGGGACATTTTTTGGACTAAGGGGGACATAAAAATGTAAACAATTAAAGGTTAATACCAGGTGTCACTTGTTACTTCTGGCAGACATTGTCCTAGGACAACACCCATATATGTCACTTCACATGTTCAAATGAAACTGCATCATAGGCCCAATCTCCCCATTTGTGAGATGGACATGATAACACCTTGGTAAGTGGTGGGGTGGTAGAGCCTGACAGCCCTGGCTTAACTCTTGAGCCAAATCGATGTTGGAATAGAAGGAGGTGAAACCCTTGAAGAACATAAGCTACAAGTGGAAAGGGATGTTTTGGTTTTGGTTTTTTGGTCCATTTTGTCTCCTGCTGTATCCCCAGCACCTAGAACAGTGATCGCCTGACAAGAGTGGAGGGTGGATACCCTGTAGCCAGAGTGGGGTTGCCAGATTTAGCAGATAAAATAAAGGACACCCAGTTAAATTGAAATTTTAGACAAACGGTGAATACTTTTTAGTGTAAAGAGTATGTCCCATACAATATTTAGGATATATTTATACTTTAAAATTATTCTTTGTTAGCTGAAATTCAAATTGCACTAGGCATCTTGGGACACCTGGCAACCCTGAGCCGTGACAACCGATGGCAGCCTGGTGCTGAGTTAAGTTGATAGCGGATCAGAAGATGCTCACCGATTACACAAGACTGACAAGGCAGAGTCAGGAGCAAAGCTCAGAGGGGTGAGGATGCTCAGTTTATTCAGGGAACTGCGGGTAGCAGGCTAGACTGGGGAGCAGAGTTCTCAATGGCAGGTGTGGGCCAACGTGGTATAGTTTTTGGCGTTCTAATTGTAATTAGTTATGGACATTTGAAATCTGGCCAATTTCACATTTAAATTATATATATAGTCTTTTTGTGGGGGGGGGGGGCTTGTGGGTAGGAATCTGCATGTCTTTGTTTCCAAACAACAGCAATCAATAGGAGGTGAGTAGTAGCTGCCCTTTCTGTCCCTTTGGTAGCGGGTGTGGTGGGTGGAGGCTGGGCTCTCCCATTAGCTGCACTCTCCTATAGCACTTGCTTTGGACATGTATTCTCTCCTCCCGGACCATACAAGCTTCTGTGTTTGCTACCTCTGTCGGGCAGTGATTGGGATAACTGCTACCCCCATGGAGGGTGACTGGGGGGAATTGCCACCCCAGTGTCAGGTGACTGACAAGAGATGAGAAAGGAAAGAAGGCGGTGTCCAGGTTGTCAAGGGCCCGTAATCCACGCTAAGGAGTTTCCTTCTGCAGACAGAGGGATCAAATGGGGGTTCTGTAAACCAGGCAAGTGGCATACTCACATGTCCTTTAGAATGTAACTCTGGTGGCCTTGTGGAGGATGGATTGGAGCAGATGGTGACTGGATATGTGGGCCAATGCAGTTGATAGGGGCCGTGAGGATGCGGAGGGGACACGCGTAGAGGACAGCTTAAATAACCATTAATTGTCTTCAGAGCCTTGCAGAAGGGCCCACGTGCTTCCAGAGCATTGGATTCTCTTCATGAGCCAGGGATAACCTTGTGGGTTTAAATGGAGAGCACGGGAGGTATAGGGGATGATGACGTGGAGTGATCCACATCTCTTCAATCTGTCTGACTGTCTGTCTATTAATTTATTTATGGTGGGTGCATGAGGAAGAGGCAACAGATGGAGTCAGAGATGGACGTGACCCCCATTTGCTCTGCTAACTCCCCTTGGCTTAAGGAAACATAGCTGTTCCCGTGCCCTGTGTGTCTGAGTGACCCGGGCTGTCACTGGTTGCTGGGGGCAGATGCACTCGTAATGGAAGAGGCGAATTCACTGTTGGGGGTTGGAGGGAGGGTGTGGTGTGTTCACCGGGTCAGGAGGGAGAAAGGAGGCGTTTTGATGTCCAGTAATAAGATTGTCAGGGCCCATTCCCGGTCTGAACGGACTGCGGAAGGCTGCCAGGATGGCGAGCTCACTCTTCTTAATTAGCACTAATGCAGTCGAGGCTGTTTTCTTAGCCTGACCAAAGGGAATAGTAATTAATATGGTGGGGGAGACAGACGGAGAGTTCAAGGCCGGCATGTGTGCCCCCGACCCTGGGGTCACTGGGGCAGGGGAGCCTGGCAGACAATAGCCTGGCTCCCACAGGCCTGGACAAAGGCCGGGCCTAGTTCTCAAACCTCAGCTCACTGCAGCCTTCCCATTAATGCAAAATTCTGTCTTTCCACTTCTGGAAAACGGACTGGCTTATTAGGCTTCCCAGCTAAAGCGTGTGGATGTGTGTGTCTACGTATGTGTGAATATGTGTTTTAAGGAATAATTGTTCTCCCACTTAAACTGCTACACAAAGCCTGCGGAGGTCTTCGTTCCCAATGCTAGTATGTGGCTCTGGTTTTGGGTGTGTGTGTGCTGGATTTATGCCCCCAACAAGCAGAACACAGGTTCCACAGTGTCCATTTCACCCTGAAGTTTGTACAGCATCCTGGGCCTGGGAGCTTAGAACCTAGTATGGTCTTTTGCAAACTGGGAAAAGCAGGGAGCTGGAGCCCAAATGCTTCTGTGGCCAGCAGGCTGGACAGCAGGCAGGCTGGTCCCTGTGTAGCAAGGGCTAAAAGTGATGACCCCACCTTCCAGGGAATCCCGGAAGACACGTGGAATGGGAGCCAGTGGAATGATGGTGCATGGGGTCTAAGCGGTTGTCTCCCTGGTTAAGGATGACCTCACCACTCTGAATGACAGGTAGACAAGCAGCGCCATGGATAAATGAAGATACATTGGACTCTCGGTGCCTCTTCCCTGTTTTGAGATACTGATCTTCCCAGAGATGAATTTGGTTCTTTTAGATTTTGCCCTCGACTTTCCTTAGGCTGGTTCTTTTTTTTTTTCTTCTTCTTTAATTAAATATTGCTGCCTAACTCTTTCAGGTCAGCGGCAATGTCACTAGCAACAGCCATGAATCATGGCCGAGCTGACACCTTAAAAATGGCATCGTCAGGGCAGCAAGTACAGGCCAGACACCCACACACAATGGCTGGACCCCGTAAATTACACTAAAAGTCTAATCAGAATAATCAACACACTGACATCTTTATGCATGTGGGAAGGATGCGGGGAAGAGAAAGGCGCTGCCTTGGATTTCTCTGAGATTTCACTTGCAGCAGATTCTGGTACTTTTTGAGGATGCAGAGAGAATCTTCAAGGGGTATCTGATGAGTACTTTGTGACCTCTTTCCTCACATTTACATTTTGTGATAAAAACAGATATAATGAGTGTCTCCCAAGAGTGTGTTGGTTTATATGCAGCTCATGCAGCGGAGTCATATATTTTTTCCTGCAAACATCCCCACACACACATATTTCTTCATCAATACAGGTGCCCATGAATGGCTCTCACCCTTACACACACACACACACACACACACACACACACACACACACACACGCATCCTATGGATATGATTTGAAGACATTCATGGAAGCTTCTGGCTGCAGACTCCATTCAAACTCTTTTTTTATAAGAATGGTTTTCATAATTCTGACCCAGATTCTTTACTAGTCCACCTTAATGTGATTTCCTAAGGCCAGACAGGACAGCCACTGTCCAGCCAAGGCCATTTATCACCCTTCATACTCCATTTTAGTTTTTGACTTTTCTTTTTCCCTCCTTTCTCTGTCTATCTCAAACTCTACCTCACTCTATCTCACTTGGGCTTCATGTTTCTCTAGTTTGCCCCAAGAAAAAAAAACATCCTCTCCCAAAGCTTTGGGGTCTTTGCCTCTAATGGAAGGTCGGGGGCTCTGGGCCATACATATGCAGAAAGAGCGCCTCCTGGGGATCAGTTGGCCCTACCAGGTCATAGGCACAGAGAGCCCATTTGTCACCAGCTCACCTCTGGCCGTCACAGCCAGGCTGCCACAGCTTGTGGGCGGCCCAGTGCACACCAGCTGGGACTAGCCAGTTAGTGCCCATTGAGGTGTGGCCAGTGGGGGACCAAGGGTGAATGCTATGGGTTGGCTGGAATCAAGGAGGGAATGGGAAACAAAGAAAGAAGGAAGAAAAAAGTGAAAAAAAGAGAATCACAGTTGACAGATGAGAAGCAGAAATATTTTCTTAAAAGGTAAAGAAGTAGGTTCTGTTTTGCTTGGCTTGATTTCTCAAACATTTATGGAGCACCTAACAAATGCCAAGAATGAACGAGGTGTGTTGTTTTTTTTTTTTAATCTGGTACTAGAGACTGTTGATGCTATTTGAAGTACTTTGATAGTTTTTTGCCCATCTGATTTTTACAGTGATCTCAAGAGAAGATACGGCCGATAGTCACATGCTAATTTTTCAGATGGGTAAACTGAGCCAGGGTCCCTCTGATTTGCTCAGGGCCATGCTGGGAGCAGTGATGATACCTCTTCCTCTAATGCTTCTTTTGCTGTATCACACACTGGAGAGTATCTACCAGGATAACCTGATTCTGTCATGCCCTTGGGTCCTCCAGCATATCCTGACCATGGGAACCCTCTTAAACCCTTTGACTTCTCATCATAAAAACATGGGCTCTGATTTGGGTTTTGGCTTTTTTACACATCAGCTGTAGGGCTTTGGGCAAGTCACTTTACCTTTTGCATCCTCAGCGTCTCCATCTATAAAATGGGCTTTGTACCCTTAGAATGGTGGTGATTGTATGACACCATAAAACTTGGGGCATTATGCCTGGCACAGATTAAGCAGTTAGTAGATTGCTAGGTGTGTCAGGTACATATATATGTACATATAAACGTTCTGTCCAGGCTGGTCCTTCCGGGCGCCCCCAAGCGGCCCCTGCGTGGGTGTGCATCCCGAGCCACAGTCCGGCCCAGCACTGAGCACGGGGACGAATGCTGCACAGTGCAGTTCCCAGAGATAGGCTTCCTCAGCTTCTCCCTGTCCATCCTCCCATCACCAGCCCTCCTTACCCTTTGTTACAATGATCCCTACAGCAAAGCATTTGTTCACTAAGCACTTGTTGATAATTACCACTGGGAAGCACTGTGTTAGGTGCTTTGGGCAGGCAGGCAAGGTGGGAAGAGGGACAGGGCAGTGAGAGAAACAAAGGATGGGAGAGGGTGGGGACAGGCAGGACACAGTCTTGAAACCCCAATTATGAGACCACCATTGATGTGTCCTGGTTAAGAAAGCTCCAGATAAGAAAGTCCAGCCCAGTGACACAATTTCAGGAAAGGGAGATTCTTATAGAATTGTATACATTGGCTAAAGAGAAAAGATGACTGACTCTTGGCCAATAGTTCACACTACTTGACAGACAAGCTGGTTAGCGAGTTCCTTGAAATAGCGAGCCGCCTTGGCGAATTTGATTGTAATTCTGTGTACAAAAATATCGACAGCTCGGATGTTGGGCCACTCTGCTTATGAGCACATGTGTGCGAAGTACAAGAAGAACAATTTCTAAGGTACCAGAGGCCCCCAAGAGGGAAAGTGTTTATTGAGCATCTTCTATGTGCGAAGCAATGTGTTGAGTGCTTTACGTGACTGACACTCAAATGATACAGTAATTCTGGGTGGGGGGGGGTAAGCACTATTATCTCTATTTACAAATAAGGAAACTGAGACACTGAGTGACTAGTGAGTGACTAGTAAGTGGCCTGAATCCATTCTATTAGTTGGGATGTTTTTGGATGAAAGTGGTAAAAATCTATGTCTAATTGGCTTCAATAATAAAAAGTATGGTCTCACCTCACAACAAGTTTAGCAGTAGCAGGGGTGCTCTCTGATGGGTAGAGTCCATGGTTCAAAGATGTCATCAGTGAACTTTTTCAATCTCTCCTGAATAATGCCGTCCTTACGTTAGCTTGCCCTTACTTCAGGTCCCCTTGAGCACCATCTGGGCACAGAAATTCCAGTTGTCACACTGAGACCCAATATGGTCCAGAAGTTTAAAAAAAAAAAAAAAAGCATTGATTTCTAGGTCTCTTAATAGCAAACCTTTTCACGGAAGCCCCCAGCAGAAGTTCTTTCCTCTCACTTAGGTCAGATTTGGTTCACGTGACCAGACCTAACCCAATCACTGACACGTGAATGGGATGCCCAGAACAGCCCAGACTGGTCAGAGGATGTTAGGACGCAGGGATGCGCACAGAAGGAGGACCACGTGATGACACAGGGAGAAGATGGCCATCTGCAAGCCAGGGAGAGAGGCCTTAGTAGAAACTAACCCTGCTAATACGATCTTGGACTTCTAGGCTCCAGAACTGTGAGAAAATTTCTGTTGTTTACGCCATCCAGTCTATGCCACTTTGCTATGGCAGCCCTGGCCAACTAATACAGGAGGAATGTCAGTTTTTATAGTTTTCCTTCCATCCATGGTATTCATTGGTGATTGGGAATGACAGGGAAGGTAGAGGGAGTTAGGAGCCTGACCACTAAGAAACAGAGGGAAGATATAGAGGACAGACTGAAGAGTGTTAGGCAGGCAACGTGGATGTGCTTTGGCACTTGATGCACCACGCAGTAAGATCAGACCTAGGCCTGGTGCCTGGAACGTTCACAGCACCACAGACCTACTGTGAAGTTCAAAGGGAAAGTTGCTTTGGGTGGAACTGTGAATTTGAATTGGGGAGTGGTCTCTTTACTCTTCGGTAACTATGGCATAAATAATTCCTGTGTTTTCTCTGTGCCAGTTACTACGCCAGGGCAATGAGGAGGGATGGATGGTGTGACCCCTGCTTTCAGGGAACTAGTATTTACTAAAGGAGAATGAGTTTATTTAGCATGAGCAGTGGGGGGAAGGTTAGCATCAGAAATCTGGTTGCCAACCTCCAAAACTCTACTGTCAGAAAGTTTGTGGTACGCTGGAGTTGCTACTCTTTGTAAAGACAAGTGGCCCCATTCAAGGGTCAAGCAGAGGAAAAACCTCTGCAGAACTCCTCTCCCAAATAGAAAAAAAGCCATCTTCTTAAAACACTGTTTTATTTCCATAAATTATCTCCCTGTGCTTCCTAAATAGAGAAAAAAAGATCTTTGGATTTGAAGTAGAAGTAGGTGGAAAGCAAGGGCTTCCAGGAAACAAAATACATTCCCTGTTTGCCCCTGCAGCATGGGGGAAGAAATGTACTTTTCTGACAAGGAAACAGCAGGCAGCTGGTGGGTCTTACTGCACATCTGTAATTAGTCCCAGGATCTCACTGGTTTTCCTGGTGGACTCAGGAGATTATTCGTGTTGAAGGAATCTGGGTTGGTGTCATTTGTGGCTTTTCTGAAGCTCTACCAAACCTAGAGCTTTACTTACCTAGAATAAGTCAAGGCAGAGCATTGCCTCAAGTCTCACCCTGGGTGTGTGTGCTCCTAGAGGGGAGGCCAGATCCTGCCCGCTGTGCCTCCCCTGCCAAGCTGAGGCCTTGGACAGATAAAACTATGGTGGCCCATCTATTAACAAACCTGGGATATCCAGAGTCCCACCCAAACGTGAATTCTATATCAGTCAAATCCAAAATGGTGGCGGGGGGTGAGATTTACTGTAGTTCTAGACAATTTCTTTGGACTCTCCTGCGTAGAATTTCTTGTCTTTTTTTTTCTGTTGATTTTTATTGGCATAAAACGTTTCACATTTACTTTTGCTGATTTATCACTACGACAGGGATGTTTGGATGATGACTGTAAATGAAATATGTATGCATCCTAAAGATGTTTATGTAATTTAGCAAAATTATTTTGTAGGTTTGTTGAGAAGAATCTGCTTGGTTCATGTCTTGCTAACACTGCAAAACATTTTACTAATCGCACCCTAATGTGGGAACGGACACACATTACTTAAACACACCAAATATGTGAACATATAAATAGTGTTTAAAATATCTCTCACACAATGAATTATGATCACTATGTTAAAATACCAATTTCTACAGAAAATTGATTTAAGAAAAATAGCTATCACAGGACCCTGTGAAAGCAACATTTTTTCAGTATGTTCAAGCCAGGAGATTTGGACTGTTGTTTAATTTTGTGTTCCATTATTTTTTTTCCCCATTCATTTGCTGAACAGTCATCTTGTAAAACATCCCACTTCTGCAGTGGTATCAACTGGCATGATACCAAAAAGATGTAAATGATTTAATTGAATTAGCTTAATTAGGTAAATTAACAGTTAAGCGTATCACACACAAGCTTGTTCTGTTTATACTATGTTACGGAGATAATTTAGTGAGGAAGGAGAATGGGCATGACCAAAATTCCAATGCAGTGAGCCAGATTAGCTGGCAAAGGAGAAAATACAAAGATAACAGTCTCTGGAATTAAATCTGGGTAAATAATTTATGCACTGGATTCATTATGTAGTTTGAATTGTAGATAACAACCAGTTGATAGTCAACAAATGTGCAAAAACATTGCTACGGAGCAAAAGTATGAAGACAGCCAAAGTGCTTCTGACCTTTCCAGAAGCATACCCCCAGGAAAATTTCAACATTCCTTGGGAATTCAAACAAATTGAGGCAACGAAAGTCAGTCTGGCTAGCCATAGATCTGTATTAAAGCAGAACAAAACAAGCAAGCATTGTTTGATTGTTTTCAAGTACATGCGATTAAGTAAAATAAAACAGGTTTTCTCAACCTTGGGCACTATTGACATCTTTGTTAGGGCTGAGGAGACTGTCCTGTGCATTGTAGGTTGTTTAGCAGCATCCCTGGGGTCCACCCACTAGATGCCAGTAGCACCCCTCTGCCCCCAGCTGTGGCAACCAAAATGTTTCCAGACAGTGTCAAACGTTCCCTGGGTAAGGGGACCAAAATCACCCTGGCTGAGAACCACTGAAATAAAACAATTGAATATGATCTAATATGGATCTTTAGGAATACTGCTTTAGTGAATTATTCACAAAGAATTGTAACGTTTGTACCACTTACATAGGATGTTATACAAAATGTTAAAAATATGTGTTTGAAACATCCTGTTCTCTCTCATCCATCCATTCATTCATTCATTTGGCAAGCAGGTATTAAGCTCTGAGCACAGAGTATCAGTGAATACAGGGTATCAACCCCTTCATGGGCAAGGAGCAGCTGGCAGACCTGGGAATGAAGAAGTGAATAGACGCTGGCAGGTGTGGGAGGCCGAGGAAACCATGTGTCTTTGCGAGAACGCCTCAGCCTTGGGTAACTTGCTTTTAGCTGTATGGGCAGAATACAGGGCCAGAAAGAAGGGCAGGTGCCACCACCATCCTCGAAAGTTGGCTAAAATGCTAGTTGACCTGGTGGCAATGTGAGAAATTGGATGGTTTTAAGCAAGGGAGTGTTATATGTAGTCAGCGTTGACTTGGAAACAGCAAAGGTTTTAAAGTCACACCCACACAGGTGAAATCCTGACTTTGCCACTCACCAACTGGGTTACCCAGGCAAAGTGCAGATTTCTGAGTCTCATACCCTCTCTATAGATGGAAATAATAAGAGTTACCTCATTGCAAATCTTAAATGAGGCTGACTTTATAAAGCACCTGCCATAGAATCTGCCCCATAAAAGCCACCCAATAATTATCAGTTCTGCTTTCCTTCATTACCCAGTCCATCCCACTTAGATTTTTCTCATGAAGAATGCAACGGAAAGCATACATTTATGAGGTTTGCATTACCCAACATCTGGGTTGTATTGTTGAATGCAGCTGAAGTTGTCGAAACCTTGCCACTGGGTTTTGTTTATTCTAAAGCTAAGTGTTTAAATCCCTTAAATTGGTAACGTCAGTTTGATGTTCATGTTAATGTTCCATGAGATTTTAGGATCTGGAATCTGGAGGTGCCTTTCTTTACCACGTCCACAGATCTGGAGCCAAATGTAGCTGTTATTACCACGGGAATCAGGGAGAACACAGAAAAGCACCCATTGGAAGAAATGCTCCTTTTCTATACAAAGGAATTGAAGTGTTTTGCTAAGCAAGTTTCTGGCAACATGTCTTGAGTGCCGGCATTTTCATTCTGTTGGAAAATAGCAACAACCAAACAGAAGAGAAGGGAGACCTGTTTTGCATTTGGAAATACCAACAAAACCGCATTCCCACCCCTTCTGCTTTGTATATATAATGGGATGCAGGACTAAGCTGTTTTCTTTGGGATCTGGCATGTCTCTTTCTCATACACACACTCTGCAGTGATACATCTACAAATGAACAGAACATTTCCAAGAACACATTTCGCTGTCATTAACATATATACATAGTGTGATAAACACCCAGGACAAAGATGTCCTCTCCCCCACCCCAACCCCTGGCTGGGTGCTCCCTTCCCATCCTGTCCTGTGATAATGTGATTCCCCCTTTCAGGTGATTCAGCCAGGTGAGCCTCTGGGAGTGAAGTCTTTAGGGTGGCTGGTCTCAGACACCAGCCATCCCTAAAGGCACTTGACATCCTTCCCTGCTCTGCTGGCCACCAACTGCAGCTGATGAGGATGTCAGAATCTTCTTTAATCCCTTCCACACCCAGGGGCCTATTCTCAGCCATTTAACTTGTATATGTTATGGCTATAACAGCATACAAGTTCACATTAACCCAAGAGGAAAATGGCAAATTCTCAGTGGCCTCAGGTTGTAGGAGGTTCTAGAAATAATAGTCAGCTGCTGTGCTACATCTCTAGCCCATTACCCACTCCCTTTCCTCTCCCTGCCTCCCCTAGCCTTTTCTTTCCTCTCTTTTTTAAAAATTTATTTTGAAATCATTTTAGACGTAATGGAAAAGCTCTAGAAATAGTTCTGAGTTTCCATATGCCCTTCACCCAGCTTCCCCTAATGTTAACATCATATGTAACCACAGTACAGTTATCAAAACTAAGAAGTTAATATCCGTACAGTGTTATCAACTAAACTACAGTCTTTTTTGGTTTTCACCCGTTTTTCCACTAATGTTCTTTTTCTGGTCCAGGATCAAATTCAGGATCCTACATTGCCTTTACTTGTCATTCTCTTTCGTCTCTTCCAACCTGTGCAGGTCCTCAGTCTTCCCTTGTCTTTCATGACTTTGACACTTTGGTAAAGTACTGGCCGGTTATTTCATAGACCATCCTTCTACTGCTGTGTGTCTGATGTTTTCTCATGATCAGAATGAGGACATACATTTTGCCTAAGGTACCCCAGGGGTGATGTGCTGTCCTCTGTGTGTCACATCAGGGGGCACACGATGCTCCTCTGCCTTATTATCAACTTCAGTCGCTTGGTTAAGATGGTGTTTGCTGAGTTTTCCTACCATAGAGTCACTATTTTTCCCTTTGTGATTAATAAATATGTTGGAGGAAATACCTTGCGACTATGCACATGTCCTGCTTCTCCTCAAACTTTTGTCTGTTAGTTTTAACATCCATGGAAGTGTAGACTTTGCCTGCAACAATGGCCACTATGGTGTCCTAATGGCAATTTCCTACTTCTCTTATGCTTTCTACGTGTATTCATTGGAACTCCCAAGACCTTTTGCGTGACTCTCCACAGAATTTGTGTCCTCACCTTGTAGAGTTTGGCCTAGCCTCATGCTCTGGTCCTTAAATAAGGCCCTATAGATATTTTTTTTAATGGAAAGAAAAAAGAGGACAAAAAAGACAAAATGGGATAAAAGAGCCCAGAAAGGTTCTGGTCCAAGCTCACCATGTGACTTGAAACGAGTCACTGTTCTTCCTTTGAGCTTCAGTTTTCTGTTCTCAAAATGCCATCTCTAAGCCCCTTCCAGCTCTCAAATGCTACAGTTCTGTGACAGGAGGTCAGTTGTGACAGAATGTACAGCTGGTATCACCAAACGGCTCAACAGTAAGACCAGCTCAGGGTGGCAACAGCTACAGACAGGGGATTCAAGGAGAAGGGGGGGAAATGGTCCATGAATCTTTTACAAGCACTAGTGATACTGACATTAATAATACTTTCCACACCGAGAAGCACATTGGAGGGGATGCTAAGGTTTGGAAAGAAGGCAGCCCCATTTAGGATGAGGTCTTTTATCTCTGCCTGGCCCTTGAAACAGATGAATCAGCCCTTTCTCCTCAGATTGAAGAATTCATAGTGTATGTTTCCACTGTCGGTTTCATTACTTTGCCTCAGGCTTAATATCCATTTAAGGCTGAATGGTTGCAGAATTACACTGGATGTAAAATATAGTTTTTAGCTGGATAGTTTAAGAGCTGAAGTTTTACTCTTATCCTCTCTGTAAAGCTCACAAAATGTCCAGACATCAAGACTAAAACATTCTCTTAATATCTTATAAGCTAAGTCTGTTTCTCTGATTTCCAACCCATAGCCAATTTGTACTGATATTTTAAGTATGCAGTTAAAGCGTGCAGTTTATTCTGCCTATCTTTTAGATACATCAGACATCATTTAAAAATACAGAGACTGAGGGAGAAACATTTGTGACTATAAATGGGAGGGTTGGCTCCCAGAGTTAACCGTGAATGCCGAATGGGACAAGAAACCCAGGAGTTGGGCCTCCCTGGTGGCGCAGTGGTTAAGAGTCCGCCTGCCGATGCAGGGGATACGGGTTCGTGCCCCGGTCTGGGAGGATCCCATATGCCGCGGAGCGGCTGGGCCCGTGAGCCATGGCCGCTGGGCCTGCGCATCCGGAGCCTGTGCTCCGCAACGGGAGAGGCCACAACAGTGAGAGGCCCGCATACCGCAAAAAGAAAAAAAAAAAGAAACCCAGGAGTTGATCATGGGCAGTGGTCCCTGTTACAGAGAGAGAAGACTCCAGAGATAAGGGGAATCCAATTTAGTCCCCTACTCTTTTTATTTGTACCAGCGCTTGTTAAATTCCTTTTCCCAACTAGTCGCTTGTCAGAACTGCTAAAAAATAGAGGAGTGCATTGGTTTGAGATCGTATCTCTTAATTCCCCATTTTTAATAAGGAACTTTTGAAATTTTACTATAAAATTGCTTTCAGTAAACATAATTTGGAAGATCACAGGGAAAGTGAGGGTGGGAGAATGAGTAGCCAATTTGTCACAGATTACTGTGGAGTTTCTGTGTTGTTGATTAAACTATGAGTTTACTCTGTTACTAGACAGGGACACATATCTGTTAGTCACTGCTGTATCTTGAATGCCAAGCATGGTGTCTGGCATATGGTCAGTGCTCAGTGAACCCCTGATATATGAATAAATGGTTGATTATAGAAAATATCTCTGTGTGAGTTGCATCCTGAGCTATGGTCCCTTTCATTTACCTTTGAGGTGATGGTTGTAGGTGGGAGGTGATCTCACAGGAATAATTGCACATAGGGGTCTATGCCTTATATCCATATAACACTTTGTAACAATTTTTATCAAAATGCAGTTTTGGAAAGTTAATAGATACTATTCAGTAAAAAGATTCTGTGGTCAAAATTTGAACTGTAAAGGTTAAGCAGTTTGCTTTTTGTTTTGAACTACAGAACTTAACAGAACCTTTGATACTTTGAATGGGTGTTGGGACTTACCAAGAAGGCCATGAAACATTAGACTTATGAATATTTTTTTTCTTTCTTGTAGCATCTTCCATGTAATTATCAAATGAACATAGTTTGAGAAACACTGATAATATACAGAGTATTTAATTTGGGTAAATCATCCTAGATGTTTGTTTTCTATCTTTTCCATATTTGACTTTGGACTAGTTACTTGTGTGTGAATCAAATGTATAACATGCCCTAGGCGCTCAAATACTTGTTCAGTGAATGAATGAGATTAGAATCATATATCAGAATATTAGAATCTATATCAGAATAATACTGTTATATACATGATACAGGAATTAACATCACCATTATCAATATCTAAGTGAGTTGTTGAGATTTCCCCAAACCGTGAATATCCTCACATGTAACCTTTTCATTTGCCAATCCCATTGATGCTCCCCCTCTCCCCAGTAAAGCTACTAGATACATTTTGCTAATTGCTGTAGCTTTTCAAAGAGTCTTTCTACATCTGGTCTTGCTGTTTTCCAATCCGTCATGCCTGGGCCTTACATACTGTCGACTGAAAGAAAATGCACAACTTGAGAGTTGTGAGTTAAGTTTTATTTGGGGCAAAATGAGGACTATAGCTGGGGAGACAGCCTCTCAGACAGCTCTGAGGAACTGCTCCAAAGTTAGGGGTCGGGGGAGGGGAGAGGTCAGTATCCATAAGATATTAGTGAAGGGGGATTCTCAAGCACATGTTTTGACAGCGGCTGGCTGCGAGTCACGAGGAGCACATGTCACCGTTAGTGATTTTAGTGCTTTTCTAGACATGAGGAGATGCAAGAATTTGGGCTCGTAAAATCTTCTCCTGAAAATATGTCTGAAGGCCTGTTCTGCCAGTTTTCCCCAGAGCACAGAGTGCCTCATTCCTGATCTTCACCCTGAACTCCTTTCAGGGTGTGTTGAAGGTCAGCAGCTGCAGTGGCTAGGGACCTAACCCTTGTAGAGGCAGATAGCAAGCGCCAGTTTTTAGTTGGCAATGCCCATGTGTCAGTCAGATGAGTCATGCTCTCAACTTGGTGCCCAAGGCCTCCTCAGACATGGCCTCAACTCTCCCACCAGCCTAATCTCCCCCATCTGTACTGGCTACACTCCACACCAATCAGCCTCCCTCAGTTTCCTGAGGACGCTTAGAAACTTCTCCTTCCCATGCTGCTCTTTGTGTTGCTTCCTCTGTCTGGAATGCCTGGGGAATCCCACATCATTTGTGCAAAGACCTCTTGAAATACTACCTAGTTTTTCATTTTCATTTCAGACCACCTCCTTGATGAGAATATCTCGAGCCCTGCTATTCTCTGAGCTCCTTGGCATTCTCTCACATCGATCATAGTTACCTAGTATTCACATTGTTTTGTTGGCCTCTTTTCTACCTCACTCCACCCTCACCGCCCCTCACACACTGAATTGTAAACTTCCGCGAGGTGGCATTTTAGTCTTTTTTTGTTTTCAATACGTAGCACTGCTCCTTGCACACAGTGGGCCCTCAGCTAATATTTGGTGAGATGAGCACTCCTCTTAAGAGCCATAAGTGCACCTGTATGATTGCTTTTCAATAGAGCAGCACGGAGAGACACGGGTCTTGCCCTAAGAAAGCTGAAGTTCCAAGTGGGAAGCCCCAGTTATTTTCTAGAATATAGAAACATCAAATTTACTAATGGGCTATATTGCAGAAGTTCATTTGTCAGTCTGTTGTTTGGAACCTGGGTTAAACTTTTCCTTAGAAACAGTACTGTGCGCGGTGGTTGTCTCCCAGCCCACAGAAGCCTATTTAACTTGTAATGTGTCTAAAGTCTGGTACTAATAGCAGCCCCAGGGGTTCAGCGGCTGCTTCTCTCAGGCCATTGCCAGTCTTAACACTACAGACCTTGCCCTGAGGCAAAGTATGAGGCAGGGGTGGAATGGGATCAGGGGCACAGTCTCCAGAAGCTGTGGATGATGGAGGGGAAGGTGGGGGGAGGGAAGGAGGAAAACAGAAGGAAAGAGGCTGGGATAACTGAGCTAGGGCTTCTGGTCAGCGATGGTCCTTCTTGTGTGAGGGGTACAACCGAGCCGAGTACATGCATGAGACTTTACGGGATAAGTACATTCTCTGACATTTACTTCTATTAGAAAGTCTTTTGAAGGCTGCCTGCCTATACCTGTTTCAGGGGGTTTTAATCGTTCTTCCTTTAGTTTTCACCACAGGAGAAACTAAGTATATTAACAAAAAAAACAAGGAAAGACTTATTTCAACACGTGGAGGCAACCGCTATGATATTGACTAGAGGCCACAAACTTAAAGCCCAGGGCGCTGGGTGGGCCATGGAAATGCCGGCTGCAGATCAGGAGTAAGAAGGTGGGGTCTGCGGCGACCTGCAGTGTACGTGCTCCATCTAAAGGAAGCAGCTTCCACGTAGCTCCAGTCAAGTGCTTGCCCTGGGTTCAAAATAGACAACTTTTTCAAGAGAACCCGTCAATCTCACTTTTTATGTACTAGTCCCTGAATTTTATATGTTAACAGTTAATTTAAAAAAAAATTTTAACAAACACACACACATACAGGAAATTTTTGAGCAAGGACTGGGATACTTTTAGATGGAAACTCATGTCAGCAGTTCCAAAGTCAACTCTAGCACTTGGCCATTCCCATTCTCTGCAGAGTCTATATCACAGGACTCTGTCTTTAAAATTCTTAGTCTTTCTACAGTAGCCCCTCGGGTCCCTCACCCGGAGTGCAGGGGCCTAAAAGTTCTCTGGCTATAGTCTGTTCACCCTTTGATAGCATCCTATCAGCATGAAACCTGTTTGCTGGTGGCCATCAACAGTGTATTCTGAAGACCTCAGTGCCACGGGCAGTGCCATTAAAGAGAGCAGCCATATCCATCCCACACAACAGAGCTCTTTGCTTATCTGAGTGTTGGACAACTGGAAATCAAAAGCATGGCATCTTGCCTTTTAGGTGTAAGATTCTAATTCTGAGCTGCCCCTGAGAGACTGAGCAAGTCCCTTATACTCTCTATGCTTTAGTGTCCACATCACCAAAAATGTACCTACCCCATGGGTTGTTATAGGAGTGAGATGAGATAACACTTGTGCGTAGCACACAACTTTGCACTCAATGGCTGGTAACCATTGCAATCATTCTTTCTTAGTAGTACCATTAGCATCGTCAGAGGATACAGCCTTTGCCGTTTGGTTCTTCCTCTACCCACCAGCTTTTGTTCCTGAAGATCACACCAGTCCAGGTGCAGAGGATGGGTCAGCACCCACCTGTACTGTAGGTACAAACTGGAGAAACTGCTCCTTAAAATGAGAGGTACAAGTGTGTTCGATGAGTCCAGATTTCCTACCACCTTATCCAGGTCGTAGTTGTCCCCAGACTGAATGTAACTATTTTTTCTTGTCTTTGGGTGTATACAGCATTAATGATTCAGCCCCGCCGTGTCTTCTCCATCCTCAGATACATCTCTGGTCTCTCCAGGGAACAAGAAGCTTTTAAAGGGCAAAGCATGTTCCCTGTCTTGCTGTCTGCATTGCCGAGCTTGGCACTATAAACAAAAAGGTACTTAATGAGTTGCTTTTTTAGCAAAGAAACTACTCATTCAGGGTGAAATATTCATCTAGGCGATGAGTTAACATTTTCATTTTACTGTAGCTGGCTTTGACCAAATGAATGAATCCCTGCACTGAATGCAGGGGAAGAGCTATTTAAAGGAACAGCGGGAATCCCTTGCACAAAGCCAGGTTGAAATGAATGGGGAGAGAGCCAACCTTTTTTGGGAACCCCTAGGGCTTGTGTCTGTAAATTTTGCTCCAGTCTGGCGGATGAGGGCCACTCTGGTTGTCTCGGCTGGAATTTGATGCAGCATGTGGCCCTTGCCCAGGGACAGTCTGGAGAGCACGTGGGCCCCGTGTGAGGTCACACCTGTCTCCATTTCTGAGCAGGGACTGAGCCGTTTTTCAGACGACACATGGCAGCGTCTAGGCCACAAGCCTGGTCCTGTGGGCCACCCAATGGGAATGTCAAGGCCGCTGCTGCCCTGACTTAAAGCCTGAAGGGCACCAAGATCAGCTAGTTGGAAACTGGATTTCCAAAGCTCTGCCAGGCTTGTGTTCCTCTCATTCCCAAAGGAGTGAGCATTCCCAGCCCTGAGGTTCCAACCACAGCGCTGCTGCCTGCTGGGATTCTGACTTGCCGTTAGTTCTTGGCTGGACTCACTGGGGATGAAAAGGAAGGGCAGATGTGTCAGTGAGGAACCAGTAGCATCTCCATCTGCTGCTGCTTAGAGTTATTGGCATGCAAACCCCCTTGTCTGTCCTCAAGACACTGACAGGGGCTCAGGCTGGTCCTGGGTGGTTTCTTCCGCCTGAGTGCACCCTCTCTAGTCACCTCCGCTCCAAGACCATTGCCTCCGCATAGACATTTTGATGGCCGATACTACAGTAGACTTCGCTTTCCTCTGGGTCTGCTCTGATATCACTTAATGCAGAAATGCCTGCAGGGAGCTTGGAATGAACAACAACTTCTTAGGTCCCAGGCCAAATCCCTCCACCCAACCTGCTCCACAGGTTTCCACAAGCAGTCCTTCTCCCCCCACCCCCCCGCCCCGAGAACCTTCCCACTCCCATCCTTGGCTGCCTCCCCAGTGACCCAAGCCTCCCATTTCCATCAGAGGAAAGGGTAGGCGCGCTTTCCTCAACTGCTCTTTGCTTTCCCCTAGCCTGTGGGAATCAGAGGTTGGGGTAGGAATTGATAAAAGTGAGCATTTTGCCATAAAAAGAATCTAAGAGGGCAACGGAAGGCCATCCGTGCGATTCCCCAGGCTGTCTGTCTTTGAAAAGGAAGATCTGGCCAAACCTACAGAACTTGCTGCCTCTGGAGTTTACTCTTTATTTCACTCTGTACAGCACGTCCTTGTGTATGAATTAAAGATTAAAGGCAGCTTAACCTGCATTTTGCTATATCTCTATATACAGGAGAGAAAAGGCGGGAGGGAGTGCATGTGTTTGGCATGGCCTCCTGGTTCTAACACCAGACCAGGCGATGGGAGACTGAAGATAGAAAGGTTGGGGGCTTCTTCCTGACCCTGCCACTCCTTCATGCAATGCCCCCTGGCAAGTCATTGAACTGGTCTGTGCCTCCATTTCATCAACCATAGAATGAGTATAATGACACCTACTTGGACTCCTGTTGTGTCCTCTGCCACACTCTGTGGGTCTCAGAGTGATGATGACATCATTATAGCGTTGGCCATTTAACACAGGATGCAAGGTGCAATCACCTTTCAGGGGAAAAATCAGCATTTGGGCCCTTCTCTCATTTTGAAATGCAACCAATTTTGAATGGCTCACAGCTGAACTCTAATCCCAGTGTTTCTAGTCACCAAACAAGTGAGCTACCTTTGCAGTCCCTTAGACCAGGGTTTCTAACGTCAGCACAACTGACATTTGGGGCTGGATCATTCTTTGCGGTGGGAGGTGTCCTGTGCATTGCTGGATGTCTAACAGTGTCCTGGCCCCTCCCCACTAGATGCCAGGAGCACTCCCAAGCTGTGCCGAAAACATTGCCAGACACCTGCTACAGGACAGAATTTCCCTCCATTGAGGACACTGCCTTAGAATCAACCACCCTTGGAGAAAGCACCACCAAAAACCACAATCCAATTAATTGTTACCATAAGAAACTGAAACACAAATGCACAGGCTAATTCAGTGCCTTATTCAGGAACTGGAATGTCATCAGATAACATAAACCAGTCCCAGAAAAATTTCAAGAAGATAAGGCTGTGAAAAGAAAATACATTCCCAAGCCATTCTCTGTTATTTTTCAGGCATTCTTCACGCCACTAATGTCCTATTAGTGCAAATCATGGATCGTTGACCTGATAGAGACCACCCTACAGCCCTAGACTTGTAGGTCTGGGCTGCCGGACACTCAGAGTTTTTCAGGCACAGGCAGGATGTGAACAGGAAAGTATTTAATAGATGCATATGGGCTAGGTGTGCCCATTTGGCTCTCGATCTGTAGTTAAGTGTCTCTGTAACAAGTGTTCAACAGAATTTATTGCATTCTACATGAACGTATGAGCCTGGAGGAGCTATATTAAGCTATCGATATCTGCCAAAATGGATATGTCTTTAGGATGAGACTTCTTAAATATCAAGCAGCAAAAAGGCAGGAAGAGACCCTAAGTGTAGACACTATTTTCTGTGCTCATCTGCAATTACCTTCAGGTCCAGCAGGGTTGCAGCTGGGCCTGCTTTGACTGTAATTCTGTGCCAGCTCCTCTGACTGCAGAGACCCCAAGACAGGTTTTGAGGATGTGTACAGTGGTACCTCCATCATTTACCAAGGATCAGAGAATCCATATGGCCAAGAAGTTCTGTCTCCCAAACCAGAATCACTAGCAATGTGTCGGTACAGAAAGAACCAGCTCTTGGTAACTATACAGGGTTGATTCCGAGAGGGAGGAATTCATTCAGGGTGCTTTTTGAGGCTGGCGCTCGGCAAGGCATCTGACAGCGCATCCTGAGGCCAGCTTTCCCGTCCAGATGTTTTTGCTCCGCTGCCACCTCCTAGAGAACAAGGAATGTGCGTCCCCTCCACCCCCTCCCCAGGGTCGTACGCCCCTGAGAGCATCTACACTGGATGCCTCTTGGAAAGCACATTCCTAGGAGGAATTGTTTGTGTGGCACTCTCCAACCTCCCCTGGAGCCAAGAAAAGATTTACATTTGGCTGTCGGTGTGCAACAGGTCCCAGTCATTTCCTCTCCTTTCAAGAAGATTCCCAATGAACATAAATCTCACCCCAGCTCTGACAGCCTCCAGTCATCTGTTTACCAAAATAAACTTAAAGCATACATTGAAAACTAATTCCTAGTGAAATATGCATCCCCATGGCATTCAAGTCTGGTATTTAATGTCTTTTTTATGGTTAATAATGCATCAAAAGCATCCCCAGTCTGAAGCTGTCATTACATCACATACATGATGTGCAGGGCCCATTTCAATGACTAAAAAACTTGGAGTCAGTTTTTATTTTCTTAAAAAAATACTAATGTATAATTACAATGGCCTGTTTCCCTCTATCTGTATTTCTTTTTAATAAATCTGCTGCTTGATGAGATCAATCCACTGAAAATAGCTAGAGAGGTTCTTTGCTGTATACAGATAAAGAGATGTGCTATATAAACAACTCCAAAATCCCCTCATTAGAGCTGGGCTCTATTTGGAGAGCACCCCAGTCTTCTTTTTTATTTTATGTTGCTTTATTTTTTAAAAAATCATCCAGGATTACATAAAAGAGTACAGTTAAGCCTCATCCTTCCTGGTAGACATAGAAAAATAGAATATTTGAATCAAAACATTGGTTTTCATTTCAGTGCTGGCTTCCTAAAGTTAAAAAAAAAATCAGGAAAGCTCCATTTGCCTCTGTTAACAGCAAACCGAACATTGCTCTAAAAGTCTTTCCTTATTTTCTGTTTGGCCACTAATGCTGAGGACAGCATGGATGGGAGGAAAGATGAGGGTTGAAAGTTTCCTTCCTGAGGTATCTAGAGGCTCCTATCACCCTGGAAGTGCAGGAGCCACACGTGCCATCACGGCCATCTGTGATGACCACATTCATGCCCATGAGTAATTTCTTTGCCACCCTGGACCATTTCTGATGGCCTGAGGATGATGCAGCCTTCTGGGAGCCGCCAGCTTATAACTGCTTGGGCACTGGGCAGTGTCTGCTTACCTTGATTTGTGGCTCCAAGGACCAAGTGAGGTAATTCGATAATGTATGCAAAGTGTTTAGGGTGGGCACGCACCTGGGAGACACTCACGAAATGGCAGCAGTTAGGACTTGGAGTGGTGGAGCAAGCAGTGGCTGTGGCTCAGATGCTCCGGGGCTAGATGGGACATTGCTGGGCTCAGTGACTTAGTTTCCTTGTGTGTAAAATGGAGGTAATAGTTGCTCAGAGAGTAGATCTTAAATGTTCTTATCGCAAAAAAGAAATGGTAATTATGTGATGTGATGGAGGTGTTAGATGTCCCTAGGTAGTAATCATTTTGTGATACATATTACATGTCAAGTCAACACAATATACACCTTAAACTTATACTGTATGTCAATTATGTCTCGATAAAGCTGGGGAAAAAATGGGGGGGGGATAATAGTCCTAACTTACTTTCTTACACAGTTACTATGATGATGAAAATGAAATAGTATGTATAAATTGTAAGTACCCGATGGCTGGTAGCTCTTAACAATAACAGCACCAACAGCAGTACCTGTAATTAGCCCTGTAATTTGCAAACACTTAGGTAATGTGATCTAGTAGTTGCTTTGCAGCCCCTCCTACTTATGATTTGCTAATGATGGAGGATTTGGACCCACAATGCTAAGTTTGAGCCAAGATTCATCCTAGGAGATCTGAAGAATTTGCTCCTCTGCAGACGTGGCAAACACATGTTTTAGGAAGCAGGGAAAGAACTAAAGGATGGCTCCTTTCACGACTTGCAGGTCTTAACATTTTGATGGTTAGCTCTGGGAAACAGTTGTAAACCACAGAATATAGGCTGAAATCAAGCCTTCTTTTGCACCTGATGGTCCAGAGACTAAAATCTGGCTTTGTCCAAGGTCAAGCTGAGAGAGTTGGTGGGAGTGGGTAGGAGGGAGTGGGGCTGCCCCCAGGTGGCCTTAGCTTTTCCCCAGCCCTTGACACTGGTTTCTCGGCTGCTACTGCCTGGCAGAGGACTTCTGAGACTGAATCCTGAGAGGTTCCCCCCGGCGCAGGAAGCCTTTCTGTTTTTTCCTTTTCTTAGTGCTTTTCGAAGATCTGAATTGTGGGGTCCCCAAAGGGACTGCTACTTCCTTAATACTCCTCACAGGAGTTTTTCTTCCATCTTTGGCTGGAAAAGAACATCCCAAGAACCAAAGTCAAAGCAGCAGTAACTGTGCATGCCACCAGCACCAAGACGTTTTAGGCAGCCTGTTCTTTTGGCTATTCACCCTTCATCCCTGCCTCACCCTTCCTGTAACTCTAGTTCTGGGCCCCCCTCCCAGAGCTGACAGCCTCACAATCTGGAGATAAATGCTGCGAACTCTCCCTTTCAGAGGCGGTTTAAGAAGTTACCATTTGGACGTGTTCGCCCCTGGCTTCCTTTCAGTTCCCCAGCGGCCCCCACCCGCCCAGTTCAGATCCTTTCTTGGTTTCCCTATTGTTCAACTCCACGGTACTTTTAAAGTGTCAGAGCAAATTTGTGTTTCCAGTAAGAAAGCACCTTTTGCTTTTTGCCTTTTTTTTAATTGCATGTGGCCTTCACGATTCTAATTCCCACGGAAACTTAACTATGTCCCTAAGAATAGGCACAAACACGTACACAAACGCAGCCAGCAGACACTCCTGTGCCTCTGCACACCCTCGCAGACACAAAATCGCATACCGTAAAGCCAGCTAATGTTGATGCATCCAGGTTGGAAATGACAGGATACTGTGGAGGGCCAGTCACTTAACGAACCCCTGCGGGACCAGTCTTGGTGACTAACAGTTTCTGTCCAACTCATGAGGCAAAGGGAACCGCAGCCCTCAGTGTTTCACTCCATCATGTTCCCCCCACTGCCCCCTTCTTTCTGCTCTACACAAACAAACCAATGACAGCAGAGGATATAAATGAGACCCCTTTTCTGAAAATGCTCCCTCAACCCTTTTTCTGCCCTTCCTTACTCAGCTCCAATCAGCCTGCCCACCACGTGGACTATATGCACACACACACACACATACACTCGGATATACAGACAAACACATGTGCATGCATATGCATACTCTGTGTCACAGCCTTTGCAAACTTCCTGTTCTTTGGTCTAGCCTGGTTTCATCTGTCCTTATGTCTTCTTAATCTACTGTCATGAGGAATACAGACTGAGAATTGCTTTTCTTGAATTGCTTTACCTCGTTTTTATACTACAGCTGGCCCCAAACCTTCCCCTCCCTCCATCACACCTCAGGGTAGCTTCCTAATTTATTTGTGGGTGGTGCCTTGTGTAACTCCTATTGGTATTCCGTGTCCTCCACTTTAGTTACCGATTGATTAGTTAGCTTAGAGGCTTTGTATAAAGACCTACTCCTGCTTAAATAAAACTAACTATTAAAATGTCAGATTTACAAACTCTTACTAGGAGTGAGAAGTTTCGTAGTTTTGGAGTTTGAGCCGTCCTGAGTAAGACAGCCAGACAGTTATCACCTCTACGTCAGGGCTGCTGATACTTTGAGTCCGCAGGCCACTCCTGGTCATGCAGTCAAAACTTTGTTATCACAGGGTTCTATGTGCATGTGTGGAAGCTTCCACACAGACATACAAACATTTCACAAGAGAGACTTTTGTTCCCTCCAGCAGGAGGAACAATTACCCAGTTATCTAAGTAGAATGATAGGTGTCTGACAACCTATAGGCTGGAGACATTTTAGAAATAATAACAACTTGAATTTTTAGTGCCCCTTTCCCATTTACAAATAGTGTCTACCTCTGTTAATTGCCTTGAGCTCAGAGCCAGCCAGCAAGAGAGATTAGCCAGAGCTTCCTCCCTCCACTTTAGGACAGGGTCTAGGACCTAGAGCTCATCCACTCCACTGTCTCTGTGTGTCTGTCCAGCTGTTGCCCAAGGTCCAAGGAGATGCCAGGGGAACAGAAAGAACTTCTCCCTTGTGTAACACACAGAGAGCCTGGCCTGCAAGGGGACCCTGGAGGCTTCCGACCATCCCCTGGGCTTTCTGGGTGTTTTTTTTTAAGCCAAAATACCTGTGGTTTTTATTGGCTGGATTGTGACTGGAGGCAATGGGGAGAGAGGGAACACCGGGCATTAAAAATGACAAAGCACTTTCATTTGACACAGCCATCGGAGGAATTTGGAAACAAACATATTTTTCTAATGGAACGCAATTTCAACAGCCCTGCCTGTGTACAGAGGAACAGGACAGTGAACTAGCTCGGGATGGCCTCCAACATTCCCGGAGAAAGACAGATGATTGATGTTTTCTCATTGTGGGCTGCGAGGGATTTTTATGCAAAATTCAAAGAAGGAAAGAAATCTCAGTTTCTGCCCTTCTTCCTTTCACGAGGGCCTTCCTGAACTGGAGGCTGACAGACGTGGTGACAGAGCTGCCCCAGAATCATGTGGAGGTGACGGGTTCATTTCTGGGTGGTTGGATGAGCCAGACATAGCCAGGCCTTGTTGCTGTGGAGGATCATGTTCCCTCTGGGGAAGAACACAAGGTAATAAATGGCTTTTGCAGCAATTAAACAGAAGAGCAAAAGGTGAACCTCCAACTCCACGGTGCCATCTCTTTTTCAAGAACAGCAACAAAAATGACCACGAGCCACCCTGTCGGAAGCACCTTGTCCTGGACAGAGAACGGGGTGGCTGTCTTTTCTCCTCTTAGTGAGCTTTCCAGCGCAGCTCCTTATGGGTTTTGCAGATCATGTCTTTGGTAGGTGCTGAGATAGTCCCGTTCCGTCTTGCATTTGCTAAAATGCATTTGGAATCACATTATTATAGATTATGCAAGACTGGAACATGGTCGAGATGAAAAAGTAGCCCTTGATGCTTCTGAGAGAAGGAAGCCAGACTGACCCCTCGGAGCTTCTGACTCTTTGTTTTTGTGCAGATCTACTTGCCTGAGGGAACAGTTCAGCTATTCCTTCCTTTTAATTCCTGTCTTGTGGGAGATGTGAAAACATGAAGCAAGGAGGGAATATCCCTGCAAACTCCTGTCACTCACCAGCAGCTCTACACACAAGCACGGCACACACACACACACACACACACACAGTGGAGTCGAGGTTTTAGATCTTTACTTAGACTTGGCAGCTTGCTTATGGGGAATAGGGCTTGGGAATTGAAGTTAAGAAAGGCAGAGACTCACTTCTACTCTGATTAGCTGTGTGGCCTCAGGGAAATCACTTAACTTCTCTGGGCCTTAGTTTCCTAATCAGAAAAAAAAACAACAACAAAGCTTTGGATTTGATGACTTTTGTGATTCCTTACAGACTCAACGTTCTCTGATTCAGTGAATTCATTTCTAAATGAAAGCCTCACTTAGGAAGGCCCGTGGGTTTTGCATGCATGTGTGTGTCCCAGTTGTGCACAGCAGATAATGCAAGGGCTCTGTTTTGTTCTCCCCTAGCACAGCCTCCACGGGCTTGCTCTCTGCTATCTTTCTTCCTCCTCCTGTGCACTTTCGATGGCCCCGTTATATCCAGGCAGCTACGTCTTCAGAAAGTCATAATCAGAGTGATGCTGGAATGACACGTCTCTCGACACATCTCTCAAGCCCCGAGCACCAGTGCAAACCAGCACTAGATTGCTGTTGCAGGCCGTGAGGTAACTGTGGCCCGCCCGAGCGTGCAGGGAGATGGGCTGCACGCTCCAGTGCCCGCAGCCTGTCAATAGCCCGAATAAACTAATCAACCCATTTGCACCTTCGTGAAAACGCATCTTGGAGCTGATGAAATAGGAGTGGTAGAGACAATACCGACATTGAGTGGAAGAAAAAGAAAGAGAAAGGTTACGAAGAACAAACATGCTGTCTCTCCTAAGGAAAAGGGGTGCTGTGTGCCCAGAAACTCGGGGCAGGCCTGGTGAAGTGTTCCCAAAGTCTAAGAGACTGGAGTTCCCTCTGCCTTCTTGCCATCGGCCGTGTGTCCACCTCGATGTTTCCACTGATCCCCCCAAAGGAAGAAACTCCCCAAGTCCCCTTTTTTTTTTCAACTACTGTTTAGTAGAAACAGTAGTCTCTTACCTTTCTAAGAACTCATTCCACACAAAGCTGTATACTCAGATGCCAAACCTTTCTTTTGACTTTTTCCTAGGGCCACTTAAGACCCACTAGCAGGGCTTCCCTGGTGGCGCAGTGGTTAAGAATCTGCCTGCCAATGCAGGGGACATGGGTTTGAGCCCTGGTCCAGGAAGATCCCACATGCCACGGAGCAACTAAACCCGTGAGCCACAACTACTGAAGCCTGTGCACCTAGAGCCCATGCTCCACAACAAGAGAAGCCACCGCAATAAGAAGCCCGCACACCGCAATGAAGACCGAACGCAGCCAAAAATAAATAAATAAATAAATTAATTAATTAAAAACAAAAAGACCCACTAACACTCACCATCCATCTTGTGATGGCAGAGGAGGAACACTGGATCGAGGTTGGGATGTCACAGAAGGTCCCGGTTGATGCGGCTGTGCCACTGTGTGCTGTAAGTTACGTGCCATGTGGTTCAGCTCCCGTAGGGATGAGGTCCTCTACCTGTGTACAGATGGTGTTGGGAATCCCATCCCACTCCTCTGATAAGGTTGAGTACTACCCCCACCAACCCCCCCACCCCACCCCCGCACAGTGGGAAGGGATCAGTGCTGTGCTGATAATGATAAGCTGACTCAAATTTTCTAAAAAGCCTCACTTTGGAGTATTTGCTGATGTCTGTGGTATAAATGCTCCCACTGTGACTCCCACAGTAATGGGTGTGGTGTACAACTGGCTCACACCATTCCCCAAAATTTAACCACCAGTTCTCAAGGGCCAACGGGCTAGCCCCAGCACCCCGCTGAAAAGGATTGCCCTGATGCTAACTGGAGTTACCGACAGTGGCATGGCCTTCTTCCTTCCCCTAGAAAGCAGATGGGTTGTTTACCCCAGAGATTAGTGGAGAAATGCTTAATATCTGCTAGGACAGTTCTACTTTTTCCTAGACCCCTCCTCTTCTCTCTCCACCCCCTTTCCCTAGGAGGACACGTCTAGGCTCATGACTTTAAATTCCATCTAAGTGCTGAATTCTCCCTAAATCATCTCCCTGGAACCCTAGACTCTTCACCTCAACCTCCAACAAGTATTGCAAACTTAACACTTTTATAACAGGTGTCTTGATGTCCTCCTCCCAGAATTTTCTCCCCCAGTCTTGCCCAATTCAATCAATGGCACGGCTGCCCACTCTCCTTCACCCTCCACATCCACTCTATCAGCCAAGCCTATTGACTTTCTGTCCCAAGCATATCCTGAATGCAGCCCTTTCTCCCAACCGCACCACTAGCATCTTGATCCAAACCACCTCCATTGCTCACTGAACCACTGCAATCATGTCTTCACTATTCCTCTCCATTCTCTTCTTGACCCTTGCAATGTGTTTTCTGCACCACAGCCAATAGCTTAAGACACTCCAGTGGCTTTGTATCACACAAAGAATCTCCTCCAGACTCCTCATCCTCACTCTGCACCCTCACCCAGCACTGCCAGTCACTCACTTCAGCCACATTACTCTTCTCTCCTATTCCTCAGACACAGCAAGTTAGCTGCTGCCTTTGCGTTAGTTTTCCATCTGCCTGAGTCCCCAGATCTTTGCATGGCTCACTATCCTTATCATTCAGGTCTCATCCTAAATGCTACCTCCTCAAAGAGACCTCCCCTGATGACCTTCAGTATGTCTATCTGTCTAGAGTGTAACTTCCATGAGGGCGGAGACCGGTGTTAGGCATACATAACAAAGGCAATGACAGAGAGGCTCCAAGATGGCAGCTAAAGGGCAAAGTTCATTTCTTGCTCATAAGAGAGCTGCTTGGATCCTTCCTTCACGTTGCTCTCTCCGAGGAGACCACCACCCTCTGTGGGAGCAAAGCTGGGTCCCCACAGGTCCGTGCAGTGGGAAAAAGGGGTCAGGGAGGAGGCAACATACCCGCCGTCTTAAAGTCTAGGTACACACGTGGCTCACATCTCTTCCATTCTCCTGCCGCTGGTGACACTCAGCCACATGACTGCACCCACCTATCTCCAAGATTAGGAAATGTAGCCTATCCACGTATCCAGGATACCTGGTATGTGAAGAATGAATAAATGAAAACAAAAAAGAGTCTTCTAGTGTTTCTAGTGTAGAAAGTAAACATTTCAAGTGCCCCTGGAAACTCTCAAAGCTGCAAAAGGGGGTTAGGAAGGTAAAATACAGCCTTCTCCAGTTTGATCCTGTATGGCCCTCTTGCATCATGGAAAGCATCCATCAATAAACCATGGGATTGACCAAAATCTCCATCCTCTCCTCCCCCTAAGCCTATACCCATCCTACGGACTAGAAGGGAATGGAGAAAGAGGCCCACTGGGAGGCTGATAGAGAATATTGTGGCTTTTTCATTTTCTTCTAACTCCCTGTTGTTTTCTTAGACCCCCTCAGCCACTTTCCCCCAACTTCAACAGAATACTGCATTCCTCTAAGGCCCTGTCCTATTTATTCCAGGTAGGGTGATGATTACAAATGAACAAAGGAGAAAAACGGGAATTTTATAGTAAGCCATTGCTTTCTTCTAAACCTTGTTAACAGTCTCACTCCACCTGAGATGTACATATCAACATATTTAACAAAGACCTGTGGGACAGCTGGGAAACCCTGCACAATGTGTGGGAACAAATCTGTAGATGTCTTGTGTGTCTGCACTTAAGGTGGAAAACGGGTTTATTAGAAGGATTTCTCTACTCTTCTCTAGTGAGTTTTGTGTATTAGGACCCCTGTTCTGAGCATCTGCGGTGAAGTCCAGTCTTCCGGCCTTTTAAACATATTAGTCACATAATTACTTATGAAAGAAAAATAGTCGGTGTCCTTTATGTAGTGATATAGCAGCAGGCTTTAATAATTTCAGAAAAATAATCCATTTGGTAATAGTTACAGAACCATTAACAGTGACTATGTGCCTGGCACTGTTCTAGGTGCTGAGAAGAAGGCAATGGACAACTCAGAATTTCTTAAAGAAAAACAGGCATAACATCATGCAGGGTTTCTCAGCCTTGACCCTGTTGGCATTGGACACCCGATTCTTTGCTGTGAGGGCTATCCCATGCCTTGTAAGATGTTTAGTGGCATCCCTGGCCTCTACCCACTAGATGCCATGAGCACCTCTACCCCCAGGTGTGACAACTAAAAATGCTTCAGGCATTGCTAAATGTCACCTGGGGGTCAAATCCCCATCATTGAGAACCACTGCCCTAGTGGGGAAGACCATGGTCTTTGAGACCAGATCTGAGTTCAAGTTCTAGCTCTGCCAAGCTTTAGCTTTAAAATCCTAGGGATATGTCTTTACTTTTCTGGGTCTTAGTTTCCTGATCCGTCAAATGGGTTAATAAGAGGATGGCATTAGATAATGAATATAAGATGCTCAGATCAGCGTTTGACACACAGAAGTGTTATCTAAAGTGTTGTCTAAAGGGTTCAAAGTTTGATTTGCTCTGGGATCATGTAAAAGCCTCAGTCAATATAAAATATAGACAATTATTTATCATGCCATTTTTGATGATTTCAGCAGGGTTTTGTGGACCATTATAAGCATATTTGTATCCATCTGTCTCTGTGTAGAACGTTGTTTGAAATATTAAATAGGACATTGCGGGTGTTGGTGGCATAGAGGTAGAAAATTACTGAAGAGTTCTTGTTCTTAATTAACAATCCCATATTTTCTAGCACTTTCCTTTGCAACAGCTCTTTGATACACTGGATATTGTGGTGGCTCCCAAGAGCATATGTTTTCCTACAGGTATCATTGTCCTCTCTTTCCAGAAATTGGTTCCCAACTTCCTTTGGTTTATTCATTGTGGCTGGAGATGGGAAATAGTACCAGTATTAAAAGGAACATTCATGTGAGAATGAATGCTTACTTCCAGTAGAAACAAGATTTCATCTCTAGTGACTTTAAACTTGTGAATAGCACCAATTACTTTAGGTATGTGTTCATCTCTGCTTCAAATTCAAGATCATAACTTTGGTAACCAAGGAATTGGCATGTGAACATCTGGCCACATTGGTAGTGCTGGATGTAGAGTTTGTATGGAGAAAGGAGGAGGACCAGGAAATGCAGTATCAAGATGGTGAGATGCTGTCAACGATCATGGGGGAGATCATTAGGACCAATCATCAGACTATTGGGACTGACAAGAATATATTAAGTGACATGCTGATTTCATCAAGGAAATGTTAAGTTTAAGTTGGAGAGATGGTAGGAAAAAGTATGCAGCAAAGTATATTTTTAAAGTTACATATGGTAGAAGATTATGAAAAGACATTAAAAGGATAATAGAAGTTTTCTGATATTTTAAAGAAAAAATACGGGAACCATAAGCAGGTAACATTTATGCCCCCAGTTATCTGTATGCCAGTGTACCTTATATGACTGAGAAACAATGTGAACTTGAAAGTTCAATGCAGGTATGGTGAGACTCTATGAGATCTCGAAAACTGAACGGTAAAGTGGGCGACCCTTGAGCCAGTAGGTTAAAATGTGGTAGAGAATGTGTACACCTGGATAAGCAGAGAAAGAAGTAGAAGTGATGTCCTTATGGGACTACACGTCAGACCACCCAGTCGGATCACTTGTCTCATGCTTTGTTATCCATGGTGTGAACTTCACATATGCAAAATGCACCATTCTCAGGGTTTGTCAACTCTCCCCACATTTGCTAAGTATCTCCTTCTTTTAAAAACACACTTACCTCACGCAACATTCTTGACTTCCTTTGTTCAACATTTCAGCTATTAGAAGGTTGAAAAAGGCAAGAGTAACTGCTAATTCTGGACTGAATTCTAATAAATCTAGAGGAACTGGTGATGACATCAATTGGTGGGACACATTTCCATCTGAATTTTATTTTTTTAGATTTAATTTTACAAAAGTTACTCATACACATAACTTTTAGATTCATATAGTCCTACCAGCCTTTAAAAAATATACACAATGTTCCCTGAAAGTATCTTACCCACTTCCTACTGCCCAGAGAAAAACTGTCTCAATTCTTTTAACTGATTTCTTAGGAATTTAACTCCACATCTCAAAATTTATATATTTTTATTCCTATTTCTTGATTTTTACTTCTAGACAGTATCCATTGACTTCCTAGTATGGAAATTGAGGACCTAGCTCTCTTTTAATCCCTCTTCAAGAAAACCACATAGAGGGCTTCCCTGGTGGTGCAGTGGTTGAGAATCTGCCTGCCAATGCAGGGGACATGGATTCGAACCCTGGTCTGGGAAGATCCCACATGCCACGGAGCAACTAAGCCCGTGCGCCACAGTTACTGAGCCTGCGCATCTGGAGCCTGTGCTCCGCAACAAGAGAGGCCGCGACAGTGAGAGGCCCGCGCACTGCGATGAAGAGCGGCCCCGCTCGCCGCAACTAGAGAAAGCCCTCGCACAGAAACGAAGACCCAACACAGCCAAAAATAAATAAATAAATTTATAAAAAGAAAACCACATAGAATTCCCATCCTCCCAGTATTGAATTTTTATTAGATCAATTTTCAGCCTAGCTGGGCCATGTAGTGTACTATGATTACTCCTCTTTTCTGGCATAACTCTGTTTTTAGTGGTCTTATTTTTGCTTTGTTTTCTATGTAGTGATCATGGCCATGTCTATAAACTCTCTACCAATTGTTTACCTCTCCTCTCAATATATTCAAATATATTGGATGTTCTATCAATTTCATCTTCTTATTGAAGTTCTCCCAGAGCTCTCTGACCTACTCCCATCAAGAGTAGTTGATCTATAAGTCTGGAGCCCACCTGTTGCCTCTGGATGTCCCTTCCCATCATCCTGGGGTCTCCTTTTTCCTCTGTGGTATGTTGGAGCCTCTGTTCTCTGCATCCTAGTTCATTTAATTCCCATCCCATAGAAAGTATCATTATTAGTTCCATTTTGCAATTTAGCGACATGGAAACATGGAGAACTTAAGTAAAATTTTCCAAAGTCGTATGGTTTTAACACAAAGAGCAGAGCCAGGTCTCAAATCCAGACTCCATCTGACACCAAACCTGTGGCCTAATTCCTCACTGAACAGTCAAGGCACAGCCTTTGGCAGTCCTGGCCGAGAGGTCGGCTAGGTGCTGGGGAGCACCCACAGGTGGCTAAGGGCATTGTGTAAGCTGTGCTTTCTATGTTCCGGTCAGGCTGTTGCCACGTTCCTATGTTAAAGCCCTTTTACAGCCCCTGACTCACTGTCCCTAATGGCAGCTTCTTATGTCTGGGATTAGCGGGTACAAAAAAATAGCTTCTGGGCATGTGACACTATTTTCAGGCCTTTAATGTCAGAAATAATGATCGTGTTAAATTGGAGCTCATTACCACGGAATGAGACCTCATCGAGCCCTCTTTTTGGGGGGTTGTTTAATGGGGTTTTTTTCCCTTTTTTTTTCCCCCTCACTCTTAGTAGATCTGACATGGTACACCAGGGGGGAAGTGGGTATTTGGAGTGGCAAATTATCAAATAATAAGAAAGATCTCCTTTCATCGATGGAAGGGAAAGGGTCCGTCCTCCATTGTTCTCACCAAACGCTGGCTGTTCCTTTGTTATGGTTTCACGGAAATTTCCTGAGCCCCTTAAGCCACTGATACCAGTTGTATCCCCAGCAGCCACAACACGTACTTAAAGCATTATATTCAGCACAGTCTTTCCCATAATGAATCTGACAGTCCCATTTTATGATTTGTTGAGTAGTTAATTCAAAATAGACCGTTCTCTAGAACCAGCTTTCTGGTGGACTCCCTGCTAGGCCTTCTGCACAAGCACAAAGGCTTCGTGTGACCATTCTCAGAGGGCACCACGGGGCCCGATCAGACTAGGGTGCCACCCTATGCCTGGGACTCCAGAAAGCGAGCGACCACCCTCTGCTTTCTGCCCTCTAGAAGCTCCTCTGGTGAACAGTCAGAACTATGGTAACCAGAAATGAATGCCCCACTTGACGAGCAACCCGGTGTCCTCATAGCCTTCTAAGTGTGAAAGGACCCTGGCATCCAGGAGCAGACAGAGGGGGCAGGGAGCTTACACCATACAAGGAACAATACAGGGACTGGAGACATTTAATCTGGAGAAGCAAATTACAGATGTAAGGATGTTCGTTGTCCCAAATACTTGATGTGTTGTCGTATAAAGGGGATTGTCCCGTTTCCTGACTGGCCACAAAGGGCAGAATGAGAACCAATGGGTGGAAATTACAGGAAATCGGATTTTCACTCTAGGTAAAAAAGAGTCTTCCCACAGAGCTGTTGGAAAACATCACAGGCTTCCCTGTGAGCAGCTGTGTGTTTCCTTTTACTAAAAGTGTCGAGAGAGATGGAATGTCCACAGATATTCCAGAGGAGAATCACACACTAGGCTTTAGGCAGGACTAATAATCTAAAATATGCCTAATTATCATAGGGTTCCCTGAGTCTAAGAGTGGAGGGAAAGACCTTTGGGCAGTTTTTTTTAAAACAGCTTTTTTAGATGTAAGTTGGTGCTACTTTAGAGGCCAGCAAGCTTTTTCTTAAAGGGGCAGAGAGTAAATATTTTAGACTTTGTGGACCTCATAATCTGTCATGACGACTCAGCCCTAATGTAGTGCAAAAAACAATGCACAAAATAGTCCATACACAAATGAATGAGCGTGTCTGTGTTCCAATAAACCTTCACTGACCAAAAAAAAAACGGGCCGGATTTGGCCCATGAGCCTTAGTTTGCCAATGGCTGAGACAATGCTGAGAAGCCCAAGGAACAAAAGGGCTATGCTAATACCACAAGCGTGCTTGTGAGTGTCACACTCATGTACAACACACATATATTTATCTTTGTGTGTGGGGATGCGTAGTTATGTGAGTGTGGTTTGGGGAGTGGTGAGGAGAGAAAGAGACAGAACACACGTCTGCACAGAGTGATCAAGCCTCTAAGACGCGCTGGCCATGGTCTGTGCAGACCAGTGCTTTGTCACAACAATGTAAAGGCTCCAGCCGCAGAGGTACCCCGGGGGAGTTGTACACAGCGTCTGAAATTCCTTCTGCCTCACTCTCTTTGCTTTGGGCATCTGCCTTGTGAAGGAAAAGGCCTAACTGAACGTTACTCTGTCCTGAAGGAACGAAAATACAGTTACCCAGATGGGTTTATCAGACCGGCTGGTTATCATATAGGCCTTGAAATGGGGAAGTTGAGCTAGATTGGTGCCTGGTGCAACCAGGAATGGCAAGGAAGTCCTCAACTCCTGAAAGGAAGGTTGGCAGGGAGCGAACGTGCTGAGACAGAGAGGGAGAGAGGGAGAAGATGGAGGAGGGCAGAGATTGGCATTGCCTGCTTGGCAGGTTAGCTTAGGGATGACCGTGCCCGTGCCTCCACACCCCTGCCCATTTATCTGGGGTAGTCTCAGGGTCATTATAAACAAGATATTTTTAAGCAGCTGGTGAGCATTTGCAGAGACTAGGGTATTTGGGGGTCCTTGATCGTCTGGCTTTGTTAGAGTTCAAGATGGTTAAAACACTGCAAATTCTATTTCTTGGAGTCAACATAGTTTCCTGGAGGGTTGCTTTTCCCTCCTAGCCGAGGTGACCCCCCCCCCACACACACACACACGGGCTTAGACATACAGGTATGTCTCCTCAGCATCCGGGAAGCATCTCGCCGCCATTTGCTGTTGCCTTGTGTTTCCACGGCGGCCATCTTGTCACATCTGAAGAGGGAAAGAACAGCCTCCCCCGTTCCCTCTGAAGTGCACTGTGCAGCGCTGATTTTTTTTCAGTCATCTCTAAATAGAGGTTTCTCTCCCCCTCCTACCAGCTCAGCACCCGAGCGCGCAATGAGCGTGCCCTGCATTTGAAATCTGACATCTCCCTCTCTCACTCATTCAGTCTGTCTTCAGCTTGGCAGAGTGCTTAAAAATTGGTATCCCTTTAACTAGGAGAGCTATTCTTCTGTGGGGAGATGACCTTTTACACAGAAGACAGGGATGTCATAAGTGATCTCTGATATATGGAAGTTTCCTGTGTGTTCCAACAAGGAACGGTACCGCACTGAAGAGCAGTGGGTGTTTGCATGGTGTTTCTGTGCAACGTGTGTGAAGATATATTATATTACTATATATATGGACCTGAATAAATTATCACCAGTTCTTTTAAATACTGCTAGCCCTCATGAGGCACATCCATTCAATTTTTTTTTAATTAAAAAGAAATATTTTGTCTGATTCAAGGGCTCTTAGGGGAAAAGATGGAGGGAAAAATCATTGAAAATAGGAAAAATTTCCATGGGTTTTATAGAAATTAATTGCACTCAAAGTTATGAAAATAATCTTTAAATAATTCTTCCCACAGACTTGGGAAATGAAAACAATAAATGACTTTTTATTCTCCAAGAAATATGTTATCCTGAAGTCTTCAACATTACCCTTCTTTTATCAGAAGCCTAATGTCTGATTTTTCTCCCAAGCAGAATATTATTTGTTATTTTTTTCTAAATGTTAATCTGTATTACCATGAAGTTGTGAAATTCATGTTGCAGAATGAAATGCGAAATTTCCAAAATGGGAAATGATGAGGATTTGCTTTCATGGCACAGATCCAGTGGGTACCACACTCAGTGTTACTGAGTTTTAACTTCAGGACCTTGTCATTTGCTCAAGTAATGCACATACCAGGGGTTATTAGTACACCAAGGGAACTGGGCTCACACAACCTCATATGATACACTGTTAGATGGAATGGAAATACCAGGATGTGCTGACTGCCTGAAGTCCCCTCCTTTTCATCATTTAAGAAAGAATCCTGGGATGACTGCTCTCACAGTGAAAGAACTACTTCTCTTTGCCACTGGGCCCTTTCTCTAAGCTACTGGAAAACTCTGAGGGTATACCTAGCTTATGTTTACTTACAAAGTTACTCACTGGATGATGCCATCTTTGACTAAGCAGAAGGAAAGCCTGGTAAGAGGCTCATGGCTGTCCCACCCTAAACCAATCCCAGGGTTGTCCATCACAATTCAGTGATAATAATGACATCTAAGAACTAGATATTTTAGACCTGAGTGTCACCCAAGAGTCACTCCAATCTCTGGAGTCCCTCATTTGACATACTCACTTATGGCCTATATTTCTGATTTTTGTTGCCTAAGGACTATGCAGACCTCCTGTGTACCTTCATTAAGTGCCTGCCTTCAGACATAAACCTGGAACAGCTCTGTTGCTGTGACCGAAATTCTAACATTAGAATTCTTAATGTTGGGTTAAAGAAAGAATTATTCCCTTCAAAAATGCAAAGACCTCTGAGGAACTAAAGCAATATTAGTATTATGACTGTAATATTATTTTTGCTATGTAGTAATTGTCTGACAACTAACCACTGTATTCATTAGCTCATCTCCCTGTGATAACCCAGCAAGGTCAATGTATTAAAAATAAGGAAAGTGGGATTCAGAGAATTTAAACTTCTTATCCATACTAACACATCTAGTAAGTGGCAGGCCTGGGATTCAAATTCGTCTTTCTTTTCTTTTCTTTTTTTAATAAATTTATTTATGTATTTATTTAGTTTTGGCTGTGTTGGGTCTTCGTTGCTGCTCGCAGGCTTTTCTCTAGTTGAGGCAAGAGGAGGCTACTCTTCGTTGTGGTGTGCAGCTTCCCATTGCGGTGGCTTTTCTTTGTTGTGGAGCACAGGCTCTAGGTGTGCGGACTTCAGTAGTTGTGGTGCACAGGCTCAGTAGTTGTGGCTCAGGCTCTAGAGCGCAGGCTCAGTAGTTGTGGCACACGGGCTTAGTTGCTCCATGGCATGTGGGATCTTCCCAGACCAGGGCTCGAACTCATGTCCCCTGCATTGGCAGGCGGATTCTTAACCACTGCGCCACCAGGGAAGTCCCTCAAATTCATCTTTCTGATTTGAAAACTTGTATACCTGATTACTGTATGTTGTCAAATAAGACCCTTACCAATTTGTTTACTAACTGAAAGCCATTTTGATAAGAGAGTAAAAAAAGAGAAAGAGAGAGAGAATATTGGTTAATTTAAGGTTGAGAAGATGCCAGAAGACCATGGAATGGTACTAAAGAAAACATTACCTGGTATAGTTTTGCCTGGGATGACCTGCCCTTTGGTAGTACTTTGCTCAGTTGATTTAAGGCAGGATTCCTGAGCCCTTTGCCTAGGATCTTTCTTCTGGAAACCGAGGGGATGTTGTGACATTAGCTAGTTGCAGTTGGAGAGACTGAGACTTCCAGGGTCAATAAGCAGTAGCAACTGGGCAGCTGTTTTTTACATGATCTTCTGAAGAGGTGCCAAAATGTGTTCAAACATGTAGGACTCTAAAGAAAAGACTCCATGTATGGCCAGAGTGCACATGAACCCAGATGTTTAAACACAACAGAAAGGAAAGTTTTAGTAACTTTTCCCATCAGGACTTTTTTTTTTCAATTGCAAGGCACAGGTACCCCAACCCCAAATGACAGGAGCCAAAGGTATGTATGGATTCATCTAACTGAGAGGCTCGTGGGAAGATATATTTGGATAGGTAGCCAGGTCAGGGGTAGAGTTTGATTAGGGACTTAAACCAGGTCACCAAGTTTCTTCTCTCCTCCTGTCACTTGGAGCAGTCTCCTTCATACAAGCTCCTTTCCTTGGAGGAGTTTCCTCTCAGTGTCAAAAAATGGCTACAGTAACCCAGATCCTAGTTCTCTCACTACAGATGCTCTGCAAAAGAGGGAACATCTTTTTCACAGAAATCCCTGCAAAAGTCACATGGTAACCCACTGGGTAACATGCCCATCCCTCAACCAATCACAGTGGCCCAGGAGAAATGCAGTATGTTGATGTTATTAAGCCCGGATCAGGTGCTGTATCCCTGGAGTGAGCCCCACTGGAACCATGTGAACAGAGATGGGAAGAGAGATAGATCTGAAAATGGCTGCCATTGGGAAAGGGGTGAATGGATGCTGAGGGCCAAAAGGCAATGAATGTCCATCGCAGAGTCTGTCTAGCTTTTTGGCGGTACACAAACACGTGGATCAACTAAGTGGAATGCGTCAGCCCTTTCCTTTGGTGAATGCCTCTAGGCTTGTATCAATAAGTGAAGCCAATGAAGCAAGAAACATGGATGCCCAAGACTTTCTTTGATTGTGGCTATGTTCCAACAAACCTTTTTTTTTCTTTTTTTAAAAGTGTATATTGGAATATAGTTGATTTACAATATTGTGTTAGTTTCAGGTGTACAGCAAAGTGAATCCGTTTTACATATACATATATCCACTCTTTTTTAGATTCTTTTCCCATATAGGCCATTACAGAGTACTGAGAAGGGTTCCCTGTGCTATACAGTAGGTCCTTAATAGTTATCTATTTTATATATAGTAGTGTGTATATGTCAATCCCAATCTCCCAATTTATCCCTCCCCCACCCTTACCCCTTGGTAACCATAAGTTCCAACAAACCTTTATTTACAAAAACAGGCTGCAGGCCAGATTTGGCCCAGGGGCTGTAGTTTGCCAATCCCTGGTCTAAAAGATCAGACATGATGTCAGGGACTGAAGTCTCCTGGTTCTCCCCTCTGCTTTGGGTTTACATATGCAGATGGATCATTAGAACCTGACTCAAAAATAATCTGCTCATTCATTCATTTCTTTCTTCAAAGTGTGTGTGTTGATCCTCCCTTCTTTGAGAGTTGTTTCGGCAATGCAAGAGTGATCTCAAAAGGATCAGAATTTCCTGAATACCTATGACGTGAGGGTGCTCTCCAGAGGGCACGCCCTCTTCCCAGTGTGCAGAACTGAGGCTTGTGCACAGTGCAGGGCATTGCTGTTTTGTCAAAGACCAGTATGTTTGGCAAGTGGGGCCCTTTGTGCTCGTCTCCTTAGGGCAATAGATACCGGCTCAGTCCTGGAGAATAGAACATCCTCAACTTGTCCAGATGCAGCTGTGAGGTTCAGGTTTGCTGGAGAGCTAACAGGGTCCACCCCCAGCCCTCAGTTCCTTTGGATCCACTTTCCTTTGCCAGCTCCACAGCGGATTGCAGGCAACAGAGAGGCCTCGCAAAGATAAGCCGCACAGAGCTATGTTGCAGGCTGCAGGGTCTCTCTGCGGAAATGCTATTCTCTTCCCTGGGCACCAAATATCAGCTCTGCTGCCTCTCCCCAGCAGCTGATGTCTGCGTGCATTCTTTCTTTTTTCTCTAGAGAGCCCTCCCATCCAGGACGTTTTTTATTTTACATTTGAAAAAGCAGAGGCTCTGCGCAGAGCCTGAGTTTCCAGCTCCAGGCCCACCTCTGCTGTGCGGCCTCAGATTTTTGCCTCGGGCTCCCTCAGCCTCGCCCAGGGAGGCAAGCACTCCTTTGTGCTGTCATTCCAGCTGTGGTCCTGCTGCTTGCTGGGTGGCTGGAACCCACTTCCTACCTGAGGAGAAGCAAGTGAGTACTTTGACCACTTACCCGTTGAAAACTCTTGGCTTCACACAAGGAAAAAACAACTCGCAGCCCAGTTGTTGAATCCCCAAACCTCAGAAGAAGAGAAGAAATTGGTCGGTGCAGCCTTCCCCCATCCAGAGGCTGCAGCCACATGCCCTGTCCCTCCCCGTGTTTGTCAGCGTTCCCCCTTTCTTCTCAGACTCGTCCCCTTCCTCCCCAGTCTCGTCCCCTTCCTCCTGTGCCCGGCCTCATCAGGGCAAGAATTCAGCAATTCCTCAAGACTGCAGCAACCTTCTTGCTGCTTCCCACTCCCCATAAGCAGAGCCAAGAAGGACCGTTAGACCAAAGCATGTGGGCCAGTGGCAGGATTCTCTCAGGGTTTACCCTGGACAGAGAAAGCTCTTGGGTTCAAACCACCAGTGATGCACACTTGCTTACATCAAAAAACTTTAAATTGTCATACCACATCCTGAACCTTGCCTTCCCTCAAAGAAAGGATCAGGAGGTCATCTCAGGAACCCTTGGCCTAGATGCCATAGTGGGCATGGCATAGATGTTTTCATCAAAAACCAGCCCATGTTTATTGAACATCTATGAAGCCTTCTCTGGAGACTCCAGAAATATACCAACTGGCTTTCCTGGTTCCATGGTTACCCCTTGCCCCCCACAGTCCATTTTTCACAGAGTAGCCTGAGTAATCTTTTTAAAGCCTAAATCATATCACTCCCTTGCTCAAATCTTCAAGAGCTTCCAACTGCCCTTAAACTAAAATTCATACCCTTTGCCCGTTTTTCTATTGGTTTTTTTTTTTTTTTTTTTCTGCAGATTGGTTAAGAGCTCTTTGTAGATTAGAGATATCAGTCATCTGTGATGCAAACATTTTTCTCAAATCTGTTGTTTTGTCTTTAGACTTTGTTGATGGCATCTTTTGCCTTATAAAAATTTTACATTTTTATATAGTCAAATACGTTCAACTTTTCTTTATGTCTTCTGGGTTTCTTGGCTTGATTAAGGTGGATGTCCTTCTTAACGGGACTGTAGTCCACCTGGATTTTTCTTCTAAGTGGTTTTCATGGTTTATATTTTACATTTAAGTCTTTACTCCATTGGAATTTATTTTTGTATTTGGTCAGAGACAGGGAGGCTACTTTCATTTTCCTCTAGACCACTGACAAACTATGGCCCATAGGCCAGCTGTCTGTGTTTGTAAATAAAGTTTTATTGGAACATAATCATGGCCACTCATTTACATACTGTCTATGGCTGCTCTTGCAATATAAGGCAGAACTGCATCCTTGTAGCAAAGACCGTAAGGTCCACAAAAGCCTAAAATATCTACTAACTGGCTCTTTATAGGAAAATCTTGACCACCTCTGCTCTAGATGGCTAGCCATTTATGGCAGAATGATTTGTTAAGTAAACAACCCTCTGCCTCTGAAATAAAATTCTGTCTTTGTCATATGTGAAATTCTAATGTGTCCTAGGCTCTTCTCCTGGATTTTTCCATTCTGTTCCACTGGTCTCTTCGTCTGTCTTTCTGCCAATACCACTTAGATGTGATTACTGTAACATTCTATCTGGCAAGGCATGTCCCTCCTCACAATTCTTATTTTTCATGCTTCTCTTGGCTGTTCTCATGTGATTACCCTTCCATTCGAATTTAATATATTTTTATCCATTTCCAAAAAAATAAAAACTTTGTTGGAATTAGAATTACATTAAATTTAGATATGTATTTTGGGAAGAATGGATACTTTTAAAATGTTAAGTCTTCTTATCTAAGAAAATACCTTTCTATCCTTTCAGTTCTTGTTTGGGCTCTTCGAATAAGATTTTATAATTTTATTCATATAGATCTGTATTAGTCAAGGTCTGGTAAGAGACAGAAACCAGGCGAGTAATTTGAACATGGAAATTTTATATAAAGTCTTATTAACTAGTAAAAGGTGGTTAACTTCTAAAAGGGTTAAAAAAAGACTCTAAGGGATACAGGAATAGCAAACGCAGGAAATAGCTACTGTTTCTAGGACTGAAGGAAAGAATGCAAGGATGGAGCAAAGAACTTGGGAGCAGGTGGGACCCCAGAACCCAAGGCTGAAATTCAGACAGCACTGGAGAGGGCGTAGCTGCCACAGGAAAACATCGCCTATGTCCAAGTTCCTTTTATGTTAAATTTCTCCCTATGTATTTTTATGTTTTTGAAAAAATCTTTACTGTCATCTTTTTTCCCATTCTCATTTCCAGGTGCTTATTGCTAGTAGAGAGTGAAGCTATTGATTTTTGTGTTGTTATCTTCACTGTCTTTACTAAATTATCTTATTTATTTGACTGGTGTTTCATTGGAGTATCTTGGGTTTTCTAGCTATTCAAACATATCAGCACAAAAGAGATAGCTTTATCTATTTTTCTCAATATTGATACCAATGATTTCCTTTTCTTGCCTTAGTGCATTCACTAGTTCCTCAGATAATGTTAACTTTAGCACTTTATTCTACCAAGTTTTTTAAAATATTAAATTCCCTCTGTTCTTAATTTTTGTCTCCTAGATATATCCAGTTCTGAGAGATGTATATAGATATCTCTAACTCTTATTCATTTTAATTAAAATCTTCTTATATGTTTAGTAGCTTTTTTTCTTTATGTATTTTGCTGTTATATTGTATGGTGCATATAGGTTTATGGATATTGTATCTCCTTTACTCACTGGGCTTTTTAACATTATCCTGTCACTCTCCCTCTGTTCTGTACCTTCAACCTTAAATTCTACCTTTTCTAATATCAATATTGCTATATTTGCTTTCTTTTTTGCCTGATTACTCTTTACCTATACTTTCCATTTCAACTCTCCTGTCTCATCTCTTCATGGTAGAACCAAATAATGTAGCTCTCACTTTTGCATTTCTTCAGAAGTTTCCACAATAGTTGTGTTTTTAGACTCTGACACCTCCAGTGGTTTCCAGTGCGTCTCAGTAACAGTGGATGCTACCTTTAGTCAGAAGTAAGCACTGCACATGCACTCTGCTCTTTCCATACTAGTTCCCCCCCACAAATGGCACTGAAAGTAGTGCCCTACTGAGTAGGATAAGTGCTTTAGCGATAGTCCCCAAACAAGATCCTAGCCTTTTGTCCCTTTTTGCCCTGAACATGCCTGATTTAATTTTTGCTCATTTTGACCCAACTTCTTGCTTCATCTGAAGACAGAAATGACCAGCTGGATACTCTTCCTTTCTGCTTATATTAACAGTAACTTCCATATATTGAGTCTGTGCGGCAGGCACATTGCGTACTCCATACACATTATCTTACTTAAATCCTCACAATCATCCTAGGGAATATATTACTGTTCCTGGTATGCAGATGAAGAAACTTAGGTATCATGCTGACTTACAGAATCACAACCTGTAAAGAGCAAAGATGGAACTTGGCATTTATTTTGTTTTGCTCCATATACTGCTTCTCCCTTCTCCAGAGTCTACCAGCCCACAATACAGCCCCAGCCTGTGCTGAGATTGGGGCTGTGGGGTGGTAAAGGCAGAAAGCAAAAACATTCCTGAATGACCCAGTAATGGCCATTTCACCAACTTTACCAGACTGGCACTGAGTAATGCCACCATATCCTCTATTAGAGCTTAACACCTCTAGTTCTCCATGGCTTAGAAATCAGACTGTATCATTAAACATCTGAAAGTTCAGTAAAAATCTTTCATAACAAGATATAGGGTCTATGGAATACCCTGCAGCTATTTAAACTGTTGTCTGTGAAGAGCAGTTGAGATGGAAAGATGGTCATGAGACAGTGTGTTCATCACTTCCTGTTGGTCTCCAGTACCAACTCTGTCCCAAAGCAAGCATCTAAGTCTGTTTCTGGGCTCTGTGTTCTGTTCCACTGGTCTATTTGTCCATCTCTATGCTAATACCACTCTGTCTTAATCACTGTATCTTTATAGTAAGTCTCGGTCCATGGTAGGTCTAATTCCCCTGACTCTGGCTGCTATGTGGAGAATAGATCTGGATAGAAGGACAAAGTTAAAACAGGGAGACTGTTGGAGTAATTGAAAGTAAGGTGGTAGTGGAAAAGTTTCTGGAAAAATGTGGAGTTACTTTACCAATCTACAAAGCCCAGGATAGTAAAGGTCACTAGTAAGAACTTCTTATCCCATATATTGGCAGCTTAATAAAAAGTCTCAGATTATGGAACAGTTCCTCTCCTCTCAGACTACTTGTATAACCATCAAGGAAAATAAATCAGTTGCTGAGCAGAACACTGAATTGAAATTTCTGCGTCCCCTCGGTCTCCACTGTGTCTTCCACTTATGCACCTAGGTACAGAGGAGGTGCCTATTCCTCCCTCAACTCCCACATTCCATCAGCCTCTCAACTGAATTTTCCAGAAAGTGCAAATCACCTCATAGAGTCACTGCCGTTGCAAACACTGGGAATGCAGACTTCCACATCAACTCAAGCCAACAGTGAAAGAGGTGCAACATTGCTACTCAGGCAGCAAACATCAAGAACTCCTCAATGGTTGTGTTTTTTTCAGAAGAACTAATAAATGATTCCATGGAAATGAAATGAATTAAAGTTTAACACACGGGCTTCCCTGGTGGTGCAGTGGTTGAGAGTCTGCCTGCCGATGCTAGAGGACATGGTTCGTGCCCCGGTCCGGGGGGATCCCACATGCCGCGGAGCGGCTGGGCCTGTGAGCCATGGCCGCTGAGCCTGCGTGTCCGGAGCCTGTGCTCCGCAGCGGGAGAGGCCACAGCAGTGAGAGGCCCACGTGCAGCAAAATAAATAAATAAAAATAAATTTAGAAAAAAAAAGTTTAACACACAGGTGATGAAAGCCTCATTGGCATGGCTGAAAAATTCTATGGAAGAGCTGATTGAAGAAATGCCCGCTGGCCAAAGATAACACAGTATATTATCAATTATAATAATAACCACACTGAATTTCACCACTATGTGAATAAAATGTAAACACCACCATGAGAAGGCAATCAGCAAAAACCAGACTGTTTGAAACTCTTGACGCCACATGACACAATTTCTTCAATGACAACAATAAAAAACTTCCAAAGAGCCTTCCCTGGTGGCGCAGTGGTTAAGAATCCACCTGCCAATGCAGGAGACACGAGTTCGAGCCCTGGTCCGGGAAGATCCCACATGCCGCGGAACAGCTAAGCCTGTGAGCCACAACTACTGAGACTGCACTCTAGAGCCCACAAGCCACAACTACTGAGCCCACACGCCCTAGAGCCTGTGCTTCGCAACAAGAGAAGCCGCTGCAATCAGAAGCCGGCACACCGCAACGAAGAATAGCCCCCGCTCGCTGCAACTAGAGAAAGCCTGTGTGCAGCAATGAAGACCCAATGCAGCCAAAAAATAAAATAAATTAAAAAAAAAAAACTTCCAAGGACAAAGAGTTTGAAAGGGAACCTCCTGATTAAAGAGACTTAAGGAACCTATCAGCCAATCGCATGGTATGGGCCTTATGGGATCCCAATTCAAACTTTTAAGAGGTAAAGTGTGCAGGACACTGAGGGAAATTTGAACACTGACTGGATATTTGAAAATGTTAAGGAAATATTTTTAGGTGTGATAATGGTATTATGGTTAGTTTTAAAAATATCTCAAAATATTTAGAGATGCGTACTGAAATACTTACAGATGAAATGCTATGTCTGAGATCTGCTTCAAAATAACAAGGTGGGGAAGAGTGGGAGTGACAGATAACCAAGATTCGCTGTGAATTGATCACTGCTGAGGCTAAGTGATAGATACGTGGAGGTTTTTCTTTTTCATAACAGAAAGTTTTTTAAAAGACATAATTTCATAGATTATGTGATATGTATATATATATATATATATATATATATATATATATATAGTTCAAAACATCCCATTCTTTAAGAATACCCTACCCCACCTTCTCATGCTTCCCATTTTGCCCTGTTGTGGGCTCCCTTCTCTTCTCCACGAACTGATTTCCTTGCTTCTGCTGACAATGATGATTCTGATGCACCAGCAGAAGGGCTGGAGGGTCTGGTAGCCTGCTGTATTCCAGCTTACCCTGTGCAGGCTGCATTCCATTCCTGTTTCATCCCAAGAGCACATATACTGCACAGCTTTGATTTTGCAGATCCCATCAATCTCATGTGCAATGATATAGTGTAGAGTTTATTTCAGCCGCATAACTTCTTTCAATAGCTTTGTAAGTCATTGCAGTCCGAAGTTTACACAATCATTGACAGACTGAAGGGTTTAGCTTAAAGTTTTCAGTTACACTGTAGTGTATTGTATAGGGAAATCCTATATTGTAGTAATGACAGAGATGGGAGTTTGTGAAGCTCTCTTTGTAAATTTCTGGACCAAAGAAGAACTCAGAGGCCTGGCCTGAGGCATAGAAGGAGAATTTCATCATGTACTGCTTCATTTTGTTCTTTGAGCACAGATAGTCTTGTGTATCCACCCTTAGCAGAACCTGTACTTTTTGCTTTAGTTTTGTCATCGGCTCTGGACTGGCAGTGGCTTGATTTTCTGGCTAACAGGAACTGCACAGAGAGGTAAAAAGGAGAGAATCCTGTGTTGTTTCCACATCCTGGTCCCCTAAGACTCCTGGGGGTCACCCCTGGAGGAATCTGTCTTGGACAGGACAGTATTAAGAGGACAGTGCCAAGCAGGGACCTCTATGGCTCCTGGGTCACTGGGGGCGGAGGAGGTGGAGTGTGTTGGACTCTAATCCATCTCACCCAAAATTCCTGCCCGGAGGCCTATGCTTCATGAAAGACAACATAGCTAAGCCAAGGGTCCATGGAATGAATAGCCCCCCAGCTGGTTAGAAATGGAAGCTGAAAAGCAATCTGACAATTTCTGTCTCTTAAATTAAAGAAAATGGATCAGGAGACTTTGAAAACCTTCCAGCTCCACAAATTTAAGTCCCCAGGCCCAAGTGTCTCTAATTCTTCACACTGGAAAAGTTAGAAGCCTCAGGACAGGTGGCAACTACAAGTCTGTCTCTGGATGCTCAAGTCATTAAACTCTGTGAAAGCAATTTGACAGCACTGGGGACGTGTTTTGTCATTAGGGGTGGGATTGGCACCGCTATTTATTTTAGCCAGGAAGAAGTGTGTGTGAAGGTGTCTGCATGTGAGGGTGTATATTTCAGATGTAGGTGTCACTGAGTTTGTGTGTGTTAGGGATGGGTGCGAGGTTTTTGAGGGTTTCATTACTATTTTTGTTTTGTGTTGTTCCTAGTAAAGAAATACCTCTAAGCCCCTGAGTTTGATTCCTCTGGAAATTCTGTGCTACTCTCCTGTGTAACTGTAATCATCCAAAGCACCAGTCTTCCTCTGAACCATTTTGACCAGATCATTCTGAGCAGCCATCTCTGAATTTTACATTCCCTTTTCCTTCTACCTAAAGGAGCAAGTTGTCATTCTAATTAAACAACAAATTTATTACCTGATGCAAGGAATAAAATCTCTGAATTACTTTCCCTAAATTCCAGTTTAAATAAAGTCTTGAAAATAATTACTTGAACATAAATTATTTACCCATTAGTTCTTTATTTGAATTTGGAGGAATGCAAATATGTTTTCTGGCAAGTGCTTCATGATAAACGACTTGCTTAATTAGCAATAAGTGTGTTATTCTCATAATTTCTAACATATAATAAGCAGAGCTCAGCCATTTCTGTTCCATGTGTTCCTCTTAAACCCTTTATCTCTCTTTTTAAAAAATCTTGTTTAATAGATCACAGACATGATCTTTTAAACTGTTTTCAGTAGTTATGCAAAATCTTCACAAAAGTACTGGTGGGTAGACTACAGGGACTTCTCAACTTTAATCAGCCCCGAGAGTAGGCAGGATTTAGAAGTCATTTCTCAACTCAGGATCACCTGCAGAAAATGAAAAAGTCCCAGGGAAGACTGCTGAGTATAAAATGCCATTGTGTACATAGACTTTTATGGACTCTGAAAAGCCCTTTGACTTCTTGGAAATAGAAGCTATGTTAGAAGTGTAAAGACTAGAAAAATTTGTGTGACATGTGCATGTGAACGCGGCACTGATGTTTAGGCTTGAAAAAGAGTGAAGAGATCCAGGAAGGGGGCTCGTAGCCACTGAAAATCTTAACTGCTCGCCCAGAGGGGCTGGGCTGAGACCTTGAATGGGAGGGAAAGGGCATGAAGATCAGTGAGAGAAACTTTGAACTATTTGCCAGTGACATGGACTTCAGAGCCCCAAACCAGACAGTAATAATCCAGGAACTGGAGCCAGGTATGGAAAATGGGCTTAGCGTGAGGATGGAGAAACCATATTTAAAGGAAGCATGATAGAGGATAACTGCTGTTCAGGAGAAGCTATGGGCCTCACTAGTGCCTGCTACAGCAAACCAAGATGGGCAATGCAGGCTTGTGGAAAAGTGCACTGGTTTCTGCAGGCAGTTGGCACTTCTCTTTATGTAACCTTCAGCAACTCATTTATCTCCTCTGGGCTTTGGTTTCTTCACCCATAAAGTTGGGAGTTGGAATGGCTGACTTGAAGAACCCTTGTAGATGTAGCAGTCTACAGTTCAACAATGATGTGTAAGAGGAAAAAGCTTGGCTTTCCCAAAGGATTTCAGTACATAGAGCATTATCCCAAAGAGCTTTCTTCCTCTCTTCCTTCCTAGGCATCGTGCAGCTCTGGGTAGCCAGCCACCCATGTACTCACCACTGACTGACCAGAAAATAGGGAAAGACCCATTAAGTCTGAGATGGCTGGATGAAGAGAAAGAGAATAACTTAGACTTTCCTGTGGCTGGTGAGGCACAGAAAGGTTGAGTTTCAGAGCAGTCAGTACCAGGAGCAAAGAAGCCAGCGGTCTCCATCACAGCCCAACATGGCCCCTTGACTGGACCAGGGCAGCGTGCAGTGCATGGCTGCCCTGGATGGAAGCCTCTCCCAGGTGACCCTAATTTCCTGGTAATCACACCAATAGACCCAGCATAAATATGTTGGGGTAATGGGGGGATTACAGCCGGGAAATTTGAGTTGAGCCTGCATCATATGACGGGGTTAGCCCGTGGCCTTTACTGAATACTCCAGGCACCTCTGAGCTTCCTATTTATGTTCGTGTACCACCCAATTAACACCCCGTTAATGGCGGCACACATGCACCAGCTATGTTTTGTCACCTCTACCCTGCAGCTTTTAACTACCCCCAACCTGCCTGCCCATATAATAGAACCTTAATTAATACTCCTGCTCAGGCAGAACACAGTTTGTTAAAGAAAAATCAGATGGCTTTGATGAGAGGATGCGTGTGACTTGTCAAATGTAGCCATTCTGTCGTTCCCCGAAACAGACACCCAGGTGAGAATGCAGCTGAGTTACAGTGACATGTGCCAGGTGGCATGAAAGGTATCACCATACAGTCAGTCTTCTGCCTGGATTTGAAGTATTTCCAAAGAAAGGCTGATGTTGCATATCTGTTCTCACTGGCGCTGGTCTTTTCTGGTTACGTGGCAACCAGAAGCCAGAAAGTTCAGGGGGTGTTCCATGTGAAAACTTTGGCCTTGAAGTTACAGTTTCAAGTGAGGAATAATTCCTTGCCTAGTGGCATAAAAGGAATCTTTTGTGTGTCCTAGAGCCATATCACTGACAGACTGACCAAGTGATATATTGAAACGATTTCACAGGGTGAGTTTCAAGCAACTTAGAGCTTCAGATGTGCCTTGACTGTAATCTTAAAGCCAAGTAAGGAACACCCAAATCTAAGTAATTAAGCCAAATGTTTCTGTACTCAATAATATCTTTTGCTTGGTAGTGCATTGCTGCTTGATCCTGGCTGTGCTTCCGAATCGCCTAGAGCTTGTTCATAATACAGATGCATAGACCAGAGCTCCTGGGCCTGAATCTTCAAGAACAGCTAGGCTCCGCATTTTTAACAGGTTCACAGGTGGTTCTGCTGCATGGTCAGGATTGAGAACTACCAGCAAGGTGCTTTGTCATTAAGCTAGGACTTTTGCACCCATCATCTCGTTTGATTCCCCCTACAACCTGTGAGGCAAGAATGGTCTCCATTTTATTGCTGAGAAATCAGAGAGAAACTTGAAAATTTCCAGTGCTTTGCTCAGGGCCATAGAGGTGATAAGTAGCCAAGGCAGCCTGGACTCCCGCCTCTAGTACTGTTTTCGTGGGCTGTGACCAGCGTGGGTACACAGGATCTGACTCTCCCGCCTCTAGTACTGTTTTCGTGGGCTGTGACCAGCGTGGGTACACAGGATCTGACTCTCCCGCCTCTAGTACTGTTTTCGTGGGCTGTGACCAGCGTGGGTACACAGGATCTGACACTGAGGAGACCCCTGCTTGGTTTAAAGCTCTTCTGCTGCCATCTTGAAATTCTTAATAATTTTTTTTACCAAAGGCAACACATTTTCATTCTGCACTGGGCCACGCAAATCATACAGCCAGTTTTGCCATGTAGGCTATTATAGCTTCAATGGTGTTGTTTCAACTGTGCTAAATCCATGCTGGGGAGTAGGGATTATTTCCAAAGTGAACCCCAGCTCTAGAGTCCTTAGCTTAAGTGTGCTAAGATGACCACCTAGGAGAGAATAATAGCAATGTATTATAGTACTTCCATTTGCTGAGCACAGTGTTATGAGTTTTTCATAAATCATTTCACTTAATCCTCACAACAACCTACTGTAATTATTGTCACCAGTGTATAAGCGAGGAAACTGATGCACAAAGGGGTTAAAAATATAAAAACAGAAGTCGTGTAGAATATGATTATGTATGTCTATGAGGATGGTGAATTCTGGACTCAAATCTTAGCTGTGCCGTTTATCAGCTGTGTGACCTTAGGCAAGATACTTGACATCTCTGAATTTCAGTTTTACAACCCATAAAATGGGGGTGATAATAATTACTTCAGAGAATTTCTTTGACCATTAAATGAATTAATAGGGACAAAGTACCCAGCACATAATAGGTACTCAATGAATACTGGGGCCTTTAACAACCTTTGCACTCAAGAATATTATCCTTTACATACCGAAATAGGTATTTAAATGGTACCTTACTTAAGGATCTGAAGTGTTTTCACAGCACTGGATAATATAGTCAAGGTGCAATTAGCCATACATTATAATATTTTTAAGTGATTCAAGTGACACTCTTAATGTCTAAGTGTAATCTTTCCCACTTTAGCGTTTATCATAGTTTAATAACTGCTGAATGCTGTTGAATTAAAATACTATTCTGTCTGGGGACACATTGACCCTTAGCATGGTAAAGCTCATCCCAAGCTCAGTTAGAGCCTCGAAAAAAACTCACCAGAGCAACTGACTCACATGCTCTTTGGAGACAAGAAAAGACCATCAGTAAAATGGAGAAGGCTCTGACCTTTGGGAGAAGCCAGGCAGCTTCATACCCACATGAGAAAAAAGCATAGGCTAGGGACTTACTCAGAGTAATGGTAGCTCTATAACATTTCACAGGGTTTTTTTTTTTTTTTTAGCATTTCTTCCATATTTCATAGGCTCATTTGATCCACCCAACAACCTGTGCGGTAGATAGGGGATGTGGCATTAAGACCTTCTTTAATTATCTCCTCCACGTATACCCACCAGAGTATACCTACTCTGTGCCTGTATCCTGTGTTTGGTGCTACATGTACATCCATCCACAGAGTTCTCATACAACCTGCATGGTAAGTAGTGCTCCCATTTTACAGGTGAGGGAAGTGGGGCTCAGTGGACAGAACTAATTTGCTTGGTGGTGGAGGATTCAAACCCAGGATGGGCTGGCCATAAGCTCCTTTCATCTTTTCCACTCCCAGGGTCCTTCATGCTCTTCACTGAGAAGGTGGGAGGAGGGTCAGACCTAAGGAAGGTGGTCAGTAAACACTTAGTGAATGAAGGAACGTGAGCGGCATCAGAGGAATACCAGAATGGTTTAATGACCTTATTTATTGGCTTGGAGACATGATCCCCGTCAAATGTACCATAGTTTTGAATTATTCAAAAGCTGTAAAACACTTGTTTTTCTAAGCAGCCATTTTTCTTTATTGCACACTGTTCTTCCTCCTTTGTGCCATGAAATGCGCCGGCTTGGTTTAAGGGGCGTGTGGTCTTCCGGGAAGTTCGCCGTCTTGCTTCCGCAGTCTAATGGGATCACTTTCTGTCTTATATATCTCAGACTTGGCTCCAAAGCCATGGAGTTCGATTCTCCCAATAACCATTCGTTGTGAGGGAATTTTTTTTTAACATCTTTATTGGAGTATAATTGCTTTACAATGGTGCGTTAGTTTCTGCTGTATAACAAAATGAATCAGTTATACGTATATATATATCCCCATATCCCCTCCCTCTTGCATCTCCCTCCCACCCTCCCTATCCCACCCCTCTAGGTGGTCACAAAGCACCGAGCTGATCTCCCTGTGCATTGCAGCTGCTTTCCACTAGCTATCTACTTTACATTTGGTAGTGTATATGTGTCCATGCCACTCTCCATTGTGAGGGAATTTGATATTGTGTAAAGCCATGTAAGGTCACTTGAAAAAAATCCCTTTGCTCTTTAGAAGAGTTCCCTGATGGGCTTCTCGAAACCTGGGAGGCTGGATGAAAACCGTTCACTGGGTGAGAGAGAAAGAGAGTGCAGATGTGTGTACACACACTTTCTCAGTGTTGAACCCAGCAAGGGAAGGCCTGGCTCCCACAGGCAAATCAGTCATGATGTGAGCTCCCAGACTAGGTCCTCAGAATGTTGGGAGAAGATATTAGAGAAGAACCCTTTTTAGCTGTCTCAGAGAACTTTAGAATCCCAACTAAAACAGAAGATACTTTGTGATACAGTGATTTGAACTGTACTCTGTGGTCCTGACATGGTCATAGAGCCCTCTGAGAAATAATGAAATCTTGAAGCCCTCACCTCATCCCAGAAAAGAATTCACACACGCAGTACACACACACACACATTTTGAAAGCAATATCAAGTGATTTGTGAAATCTGTGGATTGTCCTTTAGAAGCACTGCCGTGGAATTTCTTTCTTGTCTCAAAACAAGCTCTAAATCCAACGTCTTTCTCTTTCCATCCATCTCTTTCTGTCACTTGTTCTACTTGGGGGTCAAAACAGGGTAGGATTTTATTTTCTATAGTCTTGTTTCCCACTGTGTTATTATAAGTTCTTTTCCACATTGCTGCAGAATCTTCATAATGTTCATTTTTAATGGCTGCAAAGCATCTTGTCCAGTAGCTGTCTCAGAATTTTCTAAAGCGCTCTCTTATGGGTGGACTCTACATTGGTTTCCAGTTTTTTGCTATTTTAACTTACATTTCTGCAAATAAGTTGCCACCAGTGTTTCCCATTCCCCACTCAAGTTGCCGAAGCTTTTCCATTCTTTTGGAGTATCACGGTCGTCATCATTTTCTTTTACTTGGTTTAAATATACTTGCATCTATTCTTCCTGCCTGACCAGAAAGCAGTACCTTTCTTCTGTATGTATCTCCTTAACTGGATGCTTGCTCCTATCCCATCCTGCCACCACCGGTTCCTCCTTTTTATCTCTTGTACCTTTTGTTCTTCCATTTCACTGAGCATGCCCAGGTCCGCCTCGTCTAGATAAATCTCTGTTGCCACCGTGAATTCGCATGTGCTGGTTTCTCCGCCTGGAATACTCTTTCCTCCCATCTGCACCTGGGAATTTCCACCAAGCATTAGACTGAGAAAAGACATTGCTTCATAAGATGAGTCCAGGGTAGGAAGGGGGCGGATGTACATTTCTGTGAGGGCTGTACATTCCTGTAAGCTGGGGGCCAGAGGGCTGATGTGGCTCTGTGCCTTGTTTAAGGATTTCGGTCTCTGCAGAGGTGGAGATGTTGGGAGTCTTGGTAAGTTCCTGAAGCAGAACAGTGTACTGGGAAGACCACAGTATTTAGCATTGGGCTGACATTGAATCAGGTTTCAGCTCTGCCATTTACTAGCTCTGTGATCCCACATATGTTGCTATACACTAGTTTCTTCATCTGTAAAAGGATTAATGAGATAGTATTTGGCCTGGTCTAGGGCCCCATAGCTAATGTTTTATAAATGGTTTCTCTCCTCTCTTATAAACCTTCATACCCCAGCAGTGTTTAGCCTCATAGTTGGCCCAGAGTAAACACTCAATAAATATTTGTTGAATAAATAAACATTGACTAATAGCTCCGAGCCGTGGGCACCAGCCCTCATCTGTGTCCTTGCTCATCACAGGCTGGGCTGATGAACAGGCAGCGCCTGCTGCAGCCCAGGGCAATCTCTGTGTAAAGCAGAAAAGTCTGTGTTTGGGGCTACATGTACAGCCAGGCAACCGCTGTCTCCAGAGAAGGTGGTGGCACCATGCCAAGTACCCGTGGCCTCTCCACAGAGGCGCAGTAATTACGATGCCTCTTGTTCCTTCTGGAGAGTGCCTGTCTCCTTGGAGCGTGTGGCGCTTCACAGACATCAGCTCAGGGGTTGTTGCCACACACTTGTGAGGGGCTGAAAGCAGCCGCTTGGCTTGCCCCAAGCCCCGTGCTTGGTGGGCACCCAGCAAAGGAGGGCTGATAATAAGAAAGGATGGGAGAGGTTGAGGAGATACACGTCCTCATTCTACAGGTGGAAAGACAGCAGAGACAGGTTTCAGCAGTTCACTCACCATCCATGGGGCTTAGGGAACAAGCCAGGATCTCTTTTTGGTCTGGGCACATCTGGGCAGTTCTGAGGGCCTGGGTCAGGCTCAGCCGATCTCGGCTGGGACTCACACACGCATATGCAGTCCCAAGGTCTAGGCTTTGTCAATGAGACTCCGAAAATGAAAAAAATGCTCACCCAGTGGCAACTGTGAGATGGAGGAAAGAGGAAGGTAAATCCTCACAGACCCAGAGTGCTCACAGGTTAACAGCTCAAGTCCATAAATGCCTTGAAACTCAGTTCCAAATCTTTAAAACCACACAGAAAAAGAATGTCCTACAGCACACCAGCCCAAGTCGGGATGATGTTATGCCAGGCTGTTTACTATGCCCGGGAGCTCCCCAGCTATGCCTTACCCAGACTCGATTGTGCTCCCCTAGGATAGCTCCCTGTGCTTTTCCTTTGTGATGCTTGGCTAATTTGTAATTACTTGTTTATTAGTATAATTATACATATAATTATACCTAGAGCCTCCTTGACCAGACTGAAAGCTCTGTGAGGTCAGAGAGTACTTTTGTCTAGTTCACCTTATATGTGCCCACTACTACTCAATGAATACTTGTTGAATGGATGAATAGATTATATTATTTAAATGAATAGGAAAAAACAAGCCAAAAAGATCAAGTTACAAGAAAGAAAACATCTTGTACCAGGATCACATGGCATATATCTACCCATAGCCCTATTTGTGATTTCTACCTACAGCTATAAAATGAAATTAGTTATTTTCTGTGTTACACAGAATTAATGGTATACATTTCCATGGCTCTGTGAGGCCAGGGATGCTATCCGTCTTGCTTACCCATTGTATCCTAGGGACTAGCCTAGTATGTAGCACAAATTATGTACTAAATAATATTTGTTGACGGGTGAATGGAAGGAGCCTGCAGATGCTTTAAAATTCATCAACCCATGCCCCATTAATTAAGAATAGTGGATAATTAAGACATAGCCTAATTGAGTTTTTATTTGTATTTTATTTATTTACCTTGTATTTATCATTATTCCCTGCCTCATTTAGAAAAAAAAATTTGAGGTGCCAGCAAAATAAGTCTATTTCACACTATTCTTTTCTCAACAAATATTAAGTGTCTACTCTGTGCTAGGCACAGGGGTAGGCAATGAAGATGTAATGGGAGGAAAGACAGTTCACAGTGTCTGTCTTCATAGATCTTAAAGTATTGAAAACATGTTGGCTAAGCAAGTCAGTAGGATTTGGAGCAGTGTTTAAGGTATGTTACAGTTGGCTTTTGCTGCATAAGAAACCACCCCAAAACAACCACCATTTATTTAATTCATGACTCCGTGGGTCAGCAATTTGATCTGGGCTCCTCTGGGCCATACTACTGACCTGGTCAGGCTCAACTGATCTTGGCTGCGACTCATCTGAGTACCTGCAGTGAGCTGCCAGATTGGCTAGGGGCTGGCTGAGTGTCAGCTAGAGTGCCTCGCTTCTATTCCACATGGCCTCATCCTCCAGCAGGCTAGCTGAGACTTATTCACACGGAAGTCTCAGGGTTCCAAGAACTTGAGAGGAGAGTCTCCTAAGGTCTAGCCACTAGAACTCACACAGTGTTACTTCTCCTGCGTTCTATTGCCAAGAAAGGCAGAAGGCCAGCCCAGGTCCCAGTGCTGGAGAAATAGATTCAACCTCTTGATGGAGTGAGTTATAAAGTATCGTGATCATTTTTTAAATCTACCACAACATATTATTTATTTATGTGTAAAAAACACATAACATACAATTCATCATCTTTACCATTTTTAAGTGTACAGTTCAGTGGTGTTAAATACATCCATAATGTTGTGTAACCATAGCCACCAACCATTTCCAGAACTCCTTTTATCTTGTAAAACTGAAACTATACCCGTTAAACAATAACCCTCCATTCTCCCCTCCCTGCCCCTGTCAACCATCATTCTACTTTCTGTCTCTATGTCTCTTGTAAGTTGCTCATATAAGTAGAATCATACTGTATTTGTCTATTTTATGACTGGCCTGTTTCACTTAGCATAATGTCCAGTCCATCCATGTTGTAGCATTTGTCAGAATTTCCTTCATTTTAAAGACTGAATAATATTCCATTGTATGTATATACCACATTTTACTTATCCATTCATCCACTGATGGACACTTGGGTTGCTCCCGCCTTTTGGCTGTTTGAATAATGCTGCTGAGAACATGGGTATACTAATGTCTCTTTGAGTTCCTGCTTTCAATTCTTTTGGACCAACCCAACATATTCACCCAAACATTTTTAAGTCTTTTTATATTATTTTATTAGTTCTCACCTGTGTATAAACTAAGCATGATACTTAGAGAGATACAGAGCTGCCAGGAATTTTAGCTGACAACTCTTCTTTAGCTGTTTTAGATTCCTTGATTCCGAGAGCCTGTCTGCCTTCCCCCTAAGCCCACACTAGGGTGATGCTGTTGTTCCTCCAGGAGCCAAAGACAGCTTCATCACTGTAAACTCATGTCAATAATACCACTGGCTGCTGGTCAAGGGCGCTATCTGTCCTGCACAATTTTGTGTCAAGCTGCATACCTAGGACATATTCCAGGTACTGAACTATTACGTGATTCATCCATGGTTCTGGATGCTTCTTTGTGACTCATTTGTAGAGTATTCAACGATCTTTCAGAACACTCTGTGAAGTGTGCCGTGTGTGTGTGGTGAGGCCTAACACCCAATAGACACTCCTTCTCTAAATTGGATGCACCAGCCTCCTCGAGCTGGTGCCAAGGTGTGAACTAGATAGAGACGCTTTTGACTGTTCCTCTGGTCTCCTGACTCTGTTCCTGGGCCTTCCCATAGCCAACCAGGCAGCATACCTGACCTCAGCTCCCCAAGGATGGGGAGATTCCAAAGTGGTTAACAGTAGGGAACTGCAGTGGCTCCTGCCTCCTATTTGCAACCTGGCAAAACACAGAGCTCTCAGAGTTCTGAGCTTCTGCTGATGCCTCTCCTAGCATGCAAATCTTCCTTAGGTAGGGAATATGGTGGGGAACACAGATCCTAGGGAAGCAAGGAAGGCAAGGTGGAAAGCCAAACCATTTTGGCTGCCATAATTCTCCCAGTCACATTGGAATAAGTTGTCTGGGAGGGATTTCCCCTCCATGAGGATATGGAAAATGAAAGTTGCCTACCAAATCCCTCTGGGAGCACATCCTTCTCTCAGGATGTTTAGAAAGGGACTCCACACTTTGATTTAGGTTGTTATAAGTGCAGATACAGAGCAGTGGGCAACATGGTTAGAGGCAAGTTGACTTGCTTTTCAGAGTCAGTGTTTAAGGGGAGAATCCATCCTGTTGGCCAAGCTGTTGCCATGTGTTATGGAGGAGAATTGTCACCCTCATCTTCAAATAAATAAAGGTGGTCACTTCAGTTCCGCCTCAAAGTTGCAGTGGAAAGTAGTCTCAAAACCCAATAAACTATCTATGAGTATATATCTGAGTATGTAAAAGTTAAAAAAAAATTTTTTTCATGGATGGACACCAAGCCCCTAATTTACTTACCTTTACAAAGGAGGAAGGACACCAGGATTGGGGGTGGTAGTCAAACAGAACTTCAGATTTACCTGTAATATTCTATTTTTTTAAAAGAATGGATTCTTACATTTCTTATGTAATTAAAAATTAAATTTGAAAGAGAAAAATAAGGAAAGTCACTTTTGTTATCCAACTTTTGCAGAACCAGCCACCTCAAGACTTACTGGCTTAAAGCCTCAACAATGTATTATTTCTCATGATTCCAGCCAGGCAGTTCTACTCCATGTGTGATAGCTATGAGCTGGGCTGGAGCTCCAGGGTCTCTATGTGCAATCTCTCTTCACTCAAGCCCAAGCTTATTTACAGGATAGTTAAGTGCTGGCTTCTAAGGGGACAAGCCCAAGTGACAGCACACATCAAGCCTCTACTTGCTAATGTCCCATTGGTCAAAGCATGTCACATGACATCAACAGAAGCATTGTGGGAGGAGCAAACAAGGGCGGGAATCCCAGGAGGTGTGTTCACTGAAGGCTACCCATGTAACCGTCTACCATAGTCCTTCAGTTATTCTAGACTATACAGTTCTCCTGGGGACGAGGCTCAGGCATGTGATGTGGCAGCTGATGACACTTTCCCAGCTTTGATGAGCTTTCCCAGATCTCACACTCAAAATTCCAAAATTACCCATCTTTACTCATTTGCTCTTATACTTGCTTTTGCTTTTCCATTGTCTCTTCCTTTCTCTTCTTCCCTCCTTTATCCAGTCTTTTGTTAGTTTGGAGGATTATTTTTGTGAGAGGTAGTTAGAGCCTCATGATCCTCTGTTACTTTCTTTAGCATTATTACATGAACTATCCCATTAGGGAAATGGAAAAACTAATTCCAGCAGCTTGCAAAAATTTAGTAAAAGGGGAGAGCTTGGCATTCTAAGTCCACCATCAACATATATGGCTGTAGATATTCAGCATTTATTCAGCACCTGTACACCAGACACTGCTGGACATAAATTAAAGCTATATTCTCAGGGGTTAACAGTGCCAGCTCTGGACATAGCCTACCTGGCTTCAAAGGCCAGCTGCACACTGTGTAAGCTTCAACAAGCTTCTGTGCTTCTGTTTCCTCATTATAGTTGTGAGGATGAAATTAGTTTATTGGCCCAAGTAAGATTATCTGTTGTTGTGCTTCTTCTTCTTCTTCTTCTTCATCATCATTTGTGCCTTGCTTAACTCTCCAAACAACTTCATGCTATAAGTACTACCTCTCTCACTGTAGCTATCAGGACCCTGAGGCACAGAGAAATTGAGTAACTTACCCAAAGCCATGCAGCTAACAACTGGTAAACCCAAGATTTCAACCGCCATCTGTCTGACTTCAAAGCTGTGCGCTCAATCACTCCATAATATCTTACTCAAGCTTATAGTCCCTCAGAGAAGGTAGGTTCTGGTGGGTGATCCTTATTTAGTTTTCTACCAATAGTTGTTTGATGATTTAAAATATCCCTTCTAACAAGACCTGCCCATGATCAATACCCATCCACACTGAATCTTTAATGCTCTGTCTTATCAAATTAGCAGCTTCCACCACAACTCAGGGCAGAAATCAATGTTCTCTTGACCTTAAACACGCACCAACTTGCAAGCACTCATGCCTCAGGGCTTCGGTGGCTTGTGGATGAGGGGAGCCACTCTCAGACATGTCTGCTTCAATCCAGAAAGAACACAGCTCCAGGTGGGCCACACTACCACAGGCTCTTGTCAGCCTGGCAGTCACGGCCCCTCATCCCAAGCCTCCATCCCTTCTTCCATGACCTGGGTGCTTCCGAATATCCCTAGCACACAGCACACAGCCAGGCAGCCTCTGATCTCCACCTTCTCCTTAACTCAGCCATAGTATTATATAAGGCCTCTCAGCCTCCAGGTTTTTCCCTTTAAACCCTCCAGTCCTCAGCCACAAAGCTTTCCCTCACCCTGCAGGATCTGGTCTAATGCTTGCCACCATTGGACATGTTTCTGCATGTCAGTTTTTCCCCAGTATTCATCCTCCACTCCATAGCCAAGGTTCACACTCTCCTAGTCTCCATTTTGCTCTGAATTCTGGTTCTGTGCTCATGCCAGAGCTCCCTCCTGCAATTCCCTACTCATGCCTTATTAAAGTTTCACAGAGAAACAGTCCAGAAGAGTCCAGCCCATTTTTTTCTTTACCTCCTCTAAACTCTTTCAGTTTTTCAAGTCTCAAGAACACTATTTAGCACTTAATTGTCTATTACCTTGTGTTGTTTTCCTTCATGAGCTGTGGCATCTCCTGAGACAGAAAGCAAGATCCTCAAAAATTATAGCATACCTTCTCCTTAAATCTTTGTAAGAATAATAAAAGATAGCATTTATTAAGTGCTTACTAGTACTAGGTAGTGTTCTAAGCAATTTACAAGTGTTATCTTGTTTAATCCTCACAGCCACGTTATAAGGTGACTCATTGTTATCCCCATTTTGCAGAAGAACTGAAACCCAGGGGTCACATAACTGGCACCAGGTCACTGAGGTGGCAAGCGATGGAGCTGGAATTTCAATCCCAGTATCCCAATCAGGGCAGGTGCTCTTAGCCACTAGGCCTCCCATAGCTAAACACAGAGTTGTTTTACAATCAATACTGTTGTGAAACTGTTCCCAAAATCATATACTGTCATTGACTCTACGGAGTGACTGCATATAATGATAAGAGCTCATCTGGGTTCGTTTCTCTATTACTGCATGCAAATTCCCCCAAAACCCAGTGGCCTGAAACACTTATCATCTTAGCTTCTATGGGTCAGGATTCCTGGCACAGCTTAGCTGGTGTCTCTAGCTCTGGGTCCCTCACAAGCCCACAGTCAAAGTGTCAGTTATCTCAAGGCTTGACTGGGGAAGGGTCATCTTTAAGTTCACGCACCAGGCTGTTGCAAGATTCACTTCCTTGTGGGCTCACAGCCAGAGGCTGCCCTCAGTGCCTTGCCACGTAGCCTCTCCACAGTGCAGTGCACAACATGCTGATTTGCTTCATCAGAGAATGCTGGGGGACAAGCCAGAGAGCCGGGGAGAGCACAAGCAAGACAGGAGTGCAGTCTTTATAACTTCATCCTGGCAGTGACGCCCCATCACATTTGCCCTGTTCACTAAAGCAAGTCACTAGGTCCAGCCCCACACTCAAGGGGAGGGGACCACCCAGGGGTGTGAATACCAGGTGGAGATCACTAGGGGCCATTTGAGAAGTCCCCTACCACAAATCCACAAAAAGCAATTAGGGGAGGCCTCCCTGAAAGGCATTTAAGCTGGCCACTGAATAAGAGTTGGCCAAGATTCATGGGGTGGGGTAGCCAGACAGAGGGAAGAGATCGTGGGAGACCCTGGAAGGAGCTGAGTTTTTTCAAGGAAGAGCAAGAAGCTCCATGCTACTGGAGGGGAGGGGGAGGGGGAAAGACCCCTGAGATGAAGCTAGGACAGGCCTGGGGGGCAGGTTCAGAATCTTCCTCCTTCTCCTGAGAGCAATGAGAAGTCCCTGGAGGATTTCAAGGAGTGGGATATGCGAATGGAGAATGTGTCAAGGAAGACCAGAGTGGAAGAAGACAGCAGGCAAGAGGCTGTGACAGATGGAGAGGAAGAGATATGATGTGTTTGAGGTGTTGTTTGGATGAAGAATTGACTCAGTCCGCTGCCCAGGCCAATGACTGTTCAAATTCCAAGGTAGTAAAAAGTTCCTGCCAGTTGAGACCTGATTCCTTCCACCCTTCTGTCTGCTGGTCCTGGGTGGAACAATCATTCTCAGGCTCCTTTTAGAATGTGAGGGAAAGGGAGTCTTTTAGAGTAACCCTCTCATTTCCTGGCAGAAGCACCTGGTGTTTAGGTGCCTCATCTAGGATTGGGCTGTGTGTGTTCTCCATGTGTGGGCCTCCATGATGGGTCTGTCTGCTGTCTGTCTCTCTGTCTCTCTCTAGTATTCTAGAAGGCTCTGGCCTTCCCTCTACTCTTCTGATTTGCCACCTAAGATACTCCAGGCCACTTCCAGAAGATGTTACCATTGCTTTTCCATTCCTATTTCTTGTCTTAGTTTGGATTTTCACAGAAAGAGAACCCGAGATAAAATTTTGAGAAATTGTCTGCTTGGGAGGTGATTCCAGGAAACACTAGTAGGGTGGTTGGGAAGGGAAAGGAGCCCATAAGAAGTGTATTATCAAGGACATTTCCACATGGACAATGACAGGGACTTCACCCCACAGGGCCACTCCAAGAGACCCTGCAGGACAGACACTCAGAGTTGTCCTACCCAAGGGGTGAGGAACCCCATCCATCACTGCTTGACCACTTCCCACCTGCCCTGTCAGCTCTCTGGCAGGTCCCAGCACAGATCTGGTGGACACCCATGGCCAGAAATGAAAGCTCCCCAGGAGAGGGTCACCAGTGTTTGCAGCAGGTAGCTTTCATGTGTAGGGTGAGTGTCGAGAGGACATGAGTGGGACTTAAGAAGATCTAATGCAATAATAATAGCTAAAATACTTTATATAATTAGTCTAGTTCATCCTCACGGATAGGCTAGCTCAGCCCTTGACATACGAAGGTACTCAACAAGTGTTAATTAAATTGGTTAGTGTTGCCACTGAGTATCCAAGGTCGTTCAGCTTGTAAATGTCAGCGCTGGGGTTCCCACCAGGTCACTGGTGCTGAGTCCATTGGTCTTTTGACTGTAGAACAAGGAATGTGTCACTGCAGTGAGGGGTCTCACCTCAGCATGGAGACAAGTTGAGGAGAAAGGTGGAAAGGGTGATACTGACTTAGCCAACATCAGCATCTTGCCCTGGGTCAGCCCAATTAGCAGTGTTTGTCTGATAAAATTATGAAGAAGAAAACCCCAGAGCGACCTCTGGGCATGTACATGAGAATGCAGGAAGAACAAATGAGGGTAATAAAAAGTCTATACTGCCTGTCTCTATCAAGCCAAAAATACCAGATTGAAAAACAATCATTCAGACACTATCTCGTGATTTGCTTCTGGAGACCAGATTAACTTATATGATTGTGGGGGGTGGGCGTGGGGTGTTGGGGGGAATCCACCATTCAGAAAGGGCCCATTCAAGTAAAAATTGATTGATTCCTTGGTTGTATCTATTCTTGGTCATAATCTCTTCTTTTGTTCTGGCACCTTGTTGTTATTTCAGGAATGTGGGTCTCTAGGGTAGATTCTAAACAGAATGGCGACTGTGGAACAGAATGATTGCTGGAGGGGCGACGTGAAGGCAGAGGAGAAAAATCACTGGACTTGGGGAGGACAGTGCCTCCAGGCTCGGCTCTCTGGGTAACCAGCTGCAGAACCCCTGATGTAAGAGAGAGAGGGGAGCGGACATATCGTCCAATACTCCTAGTGTGTGTCAGGCGCTGTCCTTGGTGCCTTTGTGGTCTCTGCCATTGATCAGCACCAAGGCCCTGTATATCCCCTCTGAACAGATTCAGAGACGTTAAACAGCTTGCCTCAGCCCCCTCAGATGTTAAGCAGAGGAGCATTTGAACTCAGTTCTGCCTGACTCCAATGTCCTTGCTCTTTCCTCCCTCCCGTGCCTCAGTTTCCTTCTGTGCTTTGTAGAACCATTTATCAACTGTATGGAAAGTGCCATTTTAGAGTGTCATTTTCTGTACACATTGGTGTAAGCTACTGCGTGGTGAGAGCACCCCAGCTCCTGCCTCGTTCCTCTGCATCCCTGTTTAGGAAGAGGTAACCTGAGAACACTCTGCTATATGCACCTTTTCTGCACCAAGTGAAGGAGTCTGTTACTTGGGAGAAGGGCTCTTCGTCATCTGCAAATCAGTGGGACATTATCTGGTTCTGGTCAGAGAGTTAGCAAAACGCATATGGAATTTTTAAAGCCAGGTTTCCTTTTTATTATTATTATTCATGCCAGGAGTCCACCGGGAAAATCTTTATCTGCATTAAAACATACATAAGAAGAGGAGAGAAGAAAAGGCAGACAAGAGTGAGTCCTACAAAGGGTTTCTTTGAGGCCAGCTCTGTTCCTCTCTAAAGTTCTTTGCCTTGCTCTCCACAAAGATGGAATCTGGGTTCAAGGTTGAATGGAAGCCGGCTCCTGATGGAACGGGTATCCCCTGAACACACCTCTAGGAGATTAGCCCGTCATTAAATATTTGTAGGATAACAGGAGAAGCCTAATTTAGTTTTTGTTTCTTTCTCTCTGTGGTTTAATCACAGATGAAAGAGACTAATAGCACTGCGGAGCTTTCTGGTGATCAAAGGCCAATCAATCCCCTTTGTGGAGTAATTAACTATTTGCTAAACTTGCAGAATTGATTTCCATTTAGGGCTAAGAGAGAGGGTTTTAAATGAAGACCGATTCACCAGGCGAGAGGAGGGGATCTCGGGGCTGATGCCAGGAGATACTCAGGGTGATGAATTGGAATCTGCTAATTAAAGACTGAAAAATACAGCCAGAGCCTGACCCTTTTTGGGAGTACTTTAGGGAAGGACAGGCAGGAGGAAGGGTAGACGCCGCTGCTGTCTTTATCTTCCAGGCAACTGTGCACACTTGAAGTGAAGAAAGCCTTGGCATCTTGTTTGGGGCAGAAAAGGCAAGCAGATGCTGGCTGGGCAGGAGGTGGGATGCATGTGGTCAGCAAGTCAGGGCAGAAGTCTACAAGTGCTCCCCATGACATGAAGGCCCCATGTAGGCACACCCCAAAGCACAGAGCTGATCCCTGTGCACCCCCAAGATTCTACGCAGGCACTTGAAATTTGCCCTTGAAGCCAGTCAGGAATTTGGATCCTGTTGCCACCTATATAGATGCCCTAAGAATCTGACCGGATGAATACAGTTGGGACCTTAAATGAAAAATTTATTCCAGCTTAAAACTATAAAGATGAGACAACCTAATAATACCTCTGCTTTGGGTTGCCAGATAAAACACAGGATGCCCAGTTCAATGGGAATTTCAGACAAACGAATAATTTTTTTAGTATATGTATGTCCTAAATTATTTGTTGCTTTAGTATAAGTACATACCCAGTGATTTGGTGTTTTTTTGAAATTCAAATGTAATGGGCTGTCCTGTATTTTTTTGGGGGGGGCTTTCATTTTACTTTATTATTTTTTTTAACATCTTTATTGGAGTAGAATTGCTTTACAATGGTGTGTTAGTTTCTGCTATATAACAAATTGAATCAGCTATATGTATACATATATCCCCATATCCCCTACCACTTGCGTCTCCCTCCCACCCTCCCTATCCCACCCCTCTAGGTGGTCACAAAGCACCGAGCTGACCTCCCTGTGCTATGCGGCTGCTTCCCACTAGCTATCTATTTTACATTTGGTACTGTATATATGTCCATGCCACTCTCTCACTACGTCCCAGCTTACCCTTCCCCCTCCCCGTGTCCTCAAGTCCATTCTCTACGTCTGCGTCTTTATTCTTGTCCTGCCCCTAAGTTCTTCAGAACCTTTTTTTTTTTTTTTAGATTCCATATATATGTGTTAGCACGCGGTATTTGTTTTTCTCTTTGTGACTTACTTCACTCTGTATGGCACACTCTAGGTCCATCCACCTCACTACAAATAACTCAATTTCATTTCTTTTCATGGCTGAGTAATATTCCATTGTATATATGTGCCACATCTTCTTTATCCGTTCATATGTTTATGGACACTTAGGTTGCTTCCATGTCCTGGCTATCGTAAATAGTGCTGCATTGAACATTGTGGTACATGTCTCTCTTTGAATTATGGTTTTCTCAAGGTATATGCCCAGTAGTGGGATTGCTGGGTCGTATGGTAGTTCTATTTTTCATTTTTTAAGGAACCTCCATACTGTTCTCCATAGTGGCTGTATCAATTTACATTCCCACCAATAGTGCAAGAGGGTTCCCTTTTCTCCACACCCTCTCCAGCATTTGTTGTTTGTAGATCTTTTGATGATGGCCATTCTGACTGGCGTGAGGTGATTCCTTATTGTAGTTGTTTTTTTTTATATATAATTTTAAGAGCTGGGTTTTCTTTTTTTTTTAATTTATTTAGATGTTGGGGGTAGGAGTTTATTAATTAATTTATTTATTTTTGCTGTGTTGGGTCTTCGTTTCTGTGCGAGGGCTTTCTCTAGTTGTGGCAAGCAGGGGCCACTCTTCATCATGGTGCGTAGGTCTCTCACTATCGCGGCCTCTCCTGTTGCGGAGCACAGGCTCCAGATGCGCAGGCTCAGTACTTGTGGCTCACGGGCCTAGCCGCTCCGGCGGCATGCGGGATCCTCCCAGACCAGGGCTCGAACCCGTGTCCCCTGCATTAGCAGGCAGATTCTCAACCACTGCGCCACCAGGGAAGCCCCCTTATTGTAGTTTTGATTTGCATTTCTCTAATGATTAGTGATGTTGAGCATCCTTTCATGTGTTTGTTGGCAATCTGTGTATCTTCTTTATTTGCTAAATCCAACAGCCTTGCTCTGGTGAGATTTCTGCTCTCTATCTCCTGAGTTAGAGCCTCTCTGAGTCTTAGTTTCCTTCTCTATGAATGAGTCTCAAAGTAGTAACTGATTGTTTTGTTATGAATATTAGATAAAAGAACAGAATGGGGGGCTTCCCTGGTGGCGCAGTGGTTGAGAGTCCGCCTGCCAGTGCAGGGGACACGGGTTTGTGCCCCCATCTGGGAGGATCCCACATGCCGCAGAGTGGCTGGGCCCGTGAGCCATGGCCGCTGAGCCTGCGCATCCGGAGCCTGTGCTCCGCAGCGGGAGAGGCCACAACAGTGAGAGGCCCGCGTACCGCAAAAAAAAAAAGAAAAAAAAAGAACAGAATGGGAAGCACTTCAGACAACGTGGTACCTGGCACATTTTATGTTCTCTCTAAACGTAACCTATGATGATAGCAAAAACTCTTTATTTGGTAAATACAAATAATAATCTTACATATTAATAATGTATCTCCCTTTCTCTTCTCTCCTCCCACCCTTATCCCCAACCTCTTTTCTTCCTCCCTTTCTCCTGCTGCCTCGTTTTCTCCCCCCACCTTTCATTTTTCCCTGCAAATTTGGTCTGTACCTATCAGCATTAATATTATTCTGTAAACGGCAGCTTCACTGTCCACTTTCCCCGCTGCAGATGGGCAGGATGGGTGAGTGGCCATGAGCTGGCTCAAGGTGATAATTCTGTGGTCCTGACCATACTTTTTCAGTTCTCTGTGCCTCGGTTTCCCCTTAAGAAATGACAACAATGTGATATGTCAGATTAAGTGAACTCGTATAAATAGTGTCTGGGTATATTATCATTACTACTAATAGCACTTAGAAGTTAGTTTGGGCTCCCCCAGAAATCATGCAGTCAGGGTTCATTGCAATCAGGTCACCTGAGCCAAGCTGGATGCTGGTTCGTCCCGAGGGAGACAGTAGATCGTCTCAGGTCCCAGCTTTGGTTTTCACGGTTCTACTGGCCAGAGGAGCTCAGATGTAAGTGAAAACCAGAATGAACGCCTTTCGTGAGGTGAGCTTGTGGGTGGTTTCAAGGTCTGAAGCAAATGAATGTTTTTCTTGTCTCTGGCCGACCGTTTCTAACCATGCCTTACCATTTGCCAGGGCAGAGGCTCCCAGCAGGTCACCTGTGATTCAACAGTATTTCTTGAGAACTTAGATGATCCATTTCCCTGATGGCCATTGCCACCACGACCTCCTTACCACAGCCTGTGTGGATTGCCCCCAGAATAAGGTTGGGGCAGGTGGGGACATCTTTTCTGTGCCCTGCTCTGCCCCAGACTACACAGCTTCTGGGAAAACAGCCTAGCTCAGGCATAAACACAGGTTGGGGACCCTTGCCCTGAACCAAGCCAATTTAGGGAGAGTGGGCTGGATAGCACTTCTCATTGATTAGCGGGCTGTGGATTTCACAGTAGATGAGGTCCCATATGAAGAAAAGATTCAGGCAGGCCGATTGTACTGTATTCTCCTGTACTACCCCCTAAGTAGCCGACCATGTCCTTTTCTTAATGCTTTTATATGTGCCAAGCTCGGTTCCAAAACTTGACAAACATTAACTCAGTTTATTCTTATGACAACTGATGTAGCAGGTACTATTATCACCCCCATCACTGAGGAAATACAGGCACAGAGAGGTTAAGCTGTTGCCCACGTTCACACAGCAATTGATTGATTTGTCATGCAAACGACTTAAATGAGACTCCACAAACAGTTGCTGATTACTACTTTCCACAATGCAGGGCACCAGGTGCCAGGTGCCCAAGGATGCCTTAGACCCCATTCCTGCCCTCTCTGTGAGCCAGAGGTGTGAACTAAAGAGATGTGTGTAAGATATTACCAGTATGGAGATCCTCTAGGCTGGGAGAATATATACGTTTCTCAAAGATGAGGAAGTGATGAGTAGAAAGAATTGTGGTCTTTGGGCCTTGCCGCTATGCCTGCAGCCGGGGAGAAAGTATTTTATTTCAATATCCTGACAGAAGTATAAATGTTATCATACCTCATGTAGCAGGCCTCCCGGCTTTGGGAACCCACTGAGGTTTAGAAGTTTTTGTAACATTCAACTGGAAGTTCAAAGGTCATGCTCTGTTTGACCAACTGGGGCCTGGACCTAGTGTGACCTGAGTGAGTCTTTTGGGGGAGTGTGCTGTGCTGGGAAATCACCCCAAAGGACCTACCCCTCGCTGGCTGGACCACAGAGGTAACTGGTATTCTGTTGCCAAGAAGCCTTCAGAGAAGGGAAGAGGTTAAGCATGGTAGTGATTTTAAAGGATTCCGTTTGATTCTTTACAGTAAACTGAATTCACCTATCAAACAGCCAGGACTTGATATTCATGGCACATGAGACCAGTGTCTCTGCAGCTGCCCATCAACAGGAGCAAGACGATGACCCCTTAAGAGGGAGCTGCACGAAATCCCCATTGCTCGCGCAGTTATTTAGGAAGATGGGAGAGAGGTAGCCGGGAAAAAGAACGTTTCCCAAGTGGCGTTTGGAGAAGGCATCTCAGTGCCGGCCCGGGCCCTGTCCAGGCTGACCGGCAGCGTTTAAATGCAGGGGCTGCCATGAACTGACTCACTGCTGGATAATTACGTTAGGGACCAATACGGCCTGTTGAAAATCAATTCTGTTGGACCAGTGTGTTTGTTCGGAAAGCCACTCAGCCAATTCAGGAGTATATTAGGCAACAGGCCCAGTGCGGTGACCTCTTCTGGATTGGGGTTGACACTTGAACGAAGGCGTTTGTCCAGTTAAAGGACAGTAGTAGCAGCAGGCTCTTATCTCCCCTAAATTGGATTACTCAGATCTGCTTGTTCTCTTTAAAGATAGCTACTCTTGGGTTTTTTCCCCTCTCTCTCTGTCTGTCTGAGTTGGTTACCTAGTGATTATTGTTTAACTTGCCATCCTTATGTATCCTCGGACAGTTAACTCTTAATGCCACCAGCGTCACTTCCCTTTCCTACGTGAGGAAGGTCATCTGATGCTGACACCTGTATTTTTCAGGTCACTGGTTGGACCTGAGAATGGGTTGGGATCCAGGGGAGCTGTGTGCTTAGGAGTTCATAGTTGGCAAGCGTGTGATTCACGTTCCAGGAAGCAGAACACAAACCCAGGGTGTACGCAAACTTCCCTTCAAACACACCAATCCTCTCCAGAGGAATTCTTCTTGAGACACTTTCCTTGGCTTGAAAATTCTCAAGCTTGCTCGCCAGCCAATGTCCCTTGAATGGGAGTGTCACCCGGCCACCAGGACTGAGGACAGCAACTGCTTCCAGCCCTCTGGAGCGTTGCAGCCATTGATGGAAGGGTGAGGATGCAGGAGAAATGATTACTGAAGGGGGTCCCCATGGGAAGCTTGAGAAGTCCCACCTGAGGCCAACTCTCCTGGTTGAGCCTTTGCTACCTGGAACTGCAATAGCTGCCACCACACCTAAAGTTGTGTAGAGTGTCAGGAAGACATCGAGAAGCCCAGGGAATCCCACGTACTCCTCTTGAAAAAAATCCAAGAAAAACTTATTGCCGCAATTATGGTTCTTTTAATGACACGTGGAATTAACTGCTCCATATATCCATTTGCTTTGACAGGTGAGGATTTCACTGTGATAAAAGTAGGGCCATGCACACTGTCAGTGATTTACATTTCTGTACCCCAAACCCTGTCAACCAATTAGACTGCAAGAGCGAGTGGCACCATTTTCTAATGAAGCTGTAATCAGGCTGCTCCCTCACCCAGAGAGAGCAGATATCCTCGTCCCGAATGGAAAAGGTAATCATCGGGGGCAAGGGTTTGAATAAATAAGATGTGATATCATTGCAGCTTGCTATAGGTCCCTGATCATTGGAATCTGGGCTGAGGGAGACTCGGCAGCCCCTTCTGTTTTGCTTAAAAGAAAGGAGACTTTTCTGTGTCGAAAAAGGCAACTTGGTTTTTGAGATGAGCAGCTGGGAAGGCAGAAGCCACTGATAGAGATCAGGTCTGAGCTCTGAAGATCCACTGAAATGTGAGGAGAGGGGAAGGGAAGGGAGAGGAGGTGGGAGTAAGGGAGAGAGAGGCAGCCAGGGAGGGAGGGAGGAAGAGGAAGAGAGGAAGGGAGGGGGCGAGGAGAGATGGAGGAAGATAGATAAACTCGCTCTCTGCCCAAGCTTGCTCACATACAAAACCTGATTGATAACATCTGTGCTCCTTATCTCTTGAAATAATTGTGAAAATTAAAAGGGATTCTGTGGGTGAAAGATATGATGCAATCACCTTTTATTAACACGGCTGCTAATCACGCCTCCTACAGGACAGCACTAACCACTGCACAGGATCTCACAGATCCTGTCTAATGATGGTGATTGTGCGCTTGGCTTGAGGTAATTCTTCTGGCCAGTCGGTCCTCCAGCAAGGCATCGGGATTCCAGTATGACTGCAGGGAGAGGGACGGGGAAGGCTGTGTGAAGAGCCTCTGGAGGAACTCCAAGTCAGCGTTGTTGGCAGTGAGGACAGTTGAGCCTCGCAGGTCCTTCCCCTGCATCCTTTCCAAATTTTAAGATTTTCAGCACCATTGCTCTGCAGAACAAAGGTGTCGAGGCACCAGGGATCCCCGAGAACTCCCTTAGGGGATCCCTGGGTGGAAAAATTTTTTAAATACTCCCTGGGAAGCCGTTCTGCTTTGATCTGTATTACTGATGCCTCCAAAAGGAAGGCCAGGAAATGCAGAATCCTATAGACCACCAGACAGGATCATGGAACCATCCCCATTCTTGCTCCAGATTTGTTGGAAAGTATATTTTCCCACTGCTTTTTTGTGAAGCCATTGCTTCTCCACTGAACCAATTTCATTACCACAAGAAAACGTCTGATTCCCTACATAAGCACATCAGCTTCACTTCCCACAAATGAGCATTCCCTGGACTGCTGCTGGCTAACTCTGCAGGGCTGTGCTCCACGCCTGGCTTGGTAAGGGCTGGTCATCCTCCACAAGGGAATTTTCCCATCCTTCGCTGGGAATGTGGGCCCCACAAGAGCCTCTCAGTGATCACCTAGGATTCAGTGAGAAGAGATATGAGTGCATTGCTTGTGCCAATTTGGCTTGTGTGGCTAATTGCAGTCTGTGCAGAAAATAACACCTGCGAAGATCAGTCCATCCTCTGAACACCAGACTCTCAAAGTCAGCGACAAAGCTCTCTGGGTGAAGCCCATCAGTAGAAATGCCCGTGGAAACATCAAACGTGCCTTCAAGTGGAAAGTGACTGATAGTGAAACTTTAAAGATCAATGAGAAGGCTAAATTGAACCGAATTCTTTCAGGGTCTGAAGACGATAGAGGCTGGGGTTGGGGGCTGGGCCTGGGGGGGAGGGGAGAATGACACACCCTGAGGGTGAAGGACCCTTCCAGAAGGGTGACTGACAATACTTCGCAGGACGACTTCCTGAGCTGCTCCCGGTTACATGGAAGAATGGGACAAAACCGAGCTTCTCCTGAGGACCAGTTTTCTAACCAACTTCAAGTAGTAAATTTGGAGTAGCCACATGCTTGGGATGTGATTACGTGGGGTCTGCCTTGACCACCAGCAGAAAATCAACCTTGGCTTTGGCAGGTTGGAGGCAGTTTCCTTTTAAGCAGGCTGCCTGCCCAAGTTCAAGGAGATTAGTAAACAGCGATGGAGAGGCCTTGTTTATAGTGAGAATGAAGCCAGCCACACTGATCCTTTGAACGGTATTTGTGAAGCTGCTGTTTTTTCCACCTCTTAACCAGTGCACTGCCCAAGGAACAGGCTGGATATTCTTCCAGCTTTTTAAGAAAAATATTTAAATATCAAAAGTTTTTACTCTTTTCTGAGTGTGCAAAATATCAGCTTAAAACCCAATGGAAGTCAGAGTTCTTGCTTAGCATACAAGGGCTTATGAGTTTTATAGTGTTTGGGATTTTAATCTACAAAATGTAATTTAATCCTCTTTGAGCTATCTGCACCACAGAGTCCTGGTGGTAAATAAACCATGTGGTTGCAGTGGAGGCAGCCACAGCTGCCCGTCTCCATCTTTCACCCTTAGTAAATATTTCTGCAAAACAGATGAAATTAACTACTGTAACAGGTAAACTGAGAGTGTAGAGCTCAGAGCAAACGTTTTACGACAGCAGCCATCCTTAAACACAGCCGATAGCTCCGAGTTGAGACTCTGCCACCTGCCGATAACTCTCCCTCTGTTGAGCCCCGGTGTACCTGGATTTTGGTACCTACGTCTGAGAAGAGTGAGGATGGCACAGAAACATCCACTGGCCAGGGAGGTTACGTGTGAGGAACAGGCTGAATCATCAGTGCTCCCACATGGGGCAGATGCTGGTGTACTGATGTGCACTGAGCTATTCTACAGTGAGGCTGAGGATGCTATCGTGGGTTGCAAGGACACCCAACCCTGGGCATCGAGGCCCAGAGAAAGGAAGTGAGTGAAGTCATGGAAAGGAGGTGATTCGCTTGGAGATGAGTTTGCTCCAGGTGAAAGGAATGATTGCAGTTGTGAGACTTGCCATGTCAGGAAGTAGAATCGGATGCCAGAAGCTTATTTGTGATGACGTGAATTGGGTGCTTAACTGGTAAACTTGGACTTTGCAGTCATTTTAAAGAGCAAACATTTATTTGAGTGGGTCTGTCTACATGAGTCTGGTGTCATAGAGACGCGGATTTGAAACTGTTATCTCTGTGACTTTGTGCTGGTTATTTCACCCTTTTGAGCTTCTGGTTTTCTCCCCTGTAAAATGGGAAGGATCATACCTCCTTACAGTTTAAGAGCACAAGAGTTAATTGCAATCATCATCATCAATCATCAACAAAATTGTTATCATGATTTTATTTATTATTATTGTTATGGTAATAGTAAATGTTTAACTTTGTGGTATGGGGAGGACAAGAGGCTCCTATCTCCACCTTGGGCCCTTTAAGCCCTGGGTCTCTTTGGCTAGGGCTGTGGCCCCCACTTCTAGCATCTGAAGGTCATGATAACCCAGGGTGCCCCGTTCCATGGCTTTGTCACTTGCCATAGCGGTCTCAGCCAATCAGTGGCTCCTCTCTGCCTCAGATCTCAAGGCTTGGCTGAGTAAGCGGAAGCTGCCTGTCCTCTTCTGTGCTCCCCCAGACACTGGGCGCCTGAGCACACAGAGCAGGCAGGGCAGGGCAGGACATGGCAGGAGAATCCAGACGGTCATAGGCGTGTGAAGTTTTCAAAGGTGTCAGTGGCCTGTGAGGGACAAATGTTCACCTGAAGGCTGGGAAAGGTCCGAAGGCAGCCGGAAGGTTAATCAGTCAGATCAGCACACCCACTCTGTGCTGCAGTGTCCCTGAGCCTTCAGGGAAAGAAAATAAGGAGAGGATTTAAGACAGAGGTGCTGCACTTTCATCCTGGCCTTGAGACATCTCCAAGAAATAAAACAGAGCACAGAAATGGCTCAGTAGAGAATCCTGGTGTTTGTTGTTGTTGTTGTTTTCATTCATTCATTCATTTATTGGCTGTGTTGGGTCTTCGTTGCTGTGTGTGGGTTTTTCTCTAGTTGTGGCGAGCGGGGGCCACTCTTGGTTGTGGTGTGTGGCCTTCTCATTGCGACAGCTTCTCTTGTTGCAGAACACGGTCCTCAGTAGTTGTGGCTCACAGGGTAGAGCGCAGGCTCAATAGTTGTGGCGCATGGGCTTAGTTGCTCCGTGGCATGTGGGATCGTCTGGGACCAGGGATCAAACCCATGTCCCCTCCATTGGCAGGCGGATTCTTAAACACTGCACCACCAGGGAAGGCCCAAGAATCCTGGTTTCTTTATGGCTCAGTTTCACAGATTAGAGCCAAGATGTTCCAAAACCCATTCACAGCTGAGACTGCAGCACATCTGTGTCCTGAAGGGCGGCAGGGCCCCAAGCTGGAGCCGCTGAAGGATGTGGCAGCTTCAGAGCAGCTTTGGGGACTCCTCACTCACAGATTACCGTCATATTTGAAAATAGCCGGGTCTAATTGGATAATATTTTTTAAAAATAAAAGGATTCAAATCCAGAGCTATTAAAAAATGCTGTTAACTGGGAACAGGATTTTTTTCCCAAACAGATCACATTCATACCCTCTAAGCTAAGAGTGGGGCTGGTAGTTCCACGGACAAGACAGGGAATATACAGCAAGTTGGTCCAGGTTGGAAAACAAAGATCCAAGGGACCAAGGGTATCTCCATTGCTCCCTGTTTCCCATGGAAATATTTAAATTGAGATGTGGCATATATATATATATATATTTTTTTTTTCTCAATCATTTGAGAATAAGTAGCTGACATTGTACCCCTTCACCCCCAAATACCTCAGTGTCTATTTCCAAAAAAATGAGACCATCGTTTTACATAATCATAGTACAACTATCTAAACCAAGAAATTGAACATTTATACAATATCATCAACTAATCCACAATCCAAATTCAAATTCTGTCCGTTCTTCCAACAATGTGCTTTACCCAGGAACACACAGTGCCTTTAGTCGTCACATCCCTTTAGTTTCTTTTGAACTAGAACAGTTCCTCAGTCATTCTTTATCTTTACGTGTTCCTTTTCTTTCTTTAACCTTGACATTTTTGAAGAGTACAGGCCATTTATTTTGTAGAAGCTTACTCGATTTGCGTTTGTCTGGTGTTTCCTCGTGATTAGATCTCAGTGATGAATTTTTGGCAGAAACACCCCAGAAGTAATGTTGTGTCTTCCTCTCTGCATCTAGCCAGAGGGATACAGTGCCAGGTTGGTGCCATTATTGGTGATGTTATCTTCGATTACTTGGCCAGGGTGGTGTGTGTCAGGTTTCTCCACTATAAGGTTGCTCTTTTCCCCTTTGTGATTAATAAGAAATTTACAGGAAGGTACTTTGAGACTTTGTAAATATCCAATCCTCATCACACTTTCACCCACTAGTTTTAGCATCCATTGATGATTCTTGCCTGGATCATGTATTACTATGATATTTGCCAAATGGTGATTTTTCTAATTCCACCATTTTTCTACATTTCTTAGTCCAATTCTACTGTGATGGAGAGCCTTCCCTACCCCACATTTACCTACTTATTTATTTACTCATTTATATCAGTATGAATTCATGGGTTGTTATGCATTATTCAGTGGGTTGTGATTCATTACTATCACCATTTATTTTCACATTCATGTTGTCCCAGAGGTGGACAGTGAGAGAGTCCTCTCTGCTCTTTGAGATGTCTTCATTTTTTGAGCACTTTCTGGAACAAGATACTCAGGCTCATTTTGTACCTTACCTGTCCTAGAATCAGCCATCTCTCAAAGGGGTCCTGAATCCTGTGAGTGGAGAACAGAATTGAAAACCAAGATCTGGGCATCAGGGCTATTAGGATGTCATTATTTCTAGGTCCCCTCAGTGGACACAGCTAGGATCTATATCTATTTTTGAAACATACTAATACTTTCAATTCGAGTCCTATATCATTTTAGGCTTCCTCTTTTGTATTTTTGGAAAAAAAAAACCCTACTTCTCCAATAGTGAGACATCTAGCTCCCATTTTTCTCAACGTATTTAATCTTTTCTCATTCCTAGTATATGTAGAAAGTAGTTTTCGAAGTGTTCATGCATACCATTGTGCAAAGCAAAACTACTAACTAGAGTTCAATATTTCTCAACACTTCTTTTTGTCTTTAGACTGAGGGTACGTAGAAAAACACCGTCTTCAAAAGTTACTTGGAATAATTGTCCCTCCAGCCTTCATTCATTGTGGTTATGCTATTCATTGGAAACACAGTTTGATTCTGTTCGGGGCCTTCTCCCCATCCACGTGGATGTTTTTGAGTATATAAAAAAATGAATATAATTATAAAAGTCAAAACTAAATAAGGAAGCACATTCAGAGCAGAGTCACTGCCCCTCCTAACCCTTTCTCCCTGTGCCCACCCACCCCATGCAGGGACCTGATCTCCATTTCTGATTTTCTTCCCAATGTCTCTTTTTGCTAAAATAAGTAAATATATGTACAGTTTAGTTCCTCTTCTTTCTCATGAAAAAGAGAGCCTACTGTAAATGATCTTTTGCACTTTGCTTTTCCCCCTTATCAATGCATTCTGGAAATCACTCCCCATCAGCTTGTGGAGTTCTTCCTTACTTGTTTTTTACTGAATAGTACTGCACTGTACGACTGTATCACAGAATCTCCAACCAGTCGTCTACTTGTGGGCATTTAGATTGTTTCCAGTATCTTGCAATTACAAACAATGCTTCAAGGTATAAGTTTGTATGTGTGTGTGTTCATAGAGTTGGACAGGTATCATCAGGGTAAATTCCTAGAAGTGAGACTCCTGGGTCACTAAGTATACAGATATATAGTTGTGTTAGATATTGCAAATCTCCCTCCTTAACTGCTGTGCCAATTTGTATTCCCTCTAACAAGTCATGAGGATGCCTGTTGTCCCACAGCTCACCAGCAAAATGTATCAAGCTTTCTAAGATTTACCAGTCTGATAGGTGGCAAATTTTTCAACATCATTTTCAAAAACAACTTTATTGCGAGATTATTCACATACCATACAGTTTACCCACTTAAAGTGCACAATTCAATGGATTTTAGTATATTCACAGATACCTGCAACTATCACCACAATTTGAGAAACCCAGTACCCTTCAGCTGTCACCATCCTAGCTTGCTCTTCCCCCAGCCCTAAGTAACAATTAATCTACTTCCTGTCCATAGAATTGCCTGTTTTGGACATTTCATATAAGTGGTGTCATACTATATGTGGCCTTTGTGACTGGCTTCTTTCATTTAGCGTGTTTTCAAGGTCCATCTATGTCATGGCATTTATCAGTATTTCATTTCTTTTTGTGACCAAATAATATTCCATTATATTGTCAAATAATATTCCATTTTGTTTATCCATTCATTCGCTGGTGGAACTTGGGTTGTTTCCACCAGTTGACCATTAAGGATAAACCTGCTACAGACATTCATGCGTTGTGTTTTTGTGTGGGCATATGTTTTTATTTCTCCTGGGTATATGTATGTAGGAATGGAATTGGTTAGGTCACATGGCATCTCTATGTTTACTTGTTTGAGGAACTGCCAGACTTTTTCAATGTAGGTGTTTATTTATTTATTTATTTATTTATTTTTGGCTGTGTTGGGTCTTCGTTTCTGTGTGAGGGCTTTCTCTAGTTGCGGCAAGCAGGGGCCACCCTTCACCGTGGTGCGTGGGCCTCTCACTATCGCGGCCTATCTTCTTGCGGAGCATAGGCTCCAGACGCGCAGGCTCAGTAGTTGTGGCTCACGGGCCCAGTTGCTCTGCGGCATGTGGGATCTTCCCAGACCAGGGCTCGGACCCCGTGTGCCCTGCATTAGCAGGCAGATTCTCAACCACTGCGCCACCAGGGAAGCCCTCAATGTAGTTTTAATTTGCATTTCACTTATGTGTGAAGTCGAACATTTTTTCTTATTTTTAAAGGCTATTTGTATTCATTTGTTTCAAACTGTCTGTTCATGTCCTTTGCCATTTTCCTATTGGGTTTTATATCTCTTTCCTCTCAATTTTTAATATGGCTTTGTATATTGGAAAAAAATTAGCCTTTTACCTGTGATGTATATTGCAAACGTGTTCTCCCATTTCTCATTGTCTTTTGACTTTGCGTATTGCATTTTTCCATGCAGACTTTTACAAATATTTTTATGTAATCAAATTTATCAATCACTTCTCTTATTATCTCTGGATATTGATTCGAGTTAGAAATTCTTTCTCAGTACCCAGGAATTCACCCATGTTTTCTTTCAGTACTTGTAGGATTCATTTTTTCTTACAGCTCTCTGATCCATTTCAGAATATATTCTTGTGTGTGGTTGGAGGTATAGGTCTAACTTTACTAAGTTTAACTGGCTACCCACGTGTCCTAGCACCACTTATTAAAAGATCATTTGTGCCCAAGTGATTTTTGATGCCACCTTTATATTCAGGTTATACTAAATTTTCACATATGCTTGGGTCTCTTTCCAGACTTTCTGCTTTATTCCAGTGGTCTGTCTGTTTATTCAGGTACCAACACCTTGCTGTTTAATTTATTATGAGGAAGTTTGATAACCTCCTCTGGGCACCTGTTCTTTTGCTAAGGCCCTTGTCCTCCAGAAGTCCTTTCTTATATCTATGCTTCAGTCTTCCCTACTGTAACTTAAGCCCATTTCCTCTGTGAGTTCCTGTGAATGCAGGGCTCTCTCTGTACATCTCCCTCTGAGTTGTCAGGTGCTATGAGCTCTCTCCTTTCATGCAAATGTGGCTGCTGCTTTCCAGCCCAGAGGTGACTCTCATTGACAGCCCTGCCTGCCGACTTTACAAGTAATTTGCTGAGTTTGTCAAGCACTGCAGAATCATGTAAATGCCATTATCATTTTGTCATCATCATCATCAGTGGAAGTATCAGCTGCTTCCCTTCTTTCACCTATTGTTTAGAGAAAATGGGGAGCTGCTGATGCTCAGAACAGAGGCTTTATCTGTGGAATATCCAAAGTCATAAGCCCTTGTAGGTCAGCTCATGTCTCAGAGGTGTTAGACAGGCCAGGAGGAAGATCATCATACACTACTTATTCTTTGTCGTTGAGGAGTTAATATATCTCACAAGGGTCCCCCACCCCGACCCCAAACGAATTTTCTCTCCTTGGTGTAATAGCGCAGTGTCTAACTGAAAAATACATTTATGATTAAGAAGTGGTTGTTTAAAAAAAAAGAGAAATAGTCGTAGACTTCGTAAACCTATTTCTACACTGTTTTAAGGTAGAATACAAGGTTGGGACAATTAAACATTTTGAGTCCATTCCGTAAATATCTGGTGGACAACCGCTCTGTGAAAAGCATTGCAGTAGAACCTGTGAAAGACTCAAAGAAAAACAAGACAAGATCCTGCCCTCCAAGAGTTTACTCACGACTGGAGGAGACAATGGGAGGAAAGATATGTAGGCAAAACAATGTCATTACAGGGCAACTGAGAACATGCAAAAAAAAAAAAAAGAAAAGTTGCAAAGTGCTGTGGGAGTGCAGAAGAGAAACTATCCATTCTGGGGTCTCTTTGGAAGAGATGAGACTTAAATTGGACTCTGAAGAATAAGTTGGATAACCCAGGAAGATAATCTGGCATTTAGAATGGCTTAAGCAAAATCACAGAGGAAGAAACATATAACGAATTGGGCCGTATGAAATGACTGTTTTGTAGATCAAAGCAGTCACTTATTGGCAAGTGCATGTGATTGACTCCTAATACATCAGATGTTGGGGTACTGTAGACTGGTTGCAGATCTAGTAGAATTAGTAGACTTATCTGGAGGAGTTAAGAGATCCTCTATGGGAAGCCAAGTTTTACAGGATTTTGAGTGTTAAATGAAGAATTTGATCTTTATTCAGTGAGATTCATCTAATTATTTAGTTATAAAATATTTTAAGTTCCTATGACATGCCCAGCCTCCTAGTTGGGGAAGCTCTGAGAACACAGTCATGTTTCAGAAGGATAATTCTGGCAGTAGTGTGCATGGCAGGCTGGAGACAGGGGAGATTTGGGTAAGAAGACCACTTAGGGGCTCTAGGAACTAGAGAATAAATGAGGGCCTGGAGCATGGATGTGATAGCAAATAGAAAGGATGAAAGCCATTCCAGAAATGGAAATGGTACCAGAGATTGTGACTGAATCAAAGTAAAGGCAAGGAAGGAAAGGCTGACCAAAAGTCTCTCTGGTGCAACTAAGGAGAACTGGGAGGTTCCCAGGGACCTCCATCTATTCATTCATTCATTCATTCATTCATTCATTCCACAAGTATTTATTGAGCACCAACTGTGAGCTGAGCAATGTTCCAAGAGCTGGAGGCATAGCAGAGAACAAGACAGGCACATGTGTCTGATGCAAAGAGACAGGCAATGAATAGATAAATCAATTAATTTATGATGTAATGGAAGAGAGTGATAAGCACTATAAGGAAACATTATTTAAGGTAAAAGAACTGGGAAGGGTAAGAAAAAGTATTTTCCAAAAGGATAATCAGGGAAGGACTGGTAGAGAAGATAACATCAGAGCAGAGATCTGAATGATGTCATGGGTCGGGGAGACCCTGGGAAGACCTGGGGGAAGAGAGTCCCAGGGAGAAAGAACAGCAAGTATACAGGTATTGAGGCAGGTACAAGCCTGGAGCATTTGAGGGTCTGCTCTAAGGCCAGGACCTCTGGAGTGAATAGAGAATTGGGGAAACCAGTAGAATGTGTAATAGAGGGATACAGGAAGAGCGTGTCTTGGCAAGGAGTTTGATATTTTGAGCGTGCTGGGTTTTGACTTTGGAGAGGTGACCTTCTAAAGTTTATCTGGCTCCTATGTGGAAAATTGACTGTAAGAGGACAAGAAAGGAAGAGAACTGATGTGGTGGTGGTGGTGAGAAGTGGTCAGATTCTGGAAAAACTTTGACATTAGAGGCAACAGAAGATGCCAAGGAATTAGACACAGGGTGTCACGGAAATGGGGAAGAAAGGCTGACTGCCTTTTCGAAGTCCAAGGAAGGAGCAGAATTTGCACTGAGAATCAAGGTTTCCGATTTAGATTTGGTAAGTTTTATACGCCCAGAAGACATCAGAGTAGAGAGACTGAGCAGGCAGTGGGGTACAGGAGCCTGGAGCCCAAAGGAGAAGCTGAGGCTGGAGGTCTAAATTTGGGAGTCACCAGTATACAGACACATTTAAAGCCCTGACCCTAATGAGACACTTAGGGAGTAGGGTACAGAGAAAAGGAGATACTTGATGACTGGGTTCTGTGATGGTCAGTTTTACAGGTAACAAACAGAAGAAAAAACCAGAAAAGGAAACTTGGAGGGAGGGGCCAGTAAGAGGAGAAACAGAAGACTGTGGTTACCAGGAAGCCATGGGAAAGAAATGTTTCCCAGAAGAGGAGATGACCAGCTATGTCAGTGCTGCTAAGAGGCCACATAAGATGAGGACAGTGAATTGATGAGAAAATTAGCAAGACAGAAATGTTGGTGACCTTGCCAGATGGTTTCTGTGGTGTGGTGGGGAATAAAAAACTTGAGGAGAGAATGGACGATAAGACATGGAGACAGAAAATAGACACCACTCTCTAGATATTTGCAATAGAGAGGAACTGGAAAACAGAATGATATTTGTCGGGGGAGAGTGGATGTGAAGTCTAAGAAGGGCTATTGTTAAAGAAGGGACACCTTATAGAATGTTTGTCTGCTGAAAATAATGATCCAAATAATATAATGATTAGTAAGTAGGGGAGAGGGGGTGGGATGGAGCGTACAAGTGGGGACATTGAGTTGAATAGAAGCTTGTACCTTTTGTCCATTTAATGGGGGACACAGAACAAAAGATGGAAGTGCAAAATTCATAGATTTGGCAATAGAAGAATGAGGAAGTTCTTATGGTTTCTATATTCTTAGTGAAATTATAGGCAAGCTGAGAGTTAGGACGGAAGACGGGTTGCCAGAAGCTCAAAGAGAGAGGAGAGGGTATGAAGCCATCATTTTGGAGGCTGGGTGTGGGAACTGATTAGCAAAGTATAGTGGGATTGCTGGGTAGTGCTGAGGTCTGTGTACACTCATACATTTTAAGTCAGGTCAGTCAACCTGGCTGTATTGTTTCCTTCAGCACATTCTGCTGTTCTTCTGCAGGTAAGTTTTTTTTGTTTTTTTTGGGTTTTTTTTTGTAATTTTAGGTTAACAGAGTTAGGGTCTTGACAAGCAAGGACAGTGGAAGATACGAGGTTTGCAAGAAGGCTGAGGGTATGCACAAGAGAAGAGTTTTAGTTATAAACCTTGGAATCTAAAGTGAGTAACAAGGGAAGTGAAACATGAGGCAGGTGATGGGCATAGAAAAGGGCTTGGGAGCCCCCCAAAAGGGGTTGAAGATTTGTTGAAGTTGGAATACTAGAAAGAGCGAGGTGGGAAGACAGAAGGTGAAAAGGAGTGGGATGCTTCAAAGAGAGATTTTTAGAAGTGATGAAGTTGCTGGTAATGACAAGGTCTAGGGTATGACATGACAGTGGTGACATAAGTGGGATAGAGGAAAAGAGCATTAGAAGTGAACCCATCAAGCAACTGATCGGCCAACGTATTGGAAGGAATGTCTATGTGGATATGGAAGCCATTAAGAATAATGCCAGCGAGTGATGGGAACAAAGACAGGGAGCCAGGCATGAAAAGACTCAGTGAATCAGCAGCTGCAAAGTGATCCGTGAGTGTGATGAGTAGGGTTGTTGGATGGTACAGTGCATTGGCATGTGCCTCAGAGGAGGTTTTGGAGGAGAAAATAAAAGTAGCCTGGGAACAGCGGTGAGGGGCGATGAAGACATCCATCAACCTCCTGGCTCTATGTTATAGGGGATGTGGAAGGAAAAAAGTCACCACTTAAGGGGACTGCAGGGGAAGCAGTGACCTCTAGAGGATCCTGATGCCAAATGGTAAAGGAAACATTTAGAGGAGAGAGAGGTTCAGGTGACAGGGGATTTGGGTAACAACAGACCATGAGTTCCAGAGAATGTGGCATAAGGATTTGAGGGCTTTCGGGATGGACAGAAGATTGAGTCAGGTTAGGAACACACAGCCATGGGGGACAAGCATCTGGGAATATGTGGGTGATTTGAAGTCTCAGACTTATAAGTAAACTGAAGTAAACGGGGGTGTAAAACATGAAGGTATTAAGCATTATGGTCTTTTAAGGGAAAGTTCTGAATTATGCCTCATTCTTGGGATCTCACTTAGGTGGTGCTAAGAGGGTAGTCAGACAGGAAACCCTATGGGCCTCCCTCATCTTTCCGTGAGTGACAGAGACGGGACAGTGGAGGTCTGGGGTACAGGAGAGGAGAGGCATGACAAGAATGAAATTTGAAGTTGTGGCCATTTTATATTTGTTGAGGGCTGGTGACCCTTGAGAGTGGAGGAGATGCCATCAGCAAGATGGTGAAAAGTGGATTTGTCTGTAGTGGGTGAGAGGTTTTAGACCTAGACTTGTTAGGAGGGTTAAATGAGATAACTAATGCCCATGAGTGCTTAGTAGGTAAATAGGGTTAGTTCCCCAACTCTCTCCCACCGCCTGCCAAGACCTCCAACATCCCCTGCAAATGTGCATAGGTGGGCCCCATGGGACTACTGGGTGTAAGGGTGTGGACCAGTGTAGAGCCATCTCCAGCTGTTAAAGCAACTCAGAGTGCTTACACGGCTGCCCCCGGCTGGAGGCAGCACCCGCCACTGAGTTGGAAGTAAAGGGGGTCCGCAGTGCACCGTCGGTAGAAATGAGGTCCAAACATTTTTTTTTTAACATCTTTATTGGAGTATAATTGCTTTACAATGGTGTGTTAGTTTCTGCTGTATAACAAAGTGAATCAGCTATATGCATACGTATATCCCCATATCCCCTCCCTTTTGCGTCTCCCTCCCACCCTCCCTATCCCACCCCTCTAGGTGGTCACAAAGCACCGAGCTGATCTCCCTGCAAACATTTTAAGACATTTGCAAAAGCACATGACATTGAGCTCAGCTACTGGGAGACTCAAATGGCCAAACCTTTGGTCTATTTGGGGACATTATCATAATAAGGGCATGAAATTTAGTCAGAACAAATGCAATCAATACCCTGATCATGAGGCTTCATTGGCAACCAGCAGTAGGAATAACTGTCAGAATTGCAGTTGAGTTTGTTTTCATCACTTTAACTGTAAAGTTAGCGATGGCCACAAAGTATTCTGAAACTGAAACTGGCTCCTCGGTACATAACACTCCGTAAATATTATTATTATTACTGTTATCCCTGCGATAGTTTGGCACACTTTTCTTACTTAAATTTACCTTGTTAACCTAGGAAAATGAAACACGTGATAAATTTCTTGGTCTTTCTGAAAAATAATCACATTTGGGATGTTTAAAACCATGGTTTTGTCACATAATAATTGGTTCCACATTTGCTAATTGAATTTACCTTTAAATGTTTTAAGCTTTACTGTGAATAGAGAGTTCAGTTTAGTTCGGGGAATGTTTTTTTTCATTCCTTTGTGAGAAGCAGCCAAACTCAGGAACAAAACAAGCCATCAACATTAGGGTGGAACAAAGAGGGTTCTTATGTCAAGCAGATTCAGAAAGCATTCATCTTCCAGAAAGGAATGAGAAAGAAAAGCAGGAGAAGGGATCCCCTTATCCAATTTAATGGAAGATCACAGGACCGAGAGGAGGAGAGGCCAGATTCAAACTTGGCGGCAACTCTGAAACCTTTCCACTTGCCCCTTGCTTCTGTCTCGCAGCCTCTTGAGTTTGAAACAACTTGTTTCTAATCTCTCCGAGCACAAAGGAAAGCAACTGTGAGTGGCCACTCGGCTGGCGGGCCTTTGAGGAGCAGGCCAAACAATGGGCTCTCTGCCACCCTCGGGGCTCAAGGGGACAGGAAGTTGACAGCCAAGTCCCACTGCCTTCAGTACCAAGAACTGAAGTGGTCTCCTAGAGGCAGGACTGTATTTCACCCTTGCCTTTAAGTGTATTATTCTGTTTGCCCTCCACGTTTGGGGTTGTTAATGAGTTTTTCGCCCTCTCTGTCTTTCCGCCCTCACCATCCCCTCACTACGTAACCCCCTGCGGTCTGTCCTCTGTCCCTCCCACCGGTCAACAAATTCAACAGCCTCTTCCCCCTTCTTATCCTGGGTGGTTTCTCCTCAGCACAGAGGGAGCCATGAAGCTGATCCTCTCCCTGGCCCCCCTGCTTTCTTAACCCTCTCCTGCATCTGCTGCCTTTCGTGTTAGCCTGGCTCTGCTTCCCCCTTCTACCTTCAGAACACCAGAGAACTCTCTCTGGTTTCATCCTGGCCCTTTCCCCCTGTTCATTTCTGTGTGCATCCTCCATCCTCAGATCAGCACCTCCAGACTTAATTTATTGCAGGCTTCACCTACTAAACATTTCTACCTACGTGGGAGTCAGGACCTTAAACTCCCGAGATAGAAGGTGGAAGTTAGCAACCTGTCCTTAACCTGCCCCTCCTCTGGTTTACCTTCTTTCTTGTAAAGGTACCATCACTTTTCATCAATACCTTCTTTGACCTCCTGATCTCTCTCATCCCGCATCCAAGTATTACTGTTTCTGTTTTAAGCAGCTCTCTCATCCATCCTCTCCTTTTCCATCCCTGGTTCAGGGCCCTTGTTACCCCGGAAAATCCAAAGACCCTTGACTACTCCCCCACACATACACCTTCATTATTGCTCTTCTCAACTCATCCTATACCCTACCTTCAAATGAATAGTCCAAAAATAAGACCATGATTAGGACACCAGTAGGTACCATACACGTATACCTAATCCCTTTATCCTCTAAAAATATGTAGCAAACAAATATGGAGGGAGGGAGGGAGGAAGGGAGAGAGAGAGGAAGGAAGAGAGGAAGAAAGGAAGAAGCTACAAGATAGCAACCATGGATTTATTTCTAGATTTGTTGTGAATTTGGCCTCTGGAGAATCACTGACCTTCACTATGCCTCAGTTTCCCTTTTGGAAATTGTGAAAGCCTTTGCGACCACTCTTGCTGCATAGAATATATTCTTCATTGACTATCTCGAGGGCTCTGAGAGCCCTTCATGGAAAGAGGTTGCTACACACTCAATACCACTGCCTCATCACCTTTGTGTGTGGTTTTGATTAGTCCCAGGTCAAAACAAATGTTTGCTGGTCACATGGTCTATTACATATCCTGTAGAGTTATATTCTTAAACACCAGCAAAGGACTTAGTTTCTCCTCCTAAACAGATAAAGGTTTTGAGAAAACGTCAGAGAAGGTTTGTTGGGTAAATGAAGTTGAAAGAGGCAAAAAAAAAAAAAAAAGTTAGTAAATTTTTCTCTGGGTGTTAGTTTAACTGGAGGCCAGCATGACTGGGAAGACATACAATCCTTTTGACTTCAGATACTCCAGATCATTTGCAGCCAGTGGGAATGGACAAGCTAAGTGTCCTGGTTCGTCCTCATAGGAAGAAAGGGCAGCCTTAGGGCTGTACAATATTATCTAAGTGACTTAATCACTCATGAACAGGTTTGGGCTCTTTCCTGTCCTTTGATAGTAGATAAAGAGTTGGTTGTATAGTTTCTTTCTGCCCATATACAGTTCCTGTATATAACCCCTATAGGCTGAAAATGACTTTCTACTTATTTAATAGCTCCAATTTTCCCCAAATTCCATTTGTATCATCTGACTTTATTACATAGCCAACTTCTTCAGGATACTAGCTACTGAAAATATCTCCCTGGCAGCCCTTCTTTGGGAATGAATTTGTGAAAATCAATATATATTTTTGACTGCTCAGGCCCCATAAAATGCATCTTGTCCTAAGCTGCTTACTGTAAGACAAAGAGTTGCACACGGCTAAGGGAATTTCAGATTTCATCGCTTACTCCTGCCTTTTTTTTCTTCTGGTGTACGATGTGGTACTTTTAACCACTGATTCACCAACTCCACTCCCATATGGCCCTGGTTTCTCTCTTCCAGATCAAGGGTACTGCTGCTGCTGAGATTTAGTTACGTCAGTCTTTTCCCAACTCCCAGATACAAGTTATTAAATAGAAATGTCATGATTTAAAATCTCCCTTCCCATATTGTTCTTACATTTTGACGTCTTCCCTTCATAGCCTCAGTGTCAGATCACTATAAATGCAGCAGACATTTACAGGGCATATTTGTAAATTCTAACACACTGTGTCAACAGTCCATGTTCTTCCACACAAAGTGCCAAGACGTCTAGGTATTCCCACCATGGATGCAAGTTGGAGAATTACTTCTATAACCACATCTCGTGGGTAGATCATGACACTCGTGAGACTAAAGTGGTGGATGCACCCTCTGCACAGGCTAGAGAGTGTGGTTTTATTCTGTGGCAAGAGGAGAACAAAGGACTCCAGGCAAAAGGCCGGGGATGGCTCAGCTCAAAGCATCCTCTTGTCACACTGGAGGATGCCGAGCACGTTCTTTGCAGTCATCTGTCTTGCGTGTGTTCTGCTCTTGGGATGCCCTTTCTACAAATGCTCCCCATGGCTTTCCCATCAAGGATAACTCAGATCATCTGTGATCAGCAAGAAAAAGAGAAGTATAAGATTCATCAGAATAAGACCAAAGTGAAGAGAAAGGAGGAGGCACAAATGAGTATGGTTTGACTCTCCTCTTCCTTTCAGAAGGGACAAAACCAGACAACGGGGTGAACCATGGTGTCTTAAGCCTGTTGTCTTGTATCTGTCTTTTAGTTCTCTCTTTCCTCTTTGCCAAATCACAATCATAAATATTTAATAATGACCCACCCTCTCCTATACCAAGCACCCTTGCCACCCCTTTATTCAGTGATCTTATCATCTAAACTTATCCACACTTACCCATGAGCCTGCAAGCTCTTCCCCGCTCCAGCTTCTTTTCAAGATTCAGCCAGGCCGTCTGTGTCTTAAAGAAAGCCCTTAAATAACAACCAAGGCAGCTCCTGACTACCAAACACTGACATTTGTCTCCATCACATTCCCTCACGTGATAGTCCGTGTAATGGACTACCTCCTAACACACACAGGCATTGCTTGACTCCAGTTTGCATTATCTACTAATGAACATACTCTACCCTTCACACCCATAATCAATCCCCTCTTTAATATCTATATTCACCAAAGCCCAGATGACAACACCCCAATAACTGTATCACTCAACCTGCCCAGACTAATTATGAAATCCAGTTGATTCACTGCTTCCACTTTGCTTTCTTCCTTTCCTTTCTGGTCATCAGCTGCTACCTGGACCCCCTGGGCTATTTCTCTTGCCCATCAGTAGGTGGCTCAAGCCTCTCTCCTCTCTCTCTCCCCCTTCCTGCCCTAAGTGTGCAGCTCCTGCTCTTCGAGCGGCTGCTTAGGATGACCCTACTTGATCCCTGTTACATTCCTGCAGGCTTGTCAAAGGTTTGCATTATATCCCCGAGTAGCTGTGACATGCCATGAAGAGTGAGCACAGCCCAGCCCTAATCACGACAACCTCAGCCCCAGTGAAAGATGAATAATAACAACGGCTCTAGCCAGTCCCACAAGAGCCCACGGAGGACATTTGTTTTGGAATAATGAATATGGAAATTTGGAATCCATAATAAACTGCAAGCAGTCTTTCAACTCACTCGTGCCGAAAATTCACACTCGCCTTTCCCATGTCTTGTCACTTGTGTTTTTTATCGTTCGATATGTAAACAAGGCCGGGAAAGCCTTTGTTCCTTGGTGCCTACTTAGATTTGCCCATTAATCCCACCCCCCTCCCTTTCCCACCAATGCATGCAGGATTACACAAAGCAAAAGTCATTAATTTTTATCTCTGACTATCTGTAGGGTTTTTAACGTGGCCTGGCTTGCTTATGCACCACCAACCACATGCCATACGTGCGTGTGGCTGCTGGAGCAGTATCACAGGCTAATGAATCACTGCCTCCTCTCCTGAGTAGTGTATGCAAGGGCCGTGTTCCATTTTGAGCAGCTGGCATGCCAGTGAGGACCCGGCTCCACCGGTCAAGGCATCTGGACATGAATTCCACATGGACTGCTTTAATTAAATGGCTAAGCGCACAAGACGCTAAGAAACAACTCCATCACTGAGCGAGACTCGAAAATGCAGTCGACACAAGCAAGAGGGTGGAAAGGGTAGGAAGGTACTTCATCCACACCACCCACTCCACCTAAAATCCTTGACATCCCCCCGCGTGAAGCACAACCACTTCCTAAAAGCACCAGGAATTGTGGAATCCGCAATGAAACACCTGAGGTGAATCTAGTTCATCACCCTTAAATTTAGAAATCAAAACAGCAGAGCAAAACCTCCTCTTCTGCCCTTTGAAAAGGTTTTGTTTTAACGATAGGCTTGCTTGCAGACTCATGATGTGGTGAATTTCAAGAAGGAGGGATGCAGTGAGAGGTGGGTAGGAAAGTCTGAATGTACCTGTTACCAGCAGTCCTGGAGGAAAGGAACAAGCTAATGCAGCTTTGCAAATATCAGGCCAAGAGTGGTCCATCAGTGTGCCAGTTTGCTGAGGAGGAGAAGGGAAAAACAGCATGGATTCACACTGTCCACTTGGGATGGGCTTTGCATAGATCAGAAAGATGAAGTATCTGCCAGCTCATGTTTGCTTTCAGCCTACCCTTTATTAGTCTATTCCAATAAGGAAACAAATGGAATATTTTCATAAGGAATAGCTGTTGCAGCAGTAGCCCCAGTTTTACTCTTCTGAGCACTTATCTTTAATTCTATTGCAAGTTTCCTCGTACTTCCACCTTCATTGTATTTGGTTTGCCTGTATATTTCATTGGGAGGCAGGATAGAATAATTTAGGCTGAATGAGGACTCAGGATTCAGATGCTTCTGGACTCTCATCCCAGCTTAGTTCATGTCTAGTTATGTGGTCTTAGGCAAGTCACAGGATTTCTCTGAATCTCCTTGTCCCCATCTCTGAAACAGGGCTAAGAATAATACCTACCTCATCAATATTTTGTGAAGATTGAGTTAATCCACACCAGATCCATAACACACACTTTAGACTCTCAAAAATGATGGCTGCTATTAATATTTTGCAGAACGGGGTCATGTCGTGTTGATGTTTTACTGACCAAATACAGAGAGGACCCGTTTCCTGTCATTGACTAGATTTACCTGCATATACCAGTAAGGCCTTCAAGAAGACTTTCAAATAGATGACTGTGCAGCCACCACCTCTCCAGTTTCTCCACCTCTGCTCCCCAGCAAAGACCTGGTACCTTCAATTGGTCATAATATGCACCGCAGATGGACCTGGGGCTCTATTTCCTTTTTTAAATAATTTATTAAGACACCATTGTTAAAAAGACCCTGAGGCACTCTGCCTTAAAAGAAAGGGATATGAAAACGGTAAAACAGGCTCAGCATTCTGGCTGGTGTTCCGCCCTCATTCTGAGCTGAAAGGTTGACGACCAGGAGAGGAAGTTAAATGCTGGTGTCTATACTCACTCTGTCCTTGTATGGTACATTCTCTGAGATTTTATAAATCCACGGAGGATTGGACATTCCATGCCAGCAAGATCGTCAGGGCCCTAAGAGTCCCCCAGGGGCAAATGACAGAAGGAAGACTATCCATGGTGCACAAAATTCAGTTAAACCGCACATAGACAGTAAGTGAGATTTCAATAGTCATCAGTCACAAAGATTCAGGGCAATTCAACATTTGACACACCAGCCTGCCAGGTCTAAGCTTGACATAAAGGCAGAATTCTTGAGTAATAAAGCAAGACACTTGCTGAATCTTGTTTTTCTCTTTGGGGTCTTCAGAATGGGGAAGTCCAATGTCGGTTCTCCTTGGAGCATCATTAACTCATCTGCCAGGTGCCACTGTTGGAAGAAAGCATATTAGTAAAAATGGCTGCCATTGGAAGAGGGACCTGTGGTTTGATCCAACCATGGATTATCAATGTTTTCAAAACTGTGGGCCCAGGTCTACTGGGGAAGTTGAGGAGGAGAGAGAAGAGGGTTGTTGGGTGAGCACTGACTCTGTGAGGGGTGGGAATGGGGTTAGGAAATCAGTCACCATAGCCGGTCTCATGGAGTAATTGAGACATTGGGCAGCAGTCATTGCAGTGGCGGGTGGAACAGAGCAGTAGAAAACAGTTCACTTGAGTCTTAAAATCAGCTTCACGTCCATGGATTGCTTCCCCTTGTTCCAAGTGGATAAGAGGAAGTAGGGCATACACAGAATTCAAGAACAAGTAAAGCCGAAAGGCTTATCAGGAAACTGCTCTGCCAACAAATGAAAACCAAAAATAGCTTGAGTATTGGACTCGTGACTGTTGGTCCAGGCTTCTTTTTTAGCCAAATGTTCTCTTTTGTGTTATTTACACAAAACTGTTCAAAGAGGCTTTGTGAGATGTGGTTTTCTCAGGAGTGGGACTTCTTTCCCTATGAATGTTTAAGTCCCACTGTAGTTCTTTAGAACCACAAATATACATTGAGAACAGCTTAAGATGTCAAGATAAAGAGTTTGATGAGTTTGACAAAGGAATCAAATGCTTGCCCTCCAAGGTATGTTGGTGTTAGGTGTTTTAATAAGTTAGTGTGCTAAAGACCCAAATGAGAACTACAGCTTCTTCAGTTTCTTTTTAATGACTTTGTTGAGATAGAATTCATATACCATAAAATTCAGCCATTTAACATATATATTTCAGGAATGTTTAGTATATTTACAGAGCTGCGCAATCATTACCACAATCTAAGTGGAGAATATTTTCATCACCCAAAATGAAACCTCACAACCCTTTGTAGTCGCTCCCCATCCTTCCCTCCCCCCAACCCTTGGCAACCACGAATCTACTTTCTGCCTCTATAGACTTACCTCTCCTGGACATTTCATATAAATAGAATCATACAATATGTGGTCCTTCAAGACTGGCTTCTTTTTCACTTAGCATAATGTTCTCAAGGTTCGTCCACATTTAACATGTATCAGAACTGGGGAGTTCTTCTATAGCTTCGGTTTCAAAACTCAGATGCACACACTACCCACTGCACTGAAAGCTGGAATGTCAGCTCAGAACGGGTTCGTTAACTTGTTGACTATTGGACATTAGCCTGTTATTGAACTTCAGGCTTTATGTATACAAATCAGTTTCCTTTGGTCCTGCCATTTAGATTCCTTCCAGATCCCCAAATTCTTGAATGGCTCTTGCGTATGATACGAGATATTATTCTTTATGATTTTCCCATGTTAGGAAATATAAAGTGTCAATATTGGCTAGTCCCAATATCCTGGATTTTGTGAAATTTTATTCACGTAAATTTGCTTGGAGAAGAAATGGCCACAGATTGTAAAAACTCAATGAGATTTTAATGAGCTGAATGTGAAAAACAAGAAGAGCTCTGAGCCAGGAATGAGGTGATCTCTACCGTCCTGCTGCTCTCCCCATTGCTGACCTGGAGACCACAGGCGTGTCACTCAGCCTCTCAGCTTCTGTCTCCCCACTGGTAAAATGACCATGCCTCTCCTAGGCTTTGAACCTCCACTGGCACCCCCAATGCTTGAGAATCAAACACCAACTTCTTAGCATAATCACATGAAGCTTTTGCAATATGGTCTCCTCTCCCCTCTTCAGCAGCATCGCTCCTGTGCTTTTGTAGTATTAGACCAAACTCCCTAATTGCATCATACCGGCACCTCTCTGTATGCCGCTTCCTCCCCATGGTGTGCCCTCCTGCCTTTCTCTTGCAGGAAAATCTCTTCTCATCCTCCCAGGCCTTACTCACATGTCCCACTCCCCTATGGAAGGCTTCTCTGAACTCCCCAGGCAGAATGATCAGATTTACCCCCAGATCTCAGGGCATTTAGTTCATACTTCAGCTAGGGTCATTATCATATTGTGCCATCATTGTTGGTTTCCACGTCTGCCTCAGCACCTCCCACACCAAATCTTAGCACCTCTAAGCACCCAAACCCTACTGCCACATCTCGGCCGTAGTAGAGCCCCCTGAATGTTTATTAAACTTACAAATTAGTTTGAGGGAACTGACCTGAAATTAACTGTTCCCTTTTCTCCATCCTCATGTCTCCATCCTAGACTAAACTACCCTATTGCCTCTTGCCTAGACTCCTCCAGAGTCCTCTCTTTTCCTTCTTCCTTCCTAGAATCCATTTTCCACCAGGAAGTCAGAGAGGTTGTAAAAGAGTCAAATGAGACCTAATATACATGAAAGAGATTTGCAAATTCTAAAGGCACTATGCACATGTAAGGTTTTTAATTGTTTAATTTTATGCCTGTCCGATTTTGATTTTTAGAATAAAAGTGATCAAGAGAAGGGTAAATGTTGCATCCCTTGAGATAATTGGAAGCACTCTGGGCTATTGCAAAACTGGGACTGAGAACTATAGGATGCATGATTGTTTTCTCAAGCCTGCGCTCCACACCCAGAGCCTGGAAACCCTTCCAGTCTTTGTGGGTACCTGCTCCCGATTCTCTAATTCCCATCAGAGGCTCTGAAATCACAGAGTTCAACTGAAGCTTCACTCATTTCTACACCTCCTACCAATGGCCTTTCCTACTGCATGTAGTAGTGATGTCACACCCATCGTAGAATCAGGACAGTTTCCTTCTGCCCACATTTATCATTACATTCTCTTCTTTCCCTCTCCAATATGCTATGAGAAAGCTCCTAGGCCCTCTTGACTTATTCTGTTTCCTTTATGGAAACTACCATATAACATTTTCCAACCACGATCTTCTCACAAAATTGACCTATTCTTTCTTCTGCCCCAAATTTGTCCATCTTCTCATGATAAATATGGTGAATGGAAGTATGAAATTGTCAATACACTGTGGTTTCAACATCTATAGCTACCCAAGGAAGAAGCTGCCGGAATCAAAATGCCCAAATCCATTTGTTTCTCTTCATCCTAGGTTAAGGCACAATCATGTCTCATGCCTGAACTACTACAAAATTCCTCCCTCCTGTAGCTTATTCTCCACACAGAATTCTGAATGATCTTCTTGAAACAAAACTAAATTGGAGTGTATCACTTCTTTGCTTAAAATCACGTAAAGTTTCCCTGTAGCGTGCATAATTGAGTCCAGACTCCCGAACCTAGGCTTTGACCTCTATGTGATCTGCCTTTGGCCCCTACCTCATCTTTTACCTCTCTTCCCTGCCACAAGGAAACCAAGGTTGTACTATCTCTTTTCCTTCTGCCTGGAATGTTCTTCTAGACTCTCCCTCAGTTAGCTCCTGCTTGCCATTCAGTTCTAAAATTAAATATCATCTCCTCAGAGGACCTGTTTCTGCCACTCAACCTGAAGTATCCCACTGTATTAATTAGGCTGAGTTAGGCCGTGCTGTGGTAACAAGCAATCCCAACTTCTCAGTGGTCTAACAGGAAAAAAAGGTCTGTCTCCTGTATTATTTTACTAGGGCTGCCATAACAAACTACCACAGACTGGGTGGCTTAAACAACAGAAATTTACTTTCTTACAGTTCTGGAGGCTGGAAGTCAAAGATCAGAGTGTCTGCAGGTTTGGTTTCTCCTGAGGCCTCTCTCCTTGGCTTGTGGGTGACCACCTACTCACTGTATCCTCCCGTGGTCTCTCCTCTGTGTGCATCCTTGCATCTCTTTCTGTGTCCACATTTCCTTTTCTTTTAAGGACCAGTTACATTGGATTAACGCTCACCTTAATGGCCTCATTTTAACTTAATCACCTCTTTAAAGGCCCTATCTCCAAATACAGTCACATTCTGACTAGGCTTAGGGCTTCAACAAATGAATTTCAGCAACACAATTAGACTCATAACATCTCCCTCACTCAAACTCTCCTGAGGATCCAGGGCTATTGTTCTCCATTCTTAGAAATCCATGCTTCTGCCATGTCAACACAAGGCCTCTTCCATGATTGCCACAACAGGGTTAGAGAGTTCTAGAATATCTCACACTGGAAATTAAATGATCCAGCCAAGAAGCGATATGAGTCACATCTATTCTCATTTCATTGGCCAAATCGTGTCACATGATCATGCCTTACTTTAAGGTAAGCGGGAATCACAGCCCTTCAAGTGTCCAGACATGTAGGAGAATGGATATTAGTGAATGGTAGTAATGCATACCACACTCAAAGATCAAGACCACAGCAAAAAAAAATGACCACTGTCAGCTTATCCAGGATAATTAAAAAATGGGCTAAGACTCTTGCCCTCCAAGAATGACTTTGATGCTTCAAGAAAAGAAACAATTCAGTAATGTCAAATCCTGATCCCTCAGTGAATTTCAAAATCCCTCTGACTCAATTGCTGCCTTGAGTATTAGTGGCCTCCTGCCTACCTAGTTCATTAGGTCCAGTCTGGCTATCCTTGGCTCCCTGCCCAATCCAAATGCCTTTGTCAGCCGCTCCTGTCCCTTCTCACTCATGTTACAGATGTCCCCATCCGTTAGACTTTCTCCTGGTTCAATATCAACCTGAATCACCTCTACAACACACTTGGACCCAAGACACAGACCCCTACCGAGGCAAGTCATCAGTAAGGTGGACACAGCCTCCCACGGAGGAAGGCTACACCACTTCAGGGAGCCCTTGTAGCTCTTGAACAGATATTGTACTCACTTGCTCATCCACTTAACCCCAGACCAGCCCATCATTGCTCTCAGCTCAGGTTCTTCACATGGTGAGGGAGACTATCCAGGAGCATTGGTGAGCTTCCTGGCCCCTCTCAGATCCCTCCTTCTCCACGCTCCTTATTTCCCGACTCCCTAGCTCCTCATCCCTTCCTATATGTTGCTTTCTCTTTTTCTGTAAGACACACACAGTCTCCCCTAACCTGGAAAGTCCTGCACTCCACTTTGCATTGCTCAAATTAACCTTTATCTCCTTCATTTCTTGCTCAAACTTCCCAGGCAGGAGGTCCATACTCCCCACTTCCTGTTCTTTGTTTTCCTTTTATTCCTCTACCTTCCATACTCTTATTCTTCTAAATGATAGCCTGGGTCCTCTTTAATTCTCCTACTCCCTCACTTCTTGCAAATACACCTCCTCCTTGGCTTTGGGAATAACACATTCTGCTGATGTGCCTCCTTCCTCTCTGACCACTCTTCCTGCTGACTGCTCTGAAACGAAACTGGCCACTCTGACCAGATGGCTCTTCTTCTGTCCCTCCAACAACAATGCTGCCTTTTTCTTCTGTGTCTTTGCCCTTGCTGTTCCCGCCACCAAGAGTGCCTTTCCCACTCTTTTCAAGTTATCCAGGTCCCAACAGGCCCTATGAAGGGCCATCCTTTCCATTCATCCTTTCATAGTTCATCCCAGCCACCATGATCACTCTCCTGAACCCGGACCGTCTAGACCAGGGGTTGGCAGATCTTTTGGTAAAGGACCAGATGGTGAATATTTTAGGCAGGTCATAGAGTCTCTCTTGCAACTGCTCACCTCTGCCATTGTAGGGAGAAAGCATCTGTACACAGGATATAAATGAAAGGACATGGCTGTGTTTCAATAAAACTCTATTTACAAACACAGGTGACAGTCCATTTTGGCCCCACAGGTTGTAATTTACCAACCCCCTGAATTAGGCCATTCCTTTTTTTTTTAATTGAAGTGTAGTTGATTTACAATGTTGTGTTTCTATTTCTGCTATGCAGCGAAGTGATTCAGTTATACATATATATATGAACTAGGCCATTTCTAACCTTATTCTTTTAAATAACCTGTTACTTTTCACTTCTTATTTTCCAGCTAAATTATTAACTCCTTAGAGGTAGAAACTTTTTCATACTCCTCAGTATGCACTTTCTTTGAAATGCACTTCATGAGATTCTCTAAGCATTTGTAGGTGTTCAGTAGAGAATGAATGAGGGTGGAGACAGGCCTTATAATGATCTGTATCACCAGATGCTACATAGTTGGAGCCCCCAGCACAGCTCCCAGGGCACACAAGGAGTTCAGTATTTTCTCTTGTAGTTCTTCCTCAAAAACACTTCCCAAATCCAGAGCTGTTGGAGAAGATTGGGAGCCAAGAGTGACTCTGTCTCCATGACAGGAAGCCATGCCACACCCCTGGGCTTGCTCTGTGGTGGCCACAGGACATCCCTTCCCAAATTTCCTGTTCAAATTCCAGTATCACAGCATCCTCCTGTCACCTTGCTACCTGATGGGACCATATATCAGGACATGCTGCATAAGCTTATTACTCTGCTGTGGCACGTTTAAATGAGAAAGTTTCTTTAACCCTAGCTGCCTCACCATTAAATGTGTGAAAAGTATATCATAAGCTGCAAAAAAGCAGTCCTGAGGATTCAGATGCCTTCTTTCTTTTCAGTGCTTCCTGACTGATCTCATCTGTCTGGGCTCCCCCTCCCCCTCCACATCTTTACTATGCATCCCAGGTTGGTCCACCGGCAGGTCACCAGCGTCCCTCCCTCTCCGAGCCGTGTGCCCATGGCCAGTGCTGCCTGCGTCCTGAGCAAAGTTGGGTCTGCCTGCGCGGAGTGGAGGGAAGCAGGTGAGCTGTGAGAGCTGGACTTTGATGCCTTTTGGTGGGGAAATCACGAGTTTTATTCTCAGCCTCTACCTCTGGGATTTTTATGTCCATAACGATTTCGTGCGCTTTGTAGTTATTTTGGTCCTCAGGAGGGAACAGGAGTGCAGCTGTCATGGAAAATTGATAGACACCAGAAGGTTTCCCCCTGTCTTTCTCTCTTGTTTTTCTGTGTATGGTTTGCCATGCTCTTCGGGGGACACTTGCCCACCATTTAGGGAAGAAGGACAAAGCTGCTATTTTGTCAGTCGTCAAAATACAGAACAAAAGGAAAGGTGTCTAGAGGAAGGAAGGCAAGCTGAGCTGCCTGCCAGGCCTGCCTCTGTGGGGGCATCTAAGGAAGAAGGATCTGGAACAAATATGTCCAACCTGTGTTCTGCACCGGACTCTTGCAAAAAAAAAAAAAAAAAAAAAAAAAAGGTGGAAAAGCCATTGGCCTATTGTTCAAGAGCTTATTATCTGAAAATTATGCTTTTCTCTGTTGCTAAAGTAACAGTGGAAAGAACACTAGGTCAACAGGGAATAACAATAATTAATACAATGTCTGTGCCCTGGATGGAGCATGTCCATCTACAACTATTACCTCATTTAATCCTCTAGCAATCCAAGAGATCAGGTACTGTTGTGCTTCCACTTTGCAGATCAGAAAACTGAGCTTGCCAGTGACAAAGCAAGTCTCTACTACAAAGTCCAGTAACCCCTGAGCGGTCCCGACTCCACACTGGGCTTATATAGACTTACAAGGAAGCCAAAGCTTCCTGTTATAGAACCCTGGAAAATATTGGAGAGCGATGTTCTGCGGCCTAAGACTCAGGAGAAATTTGGTGTTTCAAGTGGAAAGAAGGAAATTTATGAGTGGCGTTTGGCTCTGCTCTCTGTCCTGGTACTAGCCCTGCCGGCTAGTGTCAGAGCTCCATGCCCCATCTTTTCTGCCAGGACAAAAGCTCCTGGGGCCCAGATCCCCTCTGCTGGCACCCAGGCATCTAGAGCATTGGCATAAAGTAGGGACCAAGTCGGTATCTGACACGTAGCACTGAACGCTCTGACTCTAAGACAGTTGTCATCAGAAAGTGTGACAATGCCAAACTCGGCTTCAGCTGTGTTGGATCTCCAACCTTCACTTCACATTATGGTAATGAGATTTTCGAATAAAGCCCAGCCAGGCACAGGGAGCTGGGAAGGGGGCAGAATGAATGAGGGGAGCAGGAATTTCGGGGGCTCGGGCATCCCACAGTTGGTTTACGAGAGCGCTAGGAGGCCACGGTGGGATTATATGGCCCCGTAATTCCTGGCTCTCTTATGTATGCCACAGCAGTGCTTGCTGAAAAGCAGACAAATCAAACACGGGTGGGTAGAAAGGGTTGTTGGGATAATATCCACAGAATTATCGCCACCCTCTCGACGTCAGCAGGGGGGGAATATTGTCACAACGTTAAAGGAAACGTGAGACCAGATTTCCAAAGGGAACGCTGCCTACCAGCTCTGATGTGACGTAACGTGGGTCTGTGGCTGTCAATGGACATTTTATATTCGATAAATAAATGCCGTGTAATGTGCCACGTTCGTCGTTATCAGAGTATTTTATTTAAGCGGCAGTAGCTGGGCTGTGCATTATTGCGGCAGTTCGTGGGTTTGGTTTAGTACACTGTTGATGTTTTCTGGAGCCAAGGTACAGCCAGGTTCATTTGGAATGTGTTTTTTAAATGAGGGGTGATTAGCCTGATGGGCCAATTTGGACAATGGATTCCATATCAAAAAAACCTCATTGTCCATGTTCTGAATCTCAGGCCCTCAATTTAGACACAGAGCTGAGGATCGTTCTTTTCATAGTTATTGTGTCCCTGCAGTTTTTTTCCTCTTCCAGACCTTTAACTCCTCCTCCTTTTCTCCCTCATTTGTACTGGTTGCTAGTCTCTGTCCAGCTCTCTCTGGAGATAAAGACCCGCTTTAGCATAACAGCGTGCTCTCCTTAATGCAACCGAGTTCACTCTCATCATTTTAATAGTGGACCTAAGGTATGTTGCCATGTGAACAAGCCATCACGTCACCATAGCAACCAGCCAGATTGCAGCACACCAGTCTAAGGACTGGACCTTCCCCCCCACCTCCCTTTGCATGCGCGCACGCTTGTGCTCTCTCTCTCTCTCTCTCTTCCTCGCCTGGGCTCTTTCTTTTGTTAAATTTGCTGAAGTGCTCACAATAGAAAGATTCAGTCTGCTTTTTCAAGCAGGGTTTCGTTTAAACCTGTAAATTGTTGTATAAACAGAAAGGCCAGTGTGGCACTAGACTTACTTTCAAAGACGAGTCGATGAGGACCCCACCCCCACTCTCTGCCATGCCTTACAGTTTGATCAAAAAGGGAATGATCACACGTATTGGTGGCATTTGGACTTAACCAACCCCCCGCCCCTGAGTTTCTTCTTAGCTTCCCCCCAGCAGGGACTCCGTGACTCTCCCGAACAGGCCTGGTGACCACAGCTAAGCCCTCAACTATGTTCGGAAGCCCTTTACCGTTTCTGAGCTTGGTAGGACCCGAATTAGACACAATTAAAGATGTGGATTCTCCTTCCCCGTTCCCTACTGCCAAGTAACCTGTGCCCGTTCCAATTCCAACCGTGTGGGGAGAGCAGGGATGTTGAAAGGACAAACGATAAAGGGATGTGTGTCGTGTCCGCCTGCCGATATTCATCAACGTTGCTTGGCCTTTGATGCTCCTAACCTTCTCATCTTTGTTCAGGCAAGCATAAGAATCATTCTTCCAGGGTCTCACATCTTTTCCCATTTTATCCCCCGCTCTCTTGCTCATGGTACATCTATTACCTGCTCCGGTCCTCATGCATCCCCTGCCCCCCCCCCCCCCGCCCTCTGCAACTCCCTCCCCTTCCGCGCCTCACCCCTTCTGTGGCATTTACTGCTGCGTGTGTCCTGACAAATGCACGGCAGATTGGCTGCGTGTGGGCCTGACTGCAGGCTCAGCTGCAGGCAAGGCTGGGGTGGGGTGAACTGCCCTCCATGGGCAAGAAGGACCAGTTCAGCTTTGTGCATAAGATTACAGCAAACAAGCTTCAAATAATGCCGGACACTTTCATAATTGATTTATGCAGGGGTGCTGAAAGTTCTATTACCTTTTGTTTAGCTCAGGGGGTCTGACTCTATGCAATCCATTGCTGAAACTAATTACAAGATATAATTAAACTGTGACACAAAGATATTATACCGTTAGTTTACTAATGACACCGCGAAGCTGTACCACCAGCACAGGACAGTGATTACGCTTCATTTATTATTTATCCTTTTGCTAAATGAGACGCTGACATTTTCAAAAATTACTTTGAGGTTTCTTAATTGTTGGCAGCAGGATGGCCTAGAAGGAGATCTCCTTCCTCTTGATTGCTTATCCAAACCTCAGAAGCATTATTAGCCAAAAGAGAAAAGAATAAGGGGAGGAAAAAGCAAAAACAGTCACCCAATAGTAATAAGTAAAGCCTAATTACGTCTTTGGACATTTTTGAACTTTTACAAACAACACTCCACAGTGGATAGGCCTGCTGATCCAGGGTTTAGGTCCAGGGGAGAGAAAGCCCTGTCGTGAGATTAAAGGTGACTCTTATTCTGTAACTTGGACAAGCGTGGGTGGCCCTGGATTTGTGTGGAAAGAGGCCGGGCGTGCATGGCTGGAAGGAAGCTGACCCCAAGGTTCTGGCCTTTTCAGCAGGCAGAAAGCAAGGTAGGGCTCTGATGCTGTATTATTGCTGGGTTTTGTTGGGTTTTTTTGTTTTTTAACAACTTTCCCCTTTATCCATTTCCCCCCCAAAAACACCCCATTAGCAATACGGACATGGAAACGTTTACATGTGAGAAAAGTCAGATCTCCTTATGGCTGGGATCAGGGCTAATGGGATTTCTGGTCTGGCCTTTTCTTTTACATCTTCCATGGATGGGAGGATTTCCTGTAAGGACTCACATGCCCCAAATGGATGCTTTTGCTTCACTGAAAAGGTTTCTTTCCTCCTTTTCTTTCATTGTTAATATCACTCTGGCTATTGGCAGAATGTCCCCTGGAGAAGGTTGGAAAGGGGAATTCCTTCTATCAGCTTTTAGGACTGTAATTCTCTGGGCCTATTTATTTACCTTCCCTACATCTCCATGCATGAACCTTGCTTTATTACCCTCTCATTTATCACATTCTCAGAACAATAAAAGATTAATTTATTGGCTGCCATTTGATGAGTTTTTGATGCCACGAATGTGTGTGCTCACGGGTGTGTCTCCCTATGGCTCATCTGGGTCAGGCATCCTACGAGGTACCGCTGGCCCCGAATGGCCACTAACCTCTCCATAACCCCAGTGGTGATGCAATCACAGCAACCGCTGGTCGGCTTGAGACAGGGTTTAATTTCTTCTGAGTGTAATGGCATCCGGCATCTATAATTATGCTATTTTCTCTCCTGTGCTGATTAAATACGATTTACCCAGAGAGCTAAATGATGAATATTTGAGTGGAGTGTTTTGAGCCAATAGCTGGTAAAATAGCCACAGTAAATAAACTTGGCGGGGGGAGGGGACTCTGCAACAGCTATGACTCTGCCAGGTAGCATGGGCAGGTGCAAGTAGAAAGAAAGCAATACTGAAGCCGGTACAATACCTGCCCCTTCCCTCCTCAGCTTCTGTTTAAAGGAAAAGCAACCCTGAAACCTGGAAATCTCACCTTGGGATCTTACTGAACCTCAGCAGTAGTTAAACAATCAGATTCTCCATCAATGTTACGATTGGCTGTTGTTTCCAGCCACTCCCCGTCCCCCCAAGAGTACTCTTCATTCCCTAACATACAGCTGAGAAATGAAATTCAGTATCACCTCTTCCCATCACCCTGCACCTGCTCATCTCACCACTCCTTTGTTTATTAAAAAGAGGCCTGGCTAGTCTCAGGGTTCCTTTTTCTGTGTCAAAGATTCTCATTGATGGAGCAAAATGTGTATGCTCTTCTGATGAAGGGGCCAAGAGCCCGATACCAAAATCAACCATGGAATTCCCTGCAAGCTTTTCCCTCCTCTAGTCCAAAAAACAAAAGAAGAATCTTTAGCAATGACCACTCCTTTTCTGCACCCATGTCATAATTGCTATGCAAGATTACACCTTGTATGTTTGTATGTACTGGTTGGAAATGCAGCGTGAATGTGGAGACCAGCACATAGCACTGTTTGGGAAGTGCAGACCTGGAGCTTATATCAATTAAGCAGTTTATCAGCAAGAAGTTATCAAGGTCACCAAAGTACTAGATCTAGTGAGGGTGGGGTCTCTCCAACAGATATATGATAAGGTACTCTCCTTCAAGGCATGTGGACCGTTATTTGGTAGAAAAGACCTTACGTATAAGAAACCATTTAAAAAGAACCCCAAACAGCATCTACTGAGTATTGGGTTGAATGGTAGAGATTACACAAGCCATGTGAGGCCAGAGAAAGAGTGAGTCATGGTGGGTTGGGGACAGCAGGTGGTGACACTCAAGGGGGGTGGACAGTAAGGGTGTTGGGATGCAGAGTGGAGGTGCAGATATGGAGAAGGAGGACCAGAGGGGCTGGGATTGCAAGAAAGAGAGGCAGCATGTGCCTACATAAAAAGCCCAGTGTCCAGTCGCTTTTAGTTTTATTGCCTAAGACCCTGCCTTTTGTCCAGATTCAGTTTGGCTTCCCTCGATGATGCTCACTGATGCTCAGAGTTATGGCAGGTGATGGCAGATAGGTTCACAATGGAAACCTTTGGGAAACCTGCTTTCTCGGATAGAACACCTTGGGTTTGGGGTAGACTAGAAGCTCTTGAATTTGCTTTCCTTTCGGCATCCACCTTCTTTATCATGAAACAGCCAAGAAAAGAAGAGACGGTCCTCCAAGACTCTCTCCCAGTGGACTGGCCAGTGTGAGGGGCTGTGCAGGACCCTCACTGAGGCGTGCTGGGCAGGGACAGTCTGGGCAGGGGCCGTGGACAGTGAACAAAGCTGTATCTTCCGTATTTTGACTTTTAGGCTTAGCATCTCCTACTTCAGCAGCAACGCCTTCCTCTGGCAACTCCCAGGGGGGCTGCAAATGGCTTTTAAAAAACTTCTCTTACGTGTAACTGTAAATGGGAAGTGAGCGGGCAATGACATCCTCATAGGGAAATGTTCTTTGAGCATATGTTGATGCAGACAAAGGAAACGCCATTTCCTTAGGCACTTTGCATTTGTTACTCATTTTGCTTCCCTTCCCTCTTTTGCTAACCTTGCTTTTTTCTTTCTTTTTTACTGCTGAAGGCTCATATAATAAAACCATTGTATTTCTATTTGGGTCTGTTTCAGTGCCTTTTTTTTTTTTTCAATACCTGGTCTCATGGCATGTTTTTGTGCTGCTTTTGTCTGTATTGTCTTTTTGTTTGGAAATTATGTGAAAGATGAGCCGCCAAAAGAGAATGCACTTTGGATGATCCAAAGAGATACTGGTATTAACAGAAATCTGGCAAAAGTGAAATTTAAACTGAGACTATGGGGAAGATTTTCCTCTCAGGGAAGGGTGTAGTAAACCAAAAGGTGGAAACCTTATCACAGGAATCACTGAAGTCAGGGAAGACTTAAAAACCTTTGGAAAAATAACAACACGTGCTCTTCTGCTTTTTCACCAATTAGGAGAAACCGAGAAGAAATTTCATGAGAAAAGTGAAAAAGGTTCAGTGAATTCTTTTTCCATTGAATTGAATGATAATAGGAGGGGAAAAAAGCATTGGGTCTTCTCCCCTTGGATCTGTCAAATATTGAGGAATGTCCTAAAGGGATAGAGGCTGCTTGGTAGGAATAAACCAGCCATTTGGTAGAGGAAGGAGCCCAGAGGTGGTGTCCTTTCTTTCCAGCCAGCTGCTTTTCCTGATTTCAGAGGTTACCTCTGTGCATCTCTTGATTTCACATCATCTAGTCAGTAAAACATACAGCAGTTGAGAGAGCAAAGAGCTCCAAAGAACTTCACGTAGGGTCTCAGACTAAATATGGAGGCCTTCAGAGTTTCCATGCTGGTTTGGCCATTTATCACTTGTGTGGCTTTGAGAAAATCATTTGATGTCTCCCAGTCTCAGTTTTCTGATGTATAAAATGGCGACAACAAGTATACGTACCTGTATTAGTCAGGGTTCTCCAGAGAAACAGAACCAGTAGGATGTGTCTGTCTGTCTGTATGTGTATATATATACATATATATACATACATATACATATACGTATATATATACATATATATATATATATATATATATATATATATGGAGGCAGACCTTGGAGACATTGCGGGTTCAGTTCCAGACCACTGCAGTAAAGCAAGTATTTCAATAAAGCACGTCAGACAGATGTTTTGGTTTCACAATGCATATAAAAGTTATGTTTACACTATGCTGTAGATAAGTGTGCAAGAGTATTATGTCTAAAAAGACAAAATGCATACCTTAATTTAAAAATACTTTATTGCTAAAGAGTGCTAACCATCATCTGAGCTGTCTGTGAGTTATAATCTTGTTGCCGGTGGAGCGTCTTACCTCATTGTTGATGGCTGTTGACCGATCCCGGTGATGGCTGCTGAGGGCTGGGGTAGTTGTGGTTTCTTAAAATAAGCCAGCAGTGACGTTTGCTGCATCGATGGACTCTTCCTTCCACTTAGAGGCTATTGTAGGGTTATTAGTTGGCCTAATTTCAATATTGTTGTGTCTCAGGGAATACAGAGACCTGAGGTGAGGGAGAGGGATGGGGGAATGGCCAGTGGGTGGAGCATTCAAAACACATACAGCATTTTGTCGATTAAGTTCGCCACCTTATATTGATGAAGTTCTTGGAGCACCAAAGCAATTACAATAGTCATATCAAAGATCACTGATTACAGATCACCATAACAAATATAACAATAATGAAAGTGTTGGAAATATTGTGAGAATTACCAATTGTGACAGAGACATGAAGGGAATAAATGCTGTTGGAAAAATGTGCCAATAATCTTGCTTGACACAGGGTTGCCACAAACCTCCAATTTGTAAAAAAGCAAACAAACAAACAAAACCCACAGTATCTGCAAAGCACAATAAAGTGAAATGTGATAAAACAAGGTATGCTATTTATGGAGACAGGGTGGGGGAAGGGAGTTTATTATAAGGAGTTTTCTCACGTGACTATGGAGGTCGATGAGTCCAAAGTCTGCAGTGTGGGCCAGCAGGCTTGAGAGCCAGGAGAGCTGAGAGTGCAGATCTATTCCAAAGGCCAGTGGGTGGATACCTGGGAGAGCCAGTGGTGTAGATAAAGTCCAAGGCAGTCTGCTGGAGAATTCCCTCTTGCTTGGGAAGGCCAGTGTTTTTGTTCTATTTGGGCCTTCACCTGATTAGGTGAAGCCCACACACATATCTTCTTCTTCAAAGTCCACCGATGTAAATGTTGATCTCATCCAAAATCACCCTCCAAGTTGACAAATAAAATTAACCGTCACACTACCCCTTAGGGCTGTTGTGTTTTGCCTGACACGTAGTTAAGTGTTACATAAGTATCTGTGTCATTACCTCTGTGGCAGTGAGGACAACGATGACAGGAAGAATTAGCACCACTGTTACTGATACATTATATTATACATTACATATTATACATTACATATTATACTTTACTCCATACATTATGGAGGCTGATATACCAGGTTTCAAACCCCAGCTCTACCACTTAGGAACTATGTGACCTCAAGCAGTGTCTTCAACATCCCCAAGCCTACATTTCTTCATCGTACAATGAGGAATAAAAGGAGGAAATACCTCGTAGGGTTGTGGCATTAAATGACTTTATAGAAGTACAGTACTTGGAACTGTGATCTGTAGCAAGCACTGCACAAGTGTTTGCAGCTGCAGTTATTATGATGACAATGGTGACTATTACTATGGTTAGCATTACTACAGTATCTGACACATTTTTGGCCTCCGACAAGATCCCCAACCTCCCCAAGGTTCATCTATACAATGGGAGGTGTAGGTATATCATTTTGAACTATGTCTGATGCATAGTAAGTATTATACAAGTATTTGCCACTACAGTTATTAGGATAGTGATGAGTTTTACTATTATTAGCATTAGTATAGAATCTGACGCATTTATTAGCTGTTGACTTGGGCAAGGTCCTCCACTTCCCCCAATCTGCATTTTCTCATCTGGGAAATGGGGTTGATATATAATAGTATCTTCATTACTAAGTGGCTGTAACGAGCAAGTTAGAGCATGTGAAGCCCTCAGTGCCATTCCTGGCGCCTGGCTCACCGAAAGCACTCAGTGAAAGTGGCTGCTATGCATCTGTTCATGCATCAAGCACTCGGCATCAGGGGCACATTAGTAACCACCCTCCTCTCTCATTGTCTCAGCTCCCCATCCCTTCTATAGCAACCCTGTCACACTGCCGTTAAGACAGTGATGGGGACCATATGACGTCCCAAGTTAGCTGCCCCATTTTTGAACAACTCCTGGATTTAGAAGAGTTTTCTCTTTTTGTTGGGAAATTATGTGAAAGAAGATAAGTTATCAGTTCATATCAGCAATTAGTGCCATCTCTGTGGTCCACGCTCAGGTGGAGCATGTTTGTCCCTCTCCCATATGACAGCCCGCCAAATATTTGAAGACAGCACTCACTTCTCTCCTAAGCGTTTTTGTCATCAGACTAAACATCTCTAGCTCTTTCACCCTTTTGTCACATAACACAAGTCTCAAACCCCTCACTATATTTATTGATTGCTCTCATCTGGACCTACTCCAGGTTTCCGGTGGTCACCCTTAAGTATGTCACATGGAGTGCATTCAGCACTCCATATGGGCACTCTTGCCCCACAGTGGACTGCTAGCTACTTCATTCTGGTACAGTCTTCATTTATTAAGTTACCCTAGGCTTGCAGTAGCTCTTTTAGCAGCCCCATCCAGCCTATTTTGTCTTATTTTGAGATTGGATTGACTCACACCCTTCGTACATGGACTGGTCCTCCTCCTCCTGCCTTTGATACTTGGAGCTCTGAACGTATGTGTAAATATCTTACAGTCTAGTTACATTTCATCTTCTTAAGCTTGGTCTGTGTTTCAAACTATTGAGATGTTTTGATAGAACAACTGTTATATTTTTTTTAGATGGTAAGAAATATAATTTATTTCTTGTCATCTGGAGATAACTATTGTTGGCATTTTGGTGACTTCTTCCCAGTCCTGTTTCTTACGTCGTTTGTGTGTACGGTGCGTGCGAGGGTACATCTGTCATTATTACAGTGTCAGGACGGCATTGTGAATAAGGTTTGGATTCCTGTTTTTCTATTTAACAGTATACTTTGGGAAATTTCCTACATCATTAAATTATATTTGAAACCTTGACTGCAAAGTACATGCTACGGACATATGGATATTCCATAATTCACTTAACCATTCCTTTAGGGTTGGAAATGAAGATTGTTTCCAAGATGTTGCTGTTATAATTAATGCTTCAGTGGGCATCTTTGTTGATATCAAGGTTTCTCAACCTCAGCACTGCTGACATTTGGGGCTGGATCACTCTCTGTTGTGGGAGGGCTGTCCTGTGCATTGTTGGGTGTTTAGCAGCATCCCTGGCCCCTACCCACTAGATGCCAGGAGCACACCACCCCCACCCCTAGTTGTAACAACCAAAAATGTCTTCAGACATTGTTAAATTTCCCTTGGGTAGGTGGGTAAAATTGCCCCCATAGAGAACTACTTGTCTGTCTCTTTAGTTGCGTACAGGGGGAAGGAGACAGTGGGAACAGTCTACCCTAATTGCCAAGAGTAAGGGAATGCATTGTCAGTAGAGCTTTTAAAAACAATACTAAAACCAACTAGAAATTGGTCTGCTTTTTATTACTATCATGTGCTAATAATGTCCATAAAAAAATTCTCCCTGCTGCCAGGGTAGAATGCTCCCATTCTACCACCACCCCCGCCATAGTTTCACAATTGTCTCTTTAAAAAAGACAACAACAACACTGTTTAGGCTCCCTGAAGTTTTATAGAATTTTAGCAAAACAGCTCTCTAGGGCTTCCCTGGTGGCGCAGTGGTTGAGAGTCCGCCTGCCGATGCAGGGGACACGGGTTCGTGCCCCGGTCTGGGAAGATCCCACATGCCGCAGAGCGGCTGGGCCCGTGAGCCATGGCCGCTGAGCCTGCGCGTCCAGAGCCTGTGCTCCGCAACGGGAGAGGCCACAACTGAGAGGCCCGCGTACCGCAAAAAAAAAAAAAAAAAAAAAAAAAAAAAACAAAAAAAAAACAGATCTCTAGGTGAGTTCTATCTATTTTTTTGCTTACGGATTTCCTGATCCTCATAGGTCACAGATCTGCTGGGGACAGGGCCAGGAGACAGTTGCTATACTCACAATCATCTTGTCCCTTTATAAAGTACTGTTTTCTTACTGCATCAAGTTCAAGGAGCCTAGCACCCTCTTCTCTTAGGGTGTGTTAGTTCCTGAGTTCCTGTGACTATATGTTTGAGGGTTTGGGGCACCTTCCCTAGTTTGCCAAAATATGTTCCCATTATAATACTCCTCTGTTTAAAGATAACTTTCAGTGTCTTCATTTCCATAATCAAGTGTCCCTTCCCAGACCATCAACCTGATTTCCCACAGTCCCCTGATGGGCCCCTTGTGCTGCACAGGACCAGTCTCCATGCTGTCCCCTGAGCACACGCTAGACTTCATGGCTTCCAGATGTTGTTCCAATTCCTTGGAAGACCCATCCTGTTTCCTACACAAACACTAACCACCGGAAGCCTTTCTTGGGTTCTAAATCTCTCATTGATATCCTACTTCTCTAAACTCTTATCTTTATTATGTGATCGTATCATATAATATCATGTCATATCCTTCGGCACTTAACTTACATATTTATGTACTTCTAATTGTTTTAGTAACTTAGTCCCATCCCAACAATTAGAATATAAATTTCCTGAAGGTACAGATGTCTTATGCTTGCATATCTTCTCAGAAATGAGGCTATAAATATTCAATAAATAGCTGACGATAAATGTATAATTTGTTCTGCTCCATCATTACTTAACTTCCTCATTTCCTAGCTTAGCTCTACAAAATTCAGTGCAAGAATTTAAAATATACGTGTGTGTCATTCAGATATCTTAATTTAACCTTAAAGTTAACTAGCTGGGCATCCAAACCTAAATCTCAAAGAAGGTACCACATTTTTCCATCACTCATCTATCTGACTAGTATTTTCTGCAGGAGTCAAATGATTGGTAACTATCTGTAAGTGGTTCTATGTACTCCGTCCTGCCTTAGCTGTTTATATCCTTCAGCATTCAAAGTCATGCCACCATCTAGCCTAGGTTGTAGAAATGAGAGCTGGCAGGTGTGAGGGTGATTGCTGGCTCTCCAGAATCAAAGAGCTTCCTAAACTTTCTGTTCAATGTTCCTATGGAGGTAATTACTAACTTCCTAGGTACCTGGTACCCATATCCAAATGTCATCCCACTGTTCACTTGTACTAAAAATAATGTGTAATACTTCTTGTTGTTTCCTCCAATTCTGAACCTTCAGGAAATTATCATCATTGCATTATGAGTAGAAACATTTAAGGAAAAATTTAAACTATGAATTTTGACAACCCAGAACAGTCAGAAACCAAAAAGATGCCGTAAGAGGAGGAGAGATGGCCAAGGTGAGAATGGAAGAAAAGGAGGATCTTGTAGCTAGGTTTCTCTTGAGAATGAGCGATGACTCTGGTCTGTCCGCCTGTGGTACCCACTGCCATTGGCGGTCAGAGGGAAGCCCAGAGAGGACCCCAAAACAAAATGAGGTTAACCTTGACTTGGTTACTGGCATGAGGGATTCAAAGGGCTGTCCTAGAAGAAACCAAATCCTACTCTGTGAATATGTTTTTGCAGGAAGAAGCCGGTTTTCCAGTTTAGGAGAAACGAGAATTCTTTTAAGTCTAGCCTCCAAGATCTCCTGAACCAACAACCTTTGGGGCTCCGTGTCTTCTCAGGGTCAGCCCAGATTGATTTAGTGATTAACTCCAGCGTTTTTCTGGCTTCTCCACTCCATCAGCACATTTCAGGTTTCTAAATATAGGTCAACCCAGGCAATTAGGAGAGAGCTTCTGTTTTTGAAAGGTATTCAGCAGGCAGAAAGCCCAGTTTACAAATGAGTGATCATCTTTGGCCTCAGATTGATTTGACTGACGGACACTGCTATATTCTCAGCCACTTTACTTGAACATGCTGGGATAGAAGAGAAGCTTCCACATTTATTGCTTCAAAGACTATATTAACCCCAAGAAACTTTAATTTCTCATCAAAAAGTGAATTTGGCAATGACCTTGTTGGCCACCTCTATTTTAGGTTGACAGTTTTAGGTTGACAGTTTTGTAATCTTGCTGCTCTTGTTGTATTTGAGGGGAACTGGGGTACGTTACATGAACCCATGGCCCCATTTACCAGTTGGCCATTGGTAACTTGATCAGCAAAGGTTTCCATGTAGTCCCCATCTAACTCCACACCCTTCTCTCAGTACCGACCAAGCCACGAAACTGACCATACTGCCATAGGGGGCTAGAGATGAGAACGTGGCACTGACTCCGGGTACCTAGGAGGCCACAACTCAAGGCTGAGGTTGTGCGTAAACAATGAGATTCCCCTCGGGTGAGGCCTAGCAGCTTATCAGTGCTGGGTCCAGAAAGTCGACTGGCCCAGGTCTTGCACTCACAGAAGAGTCTCAGATATGGCATCTCATCACTATCTCCAGATGAAATGATACATTCCATTTTGAGGAATCAGAAGTATTAATGTGTTAATACTTCCACAGTTTTTGAAACTCTATTTTGCCATTTTTTATTTAAATATACATATATATATATATATATGTATATGGAGAACCAGTAGCAAACTAGACAGGAACAAAGGAACAGAGCGATCTCTCCTGGGTTTGGAGCCCTCATGGACAGTTTGGGGAAGGTGAGCAGCACTGGGCACAGGGGAAGTTGCTGTAACCTAAACCCTTGTTCTCCAGCCTATGGTGCAGCAGCGTCAGCAGCACCTGCAAACTCGTGAGAAATACAGACTCTCAGGCCCCGACCCAAACTTACAGAACTAAAATCTGCATTTTAAGATCGCCAGGTGATGCCGACGCACTTCACATTTGGCAAGACTCTGGTCTAGAAGTCGGCCGATGTTGCGGGTTCAGTCATCAGACTGGGCTTGTGTGGACCTCTGTGTATGCAGAATCTAGGTCTGTGTGTTATTCTCGCCAGGACACCAACTGAATTTTACCCTCTCTGAAAAGGAAGCAGCCTACAAAACGAAATAATCTGCTATTGTGAGATGTTAACATATCAAAGCCATATTTTCTGTCTTCCTTTCCTGGGTTCTCCCCCACCGTAATAGATATGGCTGGCACATTAGAAATGCAGAAGCTTCCTGGGACTTGGAACATTTCAAAGAAGGGGAAATGCTTGGGTATCAGAGTGCTGAGTTTTGACTTCAGTGCGGCCAGGAGATCTCAAGTTGCGGAGATGATAACTAGTGAAACATACCCAGCCATGGGGATGCTCACGTCTAGATCAGCAGAAACACACAAGTCAGTGAAATTTGGGAATTAACTTATTGTTATTCCGAGGCTGCAGTAGCATCTTTCTTCCTCATCTTTAGCTTTCAGACCGCAGCAACTCATGTTTGTTGTCATCACCATGCTATTTCGAATCCATTGCTATCTCTTCATGGACCAGTTGCCTAGAATCTGACCAGTACAATGACTATCTAACTGAGGTTTGAAAACAGATTTCTATTGCTTTCCCTTATAATGGTTTATGGACTCAAAATGGGCTTTCCGCTCACCCAACAGCTTTACCTTGTAGAAACCCCCTTTCTCCAGCCACCCCTGGTAAACTGCTTCCTTTCTGAGGACTTGAGTTTTTACCGGCTTTTTCCCCCTTTCGCTCACCGAGTCGGTGCCGTCACATGGGTGGCTCTCTGCTGTAGTGTGGTGAGCGTGGCTCTTTCCCTCTGGTCTTGGGCCATTTTTCCTAGGCTGGTTTTTTTTTAATTATTATTTTTTTTATTTTATTTGTGGTCTCTGTCATTCTGCTGGGGCAAGGGGGTAAAGAGATCTGACACTAAGTGCGGGGAAATGCTGAATCTGGAATCTATCTTCCAGACGGTGCAAGAATAAAAATTCATGGCAGGACAGCAGCTGCTGACACACTCCCAAAGACATATTGCAGGTAGCATTATTTATTGTGGCAAGGAGTTCATAGAAGTGCTACCTCAAAGCACCCTGAGAGATCCTGAAAAGCCCATCTCCCATCACGTGAGGCAGATTTATGGGGGCTGCTCTTAGAGAGGTCAGGCAGTATGGCTCAGGACTCAGGCTCCTTCCAGAAAGCCTGGCTTCCCTTAACATATTCAGTGCAGCTTGATTGGTTCAAAGGAGGGCTTGAGTCTGTAATGTTGACCATAAAATTGCAGTGACACGCTGCTTTAGATAAGAGGGCTGGAGGAAGGGGGCAGGGAGTCTGTGGACGTAGGGGCAGCTGGCCCAGGCAAGACCAGAGCAAGCGCTCATAGTTTAGGCTAACGTGCAGGGAGAGGGGGAGGGTTGGGACCAGGTGGATTCATGGTCACACAAAGGAGAGCTGGACCCACCAGCCTGGACACGCAGACACGCTGGGTCTGTACACATAAAGCCACGTGCACATGAACACTCAGAGGCTCGCGGGGACCTGCAGGTGCCACCCAGACAGAAACAGCCAAAGCCAGGCCAGCCAGTATGAGCTCCCCATTGTCCCAGAGCCATCCCTTGGAGGGACCGCTTTCCCCTTGACCCCTGCTGGCTTCATCAGGTATCTCACAGGCTCTCCACCAGCCGCGTGTCAACGTATATGGTGTCCTTCCCCGCGCTGCTGGCTAACCAGCCTCGGGGGCACAAATTCCTGCTCCATGCCTTCCACTCAGACACAGACCAGAAATGAGGCTCTTCTGCAAACTCCGTGGGGCCAAGACTGATGGCAAGCCGTTGGGGGGCAGGGGAGGGCACAGCCAGAGAAGGGTGCTGAGTCCTCCTGCCCCAGATCCGGGACATCCTCACAGGGCCTAGAGAATGCCGGCCCTGGGGAGATGACCTCCAAGCCTCTTCCTGGGTCTAGGGTTTTGGAACCTCAGTTAGATGGGTGAACACCACTTGCTGATTTATGACAAGTGTCTTCAGCATGAGCTTGTTTATCTGGGTCGATTGCTACCCATGTTTCCGGGGTACCACATTTGTAGTCCAAATCTGTGGCCTCCCGTGGGCGGCTTGGTTGAGAGATTTAATCGCTGTCAACTTTCCACATCTGAGTTAGAGAGATGGACTATATAAGGGGATGAGATGGCCATCTAAATAATTGAGGTGATTATCTTTTTCTGAATTATTCAGCTAGGACCTAAATTGTCCTATAAATTCACAGAAAGGTAGGTTTGGGTTTGAATTATACAGATAATAACCTTAATTCTTCACTGCACTCAAGCCTGGAGGTCCAATTGAAACGTGACTCGTTCTCTCTTTGTTAAAACTGAAACCATTTAGATCTTTGACTCCACCTGTTTTTAAACATTCCTCCCAACCAGACGTCCCATAGATGTAAGACGGTCAGGGTATCCATTTGGTTCATAAGTTTTGGCCTCTTGAATGTGAACCGTAGGAGGCGGGGGAATGAAGGGTTTTAAACGTACTGAGATGAACCTCTTCGAGTTACATTCTTATCAAAGTAGAGAAACTAAATATTAAAATGTATCCATTGCTTTTTGCTCCTGCAGCATCCTGTCCATTTTGAAGCTCCCCATAATTCACTTGCATACTCTGTTGATCTCCCATATCCCATCCGTGATTTTAAACTCTAAGCTTCTGCCACTGTTCAATGCTGACTGCTCACAGCAGATAATACAAGGCACTCTTATTTTTCTACTTGGCTTCTACATCTAGCCTCCTTGCAAACTCTGTCCTGAGGGATGTGACCACTGACTTTGCCAAATCTGGGAGGACGCCCGAGCCTCTGAGTTGCCACTGCTCAGGTGGTCATCCTTGCCCACTGGCCTAAACACTCGGTTCCTCTGAGCACCACCGTTGACCCCCTGAGGTCCAACGCTTGACCTCATTAATACAAAAGGGGAGAAAGCTAAGTGAATGTTTTCACAGTCTCCTTTTTCTCCAGGCCAACTGGAGGTTATCAAGGCCAGAGGCTGCTTTCTAGTTCATAAACCTGTTAGGGTATTCGGAGTCATGATTCTCTTATTCAACTGTCTGTGCTTTTCCTTGGGACAACTAATCCCTTAGCGTGACTGGTGGAAGCCGCAGTATTGATTTCTGTGTCTCTCTAAACCTCAGTTGTGTTCAACGCTTGTTAGACATCTGAAGGAATATCCAGTGGGCTCTGGGGGCAATTTGAGAGCAAGGCTCAATAGGCCTGCTCTTGAGAGAAGTTTCTATAAGGTTGCCTGGCAAGCCAATCGAATAAAATGAGAGAGAGAGGAGAAGGGGAAGGGGTGGAGGGGCTGAGAGAGAAAGAGACAGGAGAGAGGAGAGAACAAAAGGAAAGAGGAAAGAGAAAGAGGGAAATGAGAGAAATAAGAGGGAGAGGCGAGAAAGGAAAGAAAGGGGAAGAAGAAAGGGAAAGGGAACTTTTCTCCTGCAAATAGGAATCTTGAAAGATTTTCATCTTTCTGCTCCTTTAAAATCTCAACTCTCCCTTTCTTAATAAAAGAACATTTTTTATTTTCTGGTCAGCGTCATCTGTAATGAGAAGGGGGTGCCCACATGTGTGGTCGGTGCACGTGTGGTCCCTGTGGGAGTTTGTGAAGGGTGTGGACTGTGTCCATCCTTGTGGTACAGGTTTTGTTTCATCACTGCTTCTATGCAAATTGCAGGCGTGGCTAAAGAATGCTCCTGCCCTGCAAATTGAAGCTCTGAGAAAGAATGTTGCAAATTGCAGGATTCTCTTCAGAGTCACCACTCATCTTAAAAGAGTGCTTCTTTTAACAACAACAAAAGGCTGGAATAAGATTTCTTTCCAGGGATTATAATCACAAAGCGAAAGACTGGCTCATTGCAATTAAGCCATCAGGGATGTGGCGATGACTCTTCTCGGTCCCTCAGTACCTAGACCTTTAAAATGCCCAGACTTCAAGGCCACTGGGTCGTCTAAGCCAGTGGTGCTCAGCGCGGGGCGATTGTGTACCTTCTACCCTGTCCAGAGGGCTGGAGACATTTTTGATTGTCGTGACTAGGCAAGCTACTGGCATTTAGTGTAGAGGCCAGGGATGCTGCTAAACACCCTACAATACAGAGGACGGCCCCCACTACAAAGGATGATCTAGTCCGAAATGTCTGTACAGCCAAGGTTGAAAAAGTTTGGTCTGAGCTACGAAAAAGTATGATTTCCTATTTTTTTCTCTCTTTTATTTTCTTCCCACTTTTACACAAGACATATCCTCAGTCAGTAGTAGGTTATAGTCACCTCTAGGGAATTTTAAAAGAAGAGGAAAAAAAGACAAAAAGCTTTTCTGTCCAGGCCACACTCACCCAAGTCCTCCTAAACCAACCTTTCTGAAGATGGGGCCAAGAATCTAAATTTTGAAAAGTTATCCTGATGACTCTTAGGCACAGCCAAATTTGAGACTCCTGGATAAAGATAGGGGGCCTCTTCATGATGCTGTCAAGTGTTAAGGCACGTGTCCAGATGTTTTTTCAATCAGAAATCTATTTCCTGGGTTCTAGAATTGGAGGAAGGCCCACCAGTCCGGCACTGCCCAGGGCAATGCAGTTCCATCTTACCAGATGCTCTAGCTTTGTGGTTCATTTCTCCACGTAAGAATCATATTCTGCTCCTGCATGGTTGTATTAGACTCTTCCCAACCTCTCATATTCCTGACCTGGGAAAGCCTGGACCATTGGTCTGTAGCTTTTAGAGCTGTTAGAGCCCCTGTAGCCTGGGGCCCGGAGCTGAGTGGAGGCCACACCAGGGCGACCTCTGTTCCCTGGAGCTCTCCAGGTGGAGTCCCGAGGTGTGGAACATCAGATCTCACCTCCATAATGGCCTCCGGAGTCTTTGTTTTCTACGTGGGGGCTTTTTGAGGAGTCCTGTGTTTTACCAAGTGGCCCTCGGAACATATTTGGGAAGGGACGATAGCAAAGGAGTCACACCAAACTCTGAAAAAGGCCGAGTGACTCATGGTAGTATGAAACCTAGTCAAAATGAAGCGGGAACTTCAGATGATGACATGAATCATTAAGATTTGGAAAATCTGTTTTCTTCCTGCCACCGAAAAGAGGGAGAGAGATGACGAGACCACCCAGTTGTTGTTGGTGACTGTCGTAATTCCGTTCTTGGCTGGGCCCGGGGAGAGCTGGCTTAGAAGCCCAGAATGCCCCCCATCACCTTTCCTTATCTTCCATCAGCTTCTGCGAACCTGCAAGGCCCTAGAATGTGCCCGGTGGAATCTGGGGCAACCTGCCTGAACAGGGCCAAATGGTCGGCTTTTGCCGGGCCCAGCCTCAGCTGCCCCTTCTGGGCCGAGGCATTTTGTTGGTTCTCTTCTTCATCTGCAGCATGGGCTCCTTGCACCCGCTCATTATCATTACCTTGCCTGAGACTCCAGCCTGCCTCTCATCAAGATTTATATCGCCACATTCATTAGGTGATACAATACTGTCAACAGAATCAGCGGTGGCAGCAGTGGCCTCATTAGCTCCGTGGTTAACCCCTGCTTCCCCAGTGTTGGTCCCTGTCAGGGATTTTAAATTCAAATTAAATTTTAATGCGGCAGCTTTGATGTTCGAGGTAGAACTGCCTAGTCAGGAGGTGGCTGGAGATGGAGATTCTGTTGTTTCGTTACCTCTCCCTGTTAGGAACTCCAAGCCAAATGTCTCTGGAAAACACCTTTTCTCTTCAAGGGATTAAACAGCAACCTTCTGATGCTGTAACTTATTTCATTTTCTGGTTGGAAAGATAAATTAGGGGACATATATTTCAAACGTGTATAGCTCATACCAGCTTGTCAAAAAGACTGGAGTATTTGGGTCCAGATGCTATATATGACCCTAGGGGCCTGCTAAGGGACCCAGCATGTAAAATAATAATAATCATAATTTATATTTAGAGAGGAAATTAGTCACTTTGGAGATTTTCTGACCTCAAAAAGAAATAACACCCTTTTCTGGATCTTGATCTTCTTGTAATACTCTGTAAGTTAGTTTGAGATATAAAAAATACACATGGTTTTCATTTTTGTGCATTTGTGAACTGAAGTAGTTCCAGCCAGACTCAAGGCTCTGCAGTGTAGAGACCTTGTCTTACTTCAGCCATCCTTGTAAAGTAATGAAACAAATTTTCTCTGTGTAACTGGCACATGGTAGGTACTCACCGAATGTTAGTTTCTCCTCCACTTACTACATCTCCCTTGCCCACCCCCATCCTCTCAGAGCGATGATCCTCATTAGAAACCTGTCGACTGATTTTGCCTAGCCTGGCTTGTATCCATTGACCTTGACAGTGAACAGCATCACAGCTGGCCATTTCAATCACATTGTAAGGTCCAGAAGTCTAAACTATACCCTGTGAGCTTCCTACCTAATTGCCCTCTATAACAATCAGCAACAGTCTGTCTTAACATTGTTGACTGAAGGAGTAGAAAATAACATAAATAAAGTCTAATATTCTTTAAGTTCTCACTACGTGCCAGGCATTTTGCTAAGTGCTACCTCATCTTATGTGTTCTGCCAAACAACCCTGCCAGGTAAGGTTGTTACCACACAGACACTTTTCTAAGGAAAGAACAGAGGCTCAGAGAGATTCTGTAACTTGCTCAAAATCACATAATAAAAGAACGGGTTTTGAATCTGGTCCCCCCCCCGGCTCCAAAGCCCATGCGCATTCTCCCTCTACTGCCTCTTGTTTCTCTATTAAAATGAGAAGCCTGCATGGTACCAGGGCCACAGCTCTGGGCCCTATTTGGCTCCTGCATGCTAAAGAAAGCGGGTTGCACGTGGAAGGATTTGGCTTACTTAACACCTGTAGTAGTTTATCTTTCATTTACCTGGCTCTACCTACTTAAGCCACGTTATAAGTAAGGGCAAAAACAGGGATTGTGTATTTGTTGTAGGTGTACATATTGGTAGTACAGTAGGCCTACTTTGTCCCTGTAAGAGGACAGGTTACCAGTCGCCTGGGGAATGACAGTGCCTCTTGACACTCAAGCAGGTTTGCTCATGCATCTGTACCTACACCACCAAACACTTGGGCTTTGAGACTGGAGTTTGCATCCTGACTCCACTCCTTGATAGCTTAGTGACCTTAGGCAATTGCTTAACCTTTCTTAACCTCAGTTTCCATATCTAAAAAATGGACAATAATCATTTCTGTTTCACATGGCTGTTCTAAAAGTAAATGAGTTGATGCATATAAAACATTTTGAATTGTGCATGGCCCATGGGAGGTGTTCAGTAGATGTCTATCATCATTATCATAGCCAGTAGTATTAGTCATAGTATTTAGTCCCAGGCAAATCAAGGCAAAGAATCTACCCATAACCAGGGTCCAGTACATAACAGTGTATCTTGGATAACCGAGCCAGGGTATGGATTTTATTTATACATCTTTCTGAATAAAGGACTGAGAATAGAGGAAGCAACAGAATTGTTGTCTGGTAAATTTGTTAGAACCTTTAATGCACAAGTCAATTCTGAACACGCTCAAAAAGAGTAATTTTCTAATTGTGCTGGTATATATTATCTTCACATTAGAACGGTACTGTCGATCCTCGGATATGTTTGCCGAGCCTGGAAATGTGGCTGTTTTGTGTTAATTTCCCACATCGAGGGTATGGAAGGCACATTAAAGTTCCCTCATTCTTCCTTCCTGGACTTTATTTCCACAATCTTCATCATTTAGTTGTAACATTGCACTTACACATTATCATACAAGGTCTTGTCTTGTAGTGATGTTTTTAAATGAGAGAATTTGGACATTTTTATGCTTTTTCAGTATGTCTCTTAAAATGAAATTTCATAAGCATTTAGCTAGTGATGTGAACCAATTGCCTGAGTTATTTCCCAACAGATTGTACAAAGGTCAGGGTACTGTGGTTTGAAACCCGCATAGACAGAGGGGACTGTAAAATGGGCTAGAACTGTGAGCCTCTCTGAGGATAATGCATGAACTGTGGCTGCACCATAGGACCCCATTTGGGCAGTCCTAAGGGTGGCTGGGACGCCATGCCTGTTGCAGGTGCATTAGGACCGGGGGAAGGTACTGAGGGGAGCATGTTTGGAGAAAGCTGCCTCCTGCCCAGGGAGTCCCTAGTGGGCAAAGTCCAGCCAGGGCTTCTGCCTTCCTCTGTCCCCCACCCTCCTTGCCTATGCATCTCCTCCCTCCCGACAACCCCTTGCTGTCCCAGTCCCTTGGCAGGTGTGAAAGGGCAGCCACCGCCTTGTTATCCAGCCCCTGCCCAACCAAGGCCCAGCCTCCTCCCTGGCTCTCAGTGAACGCCCCACCGACCCCAGCCATTTCCCAACAGCCTCCCGTCCATGTCATTAACCGAAAAGCAGATGGATTTGCTCACCTCCTAAATACTGTTACCCAGTTCTGGAAATGGAAAATGGGCAGCCCTAAGAATGCTGCACATTCCCCTGCGAGAATTGCAGACACCATACAAAAAAGATGGTGGGAATTCAGAAAATGTGCTGAAACCCAGTTGTATAGTCAGAGCTTAATTCTGAAGAGCCATTGAGAAAGGTTTAATAAGTGCACAATTTAATTTTCTAAAGGAAAATTCATACCTTTATTTAGATACTTTCTCCAAACTTCTCCCTCTGGTTGACAGCAAATACCCAGACACAGGCGAGTGTTGTTTTCTGTCAATTCCTCAATCCTTCTTTAGCTTAAATGCTCTACAGTGAGGAAAGTGGACACAGGAAGGGAGGGAAGCAGAGATTTTAAGTCGTCCCCCACCTGACTCAATCCCTAGACAATCCAGAGTTAGCCATTCTGGAAGAGCATGGCTGTGGATATTAAGGCTAATGTCCAGCCACAGAGAAAACCAGAGCGATCCAAACTTGTGCCTCCTCCATAGCTAACAGAGCTCTTCTGTTTGGGTTCCTTGCTCCCAGGCCTGTTGCAAATCAGCGTACTGCTTAGTGACTTCTCCCTGTATTTTACCGTCTCCAAGATAAGCACAGGACCCAACCTCTACTTTCTAGTTTTAAGAATTCTTGCTGGTATTTGTAAAAGACACAAGGATCATCCACATGTCAACATTGTGGAGGGGGGTCTGCTTATCTGGGGAGGGGCTTTGAGGCTTGTGGTATGACATCCATCACCTGGGTGGTGTTCTCACCTTCCAGGATGTGGTTCTCAACCTTATGGGCTAGGAAACTGATGCTCCCCACATTCCAGAAATGAGCCTTCCTCCTCTCAGGGACAAGCTCCCTTAAACAAATTTGTAAAGTAAAACAAGGGCAATTTAAAAATTTACAAAAATAAAACCCATTGTAATAAGTATCCCAACATGACCAGCTCCTTCTGTCACTAAAAATAAGAGTACATGGGAACCCAAATCGTAATCAAAATGGAAGTGTATTAATTTGCAGTGAGAAATAACTGTCCCAGAGACCAGAATTTGCAGCATTGTAATGCTGAGCTTTATTCTTATAGGCATATCTACTCAGAAAGCCAAGGAATACTCCAAAGGTTTTCTAGTGAGCATTGAATCTGATCAAAGTAAGACAGATTAAACAAATGTATAAGGATGGTCTTGCCAATGACAATGAGCCCAAATACTCGAAGGCCGTTGGCCAACACTCACTGAATCTATATCCACACTGGCTCAGCCAGTACAACTCCCAAGCTGCTCTAGCTCCAGTGAATGGTTTTTACTAGGCATTGCCAGTGATGTCTCCATGAATCACCTTGCTCTATGCTGCTGTGGCTGACCAGCCCGGCTTCAGATGAACATTCTCTTCCATTACCTATGTTGGTACATCCAATAGGCATGGTCACGCTGGCCTGTGTGTCAGTCTGTCTCTTTAAGATGACTGCTCACAAAGAGTTAACCTTTAAAATCCATGTTCCTTTAACTCATTTCCCTCATTCCCAAATCCTAGGGGAGCTTCTCACTATTGGCTTCATGTACCAATAGCAGAAAATAGGGTAGAATAGAATATAATTAATTAAACTCTAGGGACATTACAGACAGCAAAATCTTAAAGGTACTATTTATAGTTATTCCTGGGTTTCATTTAAATGTATAATCCCCTTTCTAGAAATTTTAGTGGTCTCCTCCTAGAAAAGATCCATCTTTGCCCTATTGGTGTTGGATGCTTAATTAAGGGTGCTATGGCTGGTTCCAGATCTAGTGAGATTTAGAGTCTCTCTCAAGCCTGTTTCCCAAACTTCTTGCCAAATGTGACTTCTGGTATTGCCCAAGAATTCTCCCTCCAAGATTCTAACCTTGAATGATGGTTTATCACACCTACCTATGATTCCTGTCTCTGCCCCAAGCGTGTATTCTTCCTCTATGTAGGTTTGCCTATGACACACACACCAGCTGGTTTCTAGGGCTGATACTACCCTTAGGCAAAGATAGGAGTCTCTCCCCTTTTGTTCCAAGGTAGTTAGAATGACCTCTCTCTCTGGAGGCCACATGCTTCAGTGGCACACCATCCCTGCATCCCAGCTGTGTTGTGCCAGCTTCTTCTAAAATTCTCAGCAGATTATTATGTCTACCTTGTTAAAAATTCAGGTCCCCTGTTGAGCATACCAAAATGTCCCTGCTTCCAGCCTGAGGAATGCCTTCTGTTTTCAATCCATGCACAGACAAAGATGACTGACATGTCTTGGGATCAAACCTATCTGAGCTCAGGTGGCCAGCCCCACCCACAGCCTCAGGCTCTCCCTGGTGACCCATCAGGCTGGTGACCCAGCCTCCTCTTATTTGTACACCACACAAACACACACAGGCACACAGTAGAAGGCATCAAGAACCAGGCAATTCCTCTTAGATGCTTCAGAAAGACTTGGAAGAAGCTAATGGTCATAAAAGGTGATCTCTTTTTAAATTATTGCCCTGGTCCCTCCAGAATTTAAATATTTTGACTTTTTATTTTAGCCTATTAAAGTGAAGCCTGGCATATATGTAACTCACAAATGCCAAAGCATTCTAGATTTGGGCTGGAAATTAAAGCTTCAGAAGCTGCAATACCCCGTCACCCTGGAGTAGGGAAAGGGTGGAACCTCTGTGGAGGCTCTGAATCCCATTACTGCAGATCCAAGACATCTTAGCATCTCCCTCAAAAAAGGTCTGTACCCAAAGGTCACACCCTGTGCTGTACTCAGTAATGTACACTAATCACAGCTAAGGTTAGTACCCTGCCCTGATTCCACTTGTCTCCGCTGTTGATCATAAAATTCTTTCTCCTTCTAGATTTACAAATGGCAGTGGGCAATGTTTACATTGGTTTTATTTTCTATCTGTAAGATAAAAAACATGTTTGAACTTAAACATGGGTCTTAAGCGGCATCTCAGGACCTCTCTTACATCAGTGCTTAGTCACTGCAGTTCTGAGCATGCCCTCTGCTCCTCAGAGGGAAGGTTCATAGGACACTATCAAGACCTCGTCTGCAAATGCAGATAATACATCAAACAAAGCTAAAATCAAGGAGCTTGACGAATGACTCGCACCCAGAAGTCCTTCCCGGAGTACGTGGGATGCTGAGAGTCAGCTCCAACCCGGTTGACCTTGACAGGGTCATAGAGAGCGCTCATGTGCGAGGATGAGAACCCTCTTACAAAAGCATGTCAGGCTTTCTTGAAATAGCCATCATGGCTCTTGATGGATTCTTGCTCCAGAACGCAAATAGTTAAAGGCACCTGCCTGTTCCTTCAAGGTCAACACACCTGCTCAGCAGGTGCTCAGCCCTCTTAGGGCGGCTGTCCGTTGGAGAGAAAGGGTGAGGGAAGAAGAGCAGATGCCGTCCACAGCGCAGGTTTTCGAATCAGGGGCGAGCAGATGCTCTGCTGAACAACTCCGTGTTGAGATGTCACTAATGTAGAAATTAGTGTTTTTCTCTTTCTGCCAGAATGCAGGATTTACATGATCCCTCACACATATCCCTGGAGGACTGAGGTATAATCTCATAACCAGCCAGGAGCCAATAAACCTTCATTCAGGAGAAAATTCAACTCCCAGAAAACTCAGAAAGCTTGCTTTCGCTGGCAGCTGCCCAAACCCCTCCTGCCCTGTGTCAGGAAGCCCGCCCCGTTCTGAGGTGCGTGTCTCTCTTATTCCAGCCTGCAGTCCCTTAGCTGCCCTTTCATGGTGGTCCTGAGCCACAGTTATGCTGGGCAGCTTGTGAGATCAGTGGGGAGTGGAAGGGGGAGGGCTCAGTGCAGGTAGACATACACAGAGCAGGCGTGGGGCCTGAACACAGGGAGCGCGAGGCTTGGGCACCATCAGGAGGATGGGACAGCCCTGCAGGGCCCTGGAGAGCAGCTGGGCTTCGGTTCAATAAACCGCATGTTTGTGCTGTGGGGTTTGGTTGGGTTTGGTGTGTGGTGGCAGCAGAGAACATCCTGATCGCCTGGAGCATCTTTCTCATGGTTTTACATCTTCCAGACTCTCTCAGTCAGCTGGGGAAGTCATTCACCCCAGGTCAGGGACTCCCGTGTGGCCATTCCCAAATGCCATGTTTCCTCTTCTTGCTTTTCACGTTTGGGGTTCCCATTTGCTCATACATGAGGTTTCTTTGACTAGGATTTTATTCCACTAACTAAGGCTTCTTAACTCTCCTCCCAAGCACATAGCTAAGCCACAAGACCATGAACTTGGGAAAACAGAGGCCAAGAGGTGGGTGGCTCTGTGAAGCCCTTTTGTTGCTCCTTCCTCCTCTACCCACCCTGAAACCTGCAGAGCACAGGAAGGGGGCACCCTAGAGCGATGGGGTAGGTCCCCCATGAAAGCTGAAGCACCATTATTGCGATGTGTAACATGATAGGAAGGACCCAGCCTCACCTTTAGTCCTGCTCTCTGAGCCCAGGCCCAGCTGGGGCTCCTTTCTACCCTTCCTCCCTGTCATCTTCTGTTCCTTCTGGAAACCTTCCTTAACAGTTGGGTTTTACTTAGCACTGCAGAAGGCTTTCCTCCAGGCACCAGCTCTCAGCTTCCATTCCGGTTGTGGACATTTCTAGCCAATGGGGAGCCCAGGACATCCTCACCCCATTCTGTTCCTCGGGTTCCTGCCCACCATAAGGCCTTTGCACAGGCACCCCACCCTCAGCCTGGAATGTGTTGTCTGCTGCTTCACGCTGACTCATTTGTCGTATCTCAGCTTCGCCACGTTTCTTTCGAGAAAGAAGCCTTTCCTGGCCACTCAGATGAGGTTCCGTCTCCCCGTCATGTGCTAAACACTGCAACTTTACATTCATATCATCATTTAGTTAGAGGCTGTCTCCTTCACTAAACTGTCCTCTCCATGAGGATGGGCACAGGGTCTCTTTGTGCTCATCCTTGAGTCCCCTGGGCCTAGCACAGTGCCTGGCATACAGTAGGCACTAAATAAATACTCATGGAACCCTGGTGATTTACAGAAATGAGCTTATATTCTTCATTCATATATAAATATATCTGTGCATATGAGTGTGTGTGATTTATACTCTAATTAATACCTATAGCGTCTCCTTTGTAATCTTCATACTATAACCGATGCTCAGAAACAGCTTTTTGAGCATCCTGCAGCCGTCCTGCACCAAAGAAGGGGCCACCCCAAGGCATCCTCAGTAACTTTGCACAGGAGGCCTGGTGTGCATGTCCCGCCTGGCAAGGCCGTCTGCAGTGCCCGTCTGTGTCGCATAAACGCTTATTCCTGGTTTATGTCCATAACTTGATTCGCCTGCTTCGTCCTTTCCTTCCCCCCCCAACCCTGGCCTTCCCCAGAATGGAGAGTGAGAGCCTCGTTGCCTCTTTTCCCCCATCGGTCCCTAGGGCTGACACTGGCCACTGGCCACCCTGGCTTGGCTGGGCAACTCTAGAGCACGTGGGAAAGGAGAGAGGTGGCTCCTCCAGTGTGGGTGGCTGGCGGCCTGGGGATGGCACTTTCTTTCCACAGCTGGGACCTTGGCTGTGGAATAGAAAGCATGGCCTCTGAGCTGTGAGAATCGTGTCATGTGCCACCTCCCCTCCTTATCCGAGATGAGCGTCTCGGGCACATCACGGGGAGTGTGAAGCTGGGTGGCTCTTTCCTCCACCTTGAAAACAAACAGCTGGGTTCCCCAAAGATGTTGTTTTGTTGTGTTTGTTTGTTTTCTTTCTCTTTTTAATTCTGTTGTATTTCTCTTTGTTAGTCACACACACACAAAAATCTTAATTTATGCTGGAATATCTTTTTTTGCTTTTTTTTTGGAGGGGTTGTTTTTTAATATTTTTATTTTATTGGAGTCTAGTTGATTTGCAGTGTTGTGTTAGTTTCAGGTGTACAGCAAAGTGATTCAGTTATACATCTATATATATATCCATTCTTTTTCAGATTCTTTTCTCATATAGGTCATCACAGAATATTGGGTAGAGTTCCCTGTGCTATACAGTAGGTCCTTGTTTGTTATCTATCTTACATATAGTAGTTTGCGTGCGGTCATCCCAAGATCCTGATTTATCCCTCCCCCAACGTTTCCCCTGAAGATGTTGTTTTGAGTCACCCACTTACATTCCCACCAGAACTGTGGCGTCATGGCTGATGAGGGGGCCTCCTGCCCTTCGCTGCGTACAGCTGGAGTAGGTGCGCAAGCGTAGTAGGGTTAGAGGAGCTTTAAATCACCACCTGAAACCCCACGCTCGGTTTGTTCGCTTTGGAGGGGCGCTTGGCCAGACGCAACACCTTCCCCCTCCTGGGCCGCATGGCCCTTTAAATACCCCACTGCAAACAGGCACGGCCAGCGCTCAGGCAAAGGAGCCCCTGCAAAGCCCCGCCTTCACCTCATCCCCGTCCACCTTCCTTTTTGGAGGAGCAGGGTTGATTCAGTACTTTGGGGACTCGGTGACATTAGTGGATCTGTTTTATGTAACACAAAGGCGTTATTAGCGGCATCCCAGATCATTAAAAAGGTATAACGAGACAAGGAAGGGTTTTTTTCCCCCTTGAAGATAATAGCAGTCGGACTGGAGGAGAGAGGGGTCACGGAGCCACGCTCCAATTGGTGGCTGACACCCCGCATTGACATTTCTGCAGTTTCATCAGAAAATCTAAATAATCCATGTGAAAACGGACGGTTATTTACCGAAGATATACGAACCGCATGTGCCAGTAATGCACTGAAGACATAATCCCGGTTCCGGGAGCCTCCTTTTGTGTGCGGCTGCGGCGCCGGCAGCTGCTCGCAAGCCTCGGATGAAGCGGACCCAGATGTCCGCGGGGAAACTGAGTCAGCGGGTGGCCGAATACGGGGGCTTGATAACACGAAGGCTGAAGGAATCCATCTCTGCTGTGGACAGCAGGCGGAGTAGCTAACTAGGCACATCTGGCCAGCAGCTTTAAATAGGACCAAGTGACAGAGCCTCCAGGACCCAGAGCCTTTGTGTTTTCTCAGGCTGGTTCTCGTTTTCTGTAGGTGAAGAAAGGCATCTTCAGCTCTCAATGAAGAAACAGATCTCTGGGATTCCGTCCCTCTGTTTTGCCATTAAAGAGCTGGCTGTGTGCATCAGCAAGGGGGTCTCGGCACCTGGGCTTATTTTTCCTTTCTCTGCTAATAGGCCAGGATGGAGAAACAGAATCACATGGAGGGATGCTGAGTTTGGCTTCTGCCTGGGGCTGGGAGCCCTGATTTCCCCTGCTGGATCCGCATTTGGGAAATGATTCTGGATGCTCTCAGGCCCCTTTTCTGTCTCCTTCCGGCCTCTCCCCCCGACCCCAGCCCCGTGGTTGCCCTTCTCCCCCACCTCCCTCCATGGAGTGGCAGGCAGGAGATGCGGGCAGCCGGGCTGATAAAGAGCCAGACCCCCGTCCTCCTCTGTGGCTCCCCACTGAGAGTGAATGGCCAAGAGCAAATGTGCAGGGTCAGAGCATTAATGGGGGCACAGGCAGTCCATCTCTGCCTGGCCCAGATGCTCAGTGGAATATTCTCAGGCCTGTGCACGAGAGGGCGGAACCCGGGAGGAACAGCAAGACTCCTCAGAGCGAGACTCACCATAAATGTGGGTGTTTGTTTTTCCGGGGTTTGGATAAGCCTGGTGCTGGTGCATGGACACACACACACAGAGACACACACAGACACACACAATTTCACCCACACACACCCCTACACCCACACACATACACAGACATACACATTCACACACACACCCCCCTACACACACACACACCTATACCAACACACACTCACACACACTCGTACACACACACACACACCTACACCCACATACTCATGTACTGACACACATTCACACCCTCGTGCATACATATGCTCACACGCTCACACACACACAGGCTTACCAAGGTGATCCAGGTTTGGACCCCTCCACCCATATACCAGCCACAGACTTTTCAGATTCAGCTTTTGTCCTCCATGTCACAGCTTGGTACATCTGAGGAATGTCCTCCACAGGGGTTCCCAGAGTCACTTCCCTGATTTGCAGCGGCCCAGTCTATAGAGCTCTGAATCGATGCTTTTCATGACGTTACTTCGCCTGATGACTTTCGTGCAGCTTTGAAAATCAGGTTTATTCTTAACAGAGCACTCCTCTGGGGCTGTTGTCCCACTGCTGTTTATATTATTTATTTGTACGGGTGTGACATACAGGAGGAGGAGGAGAAAGCATGGTGTGTGAGTACATGAGAGACAGACAGACAGACAGACTGACCACGGGAGCGACAAAGGGGAGAACTGGTTGGCTCAGCTGAAGCATTTGTATGGCAGTCCCTTCCAGAAAGACGTGTGCGTGACAGACTGTCTGAGATCCAGCCAGGCAGAGGCAGCTCTTCCAGCACATATTATGAATTCCAAAATGTATAATAAATACACATTTTACAAAAGCAATATGTGTTTTAAAATATAATATATGCTAACAATCTTATAAATCACTAGGCTTGACACTAGTCAGCCGAAGAGGCTTCTGGGGAAATGGTGTTATGCGTGTGTGTGTGTTTTTAATAATGTAAAAATATGTGTAATATGTTTGAAAAACAACAGCCAAAAACCCCTTCTACCTGCCAACTTTACAATACTTATTTCCCAGGAGCCTGCTGTATCCTAGACTCTCAGGAAAATAGCAGGGGGCTTAAATAAAAAGTATAAAAAATATAAATATGAATAAGATGGGAAAGCTCCACCCATCTCAATATACATTTCCCTGATGGACTTGACCAGCTCAGGCTTCATATGTCAAAAAAATAAGCATTTTATGGTCTTCATGCAAAGGTTTCTGTAATATTATTACATGAGGCAGTCACAGACGGCACGAGAGGGTAGAGTTTTCTCAGATGCCCTGTTCTGACATACCCCATGGAGCCTTACGCTGTCATGGTGTGTTAAGGGCTAAATGTCAACCCAGACCATGCATTTTGTGCCCTTTGTCAGCTGGAGACACCCTTTGGATTTTTTTCAGGGCCAGTTTTAGTACTGAATGGTTTAATGGAGCTCTCCTAGTGTTAGGTAGAATTGGGCACACTGGGGTCCCTGGCTCTCACAATTTGTTTCCACTGGATCCCTTAAGTTCCTCCGGTAGTTCCATGGGTCTCATCTCCTTGGAGGTGCTGCTCACAGGGCATCAGTATCCTAATCCTAATCCAGGGGTGATGGGTAAACAGTGAACCTCACATGCTTTTCCACTCTACCTCCCTTCTCCTCCCACCCAACCAACCCAACTAGCAAAAGGGACAAGAATTTGTCAAGTGTTGCAGCCAAATTTCCAACACAGAAATGAGACAAGTGCCCAGATAAGTTAAGGTATATTTATAAAGAAGAATTCTACTGCAAAGTGCATACTGGAAAAAAAAAGAGTAGATGCATATATTTAAATGAAAGGCTATTCATTCTAGTGTTGTTGATAATCCTGGGAAATAAAGAAGCAAAATAAATTTCCAACGAGAGATTCTTTAAATAAATGATGCTATATCTGTGCAGTGGAATACTATGCAACCATTACAGAAAAAAACATTCAGGAATCCTGGAAAAGTTTCATGATATATTAGCTAATGCAAAAAAGCAGGTTACAAAACAGACAAATTTAAGAGGATTTTGTATTCTGTTACATATGATACTGCCATCATGTGTTACTTATTGAAGGCTGCAGAGTACTAAATATTCAACGTGAGCCCAAATGTATAATTATATAAGATTATATATTATATTTAATGTTTTCATTAAATAATCATATATAATTATACATTTAATATATATTAATATTCAATATATACTCAATTTACAGAAAATATTTAGAAAAATACACCTCAAAGGGCTTTGGGGGGTTTTGGGAGGGGTTAATTTTTATGTAATTTTAAAGGTTAATTTCCATTTACAGTTATTACAAAATGTTGGCTATATTCCCCGTGTCATACGATACATCCCTGAGCCTATCTTATACCCAGTAGTTTGTACCTCTTACTCCCCCTGACCCCTATATGGCCCCTCCACTCCTCCCCACTGGTAACCACTAGTTTGTCTTCTATATCTGTGAGTCTGCTTCTTTTATGTTATATTCACTAGTTTGTTGTATTTTTTTGATTCCACATATAAGCAATATCATACAGTATTTATCTTTCTCCGTCTGACTTATTTCACTTAGCGTAATGCCGTCCAAGTCCATCCATGTTGTTGCAAATGGCAAAGTTTCGTTTTTTATGGCTGAGTAGTGCTCCATTGTATGTATGTGTGTATATATATACATATATATATGTGTATATATATATATGCCACATCTTCTTTACCCATTCATCTGCTGATGGACATTTTAGATTGTTTCCATGTCTTAGCAATTGTAAATAACACTGCTATGGACATTGGGGTGCATGTATCTTTTCAAAGTAGTGGTTTTGTTTTTTTCAGATATATACCAAGGAGTGGGATTGCTGGATCATATGGTAGTTCTATTTTTAGTTTTTTGAGAAACCTCCATACTGTTTTCCATAGCAGGTGTACCAATTTATATTCCCACCAACAGTGTACAGGGGTTCCCTTTCTCCACATCCTCACCAAGATTTGTTATTTGTAAACTTTTTGATGATGGCCATTCTGACAGGTGTGAGGTGATATCTTATTGTGGTTTTGATTTGAATTTACCTGATGGTTAGTGAGGCTGAGCATCTTCTCATGTGCCTGTTGGCCATTTGCATTTCCTCTTTGGAAAAATGTCTATTCTTCTGCCCATTTTAAAATCAGGTTGTTTTTTGATGATGAGTTGTATGAGCTATTTATATATGTTAGACATTAATCCCCTATTAGTCATATAATTTGTAAATATTTCTTCCCATTCAGTATGTTGTCTTTTCATCTGTATGTCTTCCTTGGAGAAATGTCTATTTAGATCTTCTGCCCATTTTTGGTGGTGGGGTTTTGCTTTTTGATATTGAACTGTATGAGCGGTTTGTATATTTTGGAAATTTGTCCCTTGTCAGTCACACCATTTGCAGATATTTTCTCCCATTCCATAGGTTGTTGTTTCATTTTATTTATAGTTTCCTTTGCTGTGTAAAAGCTTTTAAGCTTAATTAGGTCCCGTTTGTTTATTTTTGTTTTTATTTCCATTACTCTAGGAGAGGAATCCAAAAAAATACTGCTGTGATTTATGTCAAAGAGTGTTCTGCCTATGTTTTCCTCTAGGAGTTTTATAGTATCTGGTCTTACATTTAGATCTTTAATCCATTTTGAGTTTATTGTTGTACATGGTGTTAGAGATTGTTCTAATTTCATTCTTTTACATGTAGCTGTCCAGTTTTCCCAGCACCATTTATTGAGGAGGCTGTCTTTTCTCCATTGTATATTCTTGCCTCCTCTGTCATCGATTAGTTGACCATAATTGCATGGGTTTATTTCTGGGCTTTCCATCCTGTTCCATTGACTATGTGTCTGTTTTTATGCCAGTAATGTACTGTTTTGATGACTGTAACTTTGTGGTATAGTCTGAAGTCAGGGAGTGTGATTTGGAGGGGGAATTTGATACCATTTTTATTTTCTTCTCTTTGCCTATCTGCATTTGTTTCTGCAATGAATAAAAACTGCTTCTTAGTAAAAATAAAATATGTATTTTAAAAGTATTTTAGTGACCTAGGAAAATAAGCCAACAGTTAAATGCTTAAAGTCTACTCCATAAAATAGAAATAAGGCAGCAGAAGAAATACTAAGTCAGCAGATGTCATTACAGTCTGCACCTCTGACCTCTTGTTCCTTTAGGGAACTTTCACTGGTGGATGCCCATGTTCTCTTATTCTCTGGGCATCCAATTCATTAGTAGTCACCCCAGGGCCAGGCCTAGAGAGCTACAGGGAGAAGCCAGTCTCAGGTTCCAAACTTTAACTCTTTTCACATTGGCAACTAGAAATGGGCTGTGCCTGAAAGTGACCCAAGTGACCCTTTTCCCTTGGTCTTGAAATATTTGTGAGTGAAGGGGATGGGGCTCAGTGCAAGTAGAATCACTCATAGCTCTTTTCAGTCCCTTTGCTGGGTGGTCATCAGCCTTTTGTCTCTTCACTCATCCCATGCCAGGACCTTATACCTCATTGTCATAAAATAGGTAGAATGTCCTCAGGAAAACAATACCAAAGAAAGGATGAGAATAACATTGGTAAAGAAATTCCCTGAACTCATGGATATGACATGAGGACAGGGAACTTGGTTTCTCCAATGGTTATCTCCCTAGCATCAAGAATAGTGCCTGACACATAGTAGATACTCAATAAATCAATATTGAATGAATGAAACTGAGCATTAAAAAGACAAATGAAGGACTTCATCTGGAGGAAAACATACGCCAAGGAAAGGAAGACAATTCTTTGTAATTGTATCATGTTTTTAAAGAACGTAATACAAACAGTTGTTTTAAAGGAGATGAAAGATCATAAAACAAGGAGGAAAGGGAAACTGCAAAGTTAAAGAGACTAAGGACAAAAACCCTATTATAGAACACATAGGTAAATTCAAATAGACAAGACTAAAATATGACTAGCTAAAATAAAATTCTGATTTAAAGAAAATGCTTAAATTAATCATGGAGAGTGCAGAGAAAATGTAGTTAATGTGAGGGCAGTCCAAAAGTGATCCAACATAAAGATAATTAATGTTCATGAAGTAGAGAACCCACAAATGAAAATTATTTCAAAGATAGAGTAGCCAAAAGAATTCCCTAAAATGAGGAAATAACAACACTGAGAATAAAAAGTGAATTAATTACAGACTGGTAGAGAACTAGTAATCCTGAGCTGTATCCTGGATAAAATTTTGAACCTTGAAAACAAAGATAAATGGACTTTTTCTAAAACCTAAAATGTAAGTCACCAGCAAGTGTTTGGGGTGGGAATCCAACAGCCTTTGACTTGGCCAAAGCAATGCTCATTGACAGAGACGTGAGATGATGTCTACTCATTATGGGGAAAAGAAATTGTGACTCCAGAATGGGAAAAATGTACAAAGGATAAGTTTACCTAGTTTGTAAGTGTATATCTAGAAAAATAGAAGAGACACAATCTATGGATTTCAAAATTTTTCTTTAGAATTGCAGTTAGGCTTTTTCATGCTTCATTTTGGCATATCTGCTGAATTTCTTGAGGTATCATTGTGTTGGGAGTCCCATGGGTTCTCATTTGGTTGTCTCCAAGTCTGGCCCCAAATCAGACCAGTTAATCAGGTAGGGTGCCTCTCCAACGCCCCAGTGCCTTGCTATTTATATTGTCTGATGAGTGTGTTCCACAAGCCTTCCTAGCATGCACAGTTGTTAAGAGCAGATTACAGGAGCATCTTAGATACTTTTAAATTAGTTGTAGTGTCTTATTTGTGGATCTGGTGATTGCTTCTTTGGATCAGCTGCAGGACTCTGTTCTAAGAGGAGTGGGGTTAATATTTCATGCAACCTCCTTTAAGCTGTAGCTATATGTCCTCATGCCTGGAGCATGAGAAATAGCTTCCAGGGCCTGCCAAGTTTCTAACTACAAGGAATAATGCCATTGTTGAGAAGATCCAAAAACCACATGAATGAAAAGATCTGGCTGCCTTTATTATGCTGTATAAGACTATGAGAAATGTAGCAACAAAGGAATTATTCATTACTGATACCTTAGAGTTCAGCAGTAATTTCCATTGGGTTCCTCATCATCTTTGTCTTAAAATATTTTCTCAGTGTAAAAGACACATGCTTTATTGAATATGAACTCTTCCTTTTTTTCCTTGTAACTATAACATAGTATATCACTTTCAGATCACTAATATGTGATAAACTGTAAATACATTGTATAGTGCTGACTCCAAGTAGGATAAAATATACCCACTGGGCTTATTTATGACAGATATATGCATCTTTTTGATGCCTGGTAACAAGAACATGGTTACTATCTGGGACTCAGTTCCCTGAAAACTCCTTAAAGGTTTTTCAATACCTTTGACTGGTTCATTGGGGTTACACCTTCTGTCCTACTTTAACATTTGTGCAAAAACGTGAATTAACTATAAAGTGAGCAAAACAAAAAAAAAAATCTGTAAGGTAAGATGACTAGTATCTTAAATTTGTAAAGATTATAAATGGGATATATAGACAGGGATGTTAAAACTGCAAAAGAAATTGTATTATAATCAACTGAGAGGTGTGGGATTGTCTCCCCCTCCCCACTTGGTAGTAGGAAAAAATAGAAGAGAGGTAAAAAAATCTTGGAAGTGTCCTCTGAACAAGCAATCACAGCTTTCTTCCTCCATCAGTATGAAGATTTACCCTCCCCCCACAAAAAAGAATGTTGAGATTGACTTACTCTTTTGACTGTCTGAGACCGTGATTACAACACGGTAATGACAAAGTTGCTTAGCCTGAGATTTCCACCAACAACAAGCAACACCTTATTCTAACTGAGCAGGATATCAAGACATATATTTTTATCATGATTCAGTTTGAGAAATGTATTTCTTATATTTAAATAATCATTTATCAAATTAATAGAAAAGAAAACAGCACCCGAGAATGTTTTCTTCTGGACACAAAAATTGAAAAACACGTCTCTCTTTTCAAAGTAAGCATGGGAGATGAATTTAAAGTAGAGTGAATCAGAAAAGCCTCAGTGATTTCTTTCCCAGCTTTTATGAAGCACGTTGGTGGCCTCCAGACAGAAGTGCTTTCATTGGGTGACAACTACAAAGTGAATAAAGCCGTGAAAATTTAATTCATCCTACAATTTTGAGAGTTATTCTCCTTTATAAATGGTGGACCCTAAGGAAAACATCACCATACTTTTGGATTTTAATAAAGATTTCATGTGCCCAGTAAGAAAGACAAATAGGGGCTTCCGTGGTGGTGCAGTGGTTAAGAATCCGCCGGCCAATGCAGAGGACACAGGTTCGAGCCCTGGTCCGGGAAGATCCCACATGCCGCAGAGCAACTAAGCCCGTGCACCACAAGTACTGAGCCCGCAAGCCACAACTACTGAGCCCACGTGCCACAGCTACTGAAGCCCATGTGCCTAGAGCCCATGCTCCACAACAAGAGATGCCACCACGATGAGAAGCCCATGCACCCCACCAAAGAGTAGCCCCCACTCACCACAACTAGAGAAAGCCCGTGCGCAGCAACAAAGACCCAACGCAGCCAAAAATAAAATAAATAAAAATAAATAAATTTTTTTAAAAAAAGAAAGACCAATAGGATGCCACTGAGACTTGAAAGCCACAGAGAGTGGCCTTGCTCTGGGACTCTGGAGCCACAGTGCTGCCCTTGGGAATGATTTGTCATCTTAGGCAAGGTTAGTATTAAGGCAATCTGGGGTGACTTTCAGTTTATTATGAAAATTAAATATTTTCATTAGCCAGAAAACAAGGACATCAACATGCAGTTTGTCAGCCCTGAGATTTATCATGATTAAAATGCTGAGATTGTACCAACAGTGTTTCTTAAGTCAACAAATATTTGTCAAGCCCTTAGCAAGTCCTTTTGAGAAATGCCAGAAAGTATGAAGCATGATCACTCAAGGATCATACCAGTATGTTTAATGAAAATAATTCAGGATACCCAAAAATACATTGTGTAATTTCACCAATTTCTCAGTTTCTGTAGAATACTTCCTTTAAGCTTGGTATTTTGTACATATCTGACCTGTTCTAATCATCAGACATTCCTCCTAAACCTTGGAAGATGGAAAGGAGAATGATAGAGAATAGTCCTAAAGACTGACTTCTCAGTTTCCAAAAATAACCTTGATTTCGCCCATATGATGGAATGTTTGTGCCATCCCCAAAAACCTGCTTTCCTCTCATGTAAACAATAGTTTCCCACACTCTGGGAAAATTTGACATTTGTCTTTAGTGGTTCCCCTGTGAGAAACTAAAAGTACCATCTACTTTTAAAAAAATAAGGAAATAACCACAACAGAAGTGTGGCAAGATGATTTCACATTTAAGAACCAAAGGAATAAAGGAGGGGTATAATTCCCTTACAGTTTATTGATTTCAATATTATGCAAACCTGCACCATGTAAGTAATAATACTGTGAGAAATACAGCCATTGAAAAACAATTACCATGCCAATGCCTGGTTTCCTAAATCAAACAGCACAACCAACTAGATCAGAGAATACATATTACACAGTCTGCTGTGTTAGGGGAAAAAGAGCATAAAAATGGGGCATGGATGCTTTATCATCTAATAAATCTCCAATACTATCCTTCCCCTGTCCCCCGCCATCACTCTTTATTGCAACTGACTTTAGGGTTAGGTATAGAACAAAAGACATTATCGGTAGATCAAATCCTCCAAAGGTCTCACTATATTACTAAACAAAAACATATAGTGAAAGCCTGGATTATGCATGGGACGTTTAACAAGTTGGACATTCTAGATGTAGAAACAAACCTCCACAGGATTTCCCAGTAAGAGATGACATGTGAACTTGTCCCTGAGTACCCATCAGCCATAACCACCTGAGACTTCATCGAATAATAATTATGCTTGTAAATTCTGAGACTCTCCCTTTAAAAACCTAAGGGGAGGGGGAGATACATATATACATACATACACACGTGGGAGGATTTCCTATCAAGATGGCATGGTAAATTCGTACATTGACTCACTTCCGTTGCTCCAACATATAAAATATAGAAAGAGAAAAATTAATATATAGCTGGACTTAAAAGCACAGTAGATCTCCCCGTGGACCAAAACTGGAACAGAAATAAAAAGTGATGAGCAGGGCTAAAGCCATGGATCCACCAGACTCTCCAACTGGAAATAGACAGTGACAATCTGTGGGGTAATAGAGGCTAACTGTTCTTCTTGAAAGATGGGGAATTAGCAGGCTCTGTGCTTGAATCCAGAGTCTATGGTAGGATTCAAAAAGGGGACAATTTAAAAATAAAAGTGCTAACTGCCACTGCCTGGAGACAAAGCTTTATAGGGAACTATAGACATGGGGAGGTAAAAGGACAAAGACATAGCTTCTGGAGAAATGGAGCCAAGCCATCTGCAATTTCAGTGACTGTACCTATGCTATTCCCAATATTGCAGTGAGGCAAAAGTCCCAAAGTGCTATTAAAATGATGCCTTGTTCCTGGCCTGATGATCCAAGGACTGGGCAGAAAGACATATATAAAACTAAACAAGGGGGCTTCCCTGGTGGTGCAGTGGTTAAGAATCTGCCTGCCAATGCAGGGGACACAGGTTCGAGCCCTGGTCCAGGAAGATCCCACATGCCATGGAGCAACTAAGCCCTTGAGCCACAACTACTGAGCCTGTGCTCTAGAGCCCATGAGCCACAACTCCTGAAGCCCGCATGCCTAGAGCCCATGTTCCACAACAAGAGAAGACACTGTAATGAGAAGCCCACACACCACAACAAAGAGTAGCCCCCACTCGCCACAACTAACAACAAAGAGTAGCCCCTGCTCGCAACAACTGGAGAAAGCCTGTGTGCAGCAATGAAGACCCAACACAGCCAAAAATAAATAAATTAAATAAATAAGTAAAAAAAAAAAAAAACTAAACAAGGAATGATTGAGCTTAAAGAGAAAGAAACAACCACCACCACCAAAAAAAAAAAAAGCCTCTTCCTACAGACCAAAATTCCAAACAACATGAAAAAATCTAATGTTAGTAAAGATAGCAAACAAAATACACAATTAGAGCATGAATTTTCTATAGATTAATATTCTGACATAGTCTGACAAAGAATTTAAATTAGTGTGTTTAAGATATTCAAAGATTAACAAGAATTATATCCATTGAAGATGAACATGGAAGACTATTTTTTTTAAACAAATGAGAAACTATGACCTAGAAATAGGTAGAAAGAAAACAAAAATTGTTGAATATGAAAAAGAACCAATTAGAAATTCTGGCAATCAAAAATTTTAAGTTGTTATGAAAATGATCTCTACACTTGATACACACAAACACACACAATTAATAATTCCTAAGATAGCTTGTCTATCTTAGGCACCCACATATGTCTAACTATGAATTTCAGAAAAAGAGAATAGAAGTATGTTGGATATTCCAAAATTTTAAATGTAATTTCTTATGTTAATGCATTGTAGATTTAATTTGATTTAATTTGATGCATTTGAGTACATACAAACCAATAAAGAAAAGTGGAACACCCCAATATGAAAATAAGCAATGTAAAAACATCATTGTGATACAAAAGTAAACTATCATATTGGCAAAAATGCAAAATTTGGGAAAACAAATTCCTGGCAGGGGATTGTAGCCTCATTCTTTGTAGGAATATAAATTTGTGCAACTATTTAGAGGACAATTTGGTAATAACTATAAAAAATTTAAATACTTATATTCTTTTATCCAGTATTCTACTCACAGAATTTGCAAATATGCCTCAAAAGTACACAAAATACGTATGTAGAGACACTCATTGAAGCATTATTTTTAAGTAGAAAAAACACTGTATCTGGCAAATGGGAGACTAGATAAAAGAGGTATGATATAACCCATGATGGAATACTATACGGCCTTTAAAAACAAAGTAGATCTGAACATCCCTAAGATATACTGTCAAGTGAAAAATTCAAAGTTCAGAAGAAGTGGTTTAGTATGAGCCCTTTGAGTAAAGAAAGGAAAAGATGAATGGATTATATATGTTGTATTATGTATATTTTATACATACATTTTGATCATATATGCAGGAAAAATACTTCTGAACATGAACATGAACATGGAAATGACCAGCTGAGAGGACTAAAAACCTATTTTTGTTTTATGCCGTCCTATTTTTATGTTGGATTTTCTAAACATGTGATAAAATACTTTTTTTAAACTGAAGTATAGTTGATTTACAATGCTGTGCCAATCTCTGCTGTACAGCAAGGTGACTCAGTTGTACACATATAGACATTCTTTTTTTAATATTCTTTTCCATTAGGGTTTATCACAGGATAATATAGTTCCCTGTGCTATACAGTAAGACCTTGTTGTTTATCGATCCTCTATATAATAGTTTGCCTTTGCTAATCCCAGACTCCCAGTCCTTCCCTCCTACACCCTCCTCCCCCTTGGCAACCACAAGTCTGTTCTCTATGTCTGTGTGTCTGTTTCTGTTTTGTAGATAGGTTCATTTGTGCCATATTTCAGATTCCACATATAAGTGCTATTATATGGTATTTGTCTTTCTCTTTCTGACTTACTTCACTTAGCATGATAATCTCTAGTTGCAACCATGTTGCTGCAAATGGCACACTTCTTTTTTATGGCTGAGTAGTATTCCATTGTTTATATATAGCACATACTCTTTATCCATTCATCTGTCGATGGACATTTAGGTTGCTTCCATGTTTGGGCTATTGTGAATAGTGCTCCTGTGAACATAGGGGTGCATGTATCTTTTTGAATTATAGTTTTGTCTGGGCATATTCCCAGGAGTGGGATTGCTGGATCATATGGCAAATCTATTTTTAGTTTTCTGAGGAACCTCCACACTGTTCTCCATAGTGGCTGCACCAACTTACATTCCCACTAACAGTGTAGGAGGGTTCCCTTTTCTCCACCCCTCTCCAGCATTTGTTATTTGTAGACTTTTTAATTTTCATATCCGACAGGGGTTTTTAGATAGTATGTTTATAAGCCATTTATAGTCTTCATATTTTAATTAATGTATTTCAAGTGGTCCACAACCGTTATATCTACTGCTCTCTGCACTACCTCCTTGTAGTATGTGAACCTCAAAACTATGACCACATGAGTTTCAGGACACCCTTATTAGTGTAGCCTCATCAGGGGCTGATGGACTACATAGAACAGGAATATTATGTGCTGTCTAGTGGGATTGTTTCAAAAAGGTAACAAATATTGGTTGAATGTTTTTGTAATATATTGATAATATTGATATTTCTAGCAGACATGCTTCTTTTTACTTTTCCTAAACTAACTATTGGAAATGCCATTAAGCTCAGTGAGGGCAGAGGTTATATTTTACTTGTTTTGTGTCCTTCCTGAGACTCCAGCACAGTGTTTAGGACAAATTAGATGCTCAAGAACCGTTGGTGGAAGAAATTAAATCAGAAGCTGAAGGACTTTCTTTCTCTTCCTTCCTTCCACTGGCAACACGTTTGCACTGGAAGATAAAGTGTCATATTCATTGATTTAACAAATGTATATTGTGTATCTTTTAATACATAGTTATTCCTTAGAGTAATGGCTCTCAGACTTCTTCACTTCACAGGCTAGTAACATCTCACCCAAATAACTGGGAGAGACAAATATAGGCTACCCAATATTTTATTTTTCCATGTAAAGTCATTTAAAAACATCTACTACAATCTACTATCATTACTGTGCCATTAATAAAAAGGCATTTAACAATCAATCAATCAATCAATGGAAGCTATAATCTCAGAATAAAAGACGGTTCTTTAAATAAATACAGTTAGCACTCCTTTTTTCTTGTTTTTGGCTTCAGTTGGTGAAAACTCCATCAGGGGTGAATATTATTCCAGGAGCTGTGTGACCTCAGCCTTCCTGAGGTTCAAGTTGCTTGTCTGTAAAACAGGACAGTAATAGTGCCTGGATCTGGGGTCATTATGAGGATTAAATGAGGTAATGTATGTAAATCACCTACCAGTTCTGGGCACAAAGCATTCAGTAAATGTTCGCTATTAGTATAGTTGTGGATGATGTTATTATTGTCTTGGAATTGCCACTATAGAGGCTGAGAGGAAGCATAAGACTTCCTTTCTGCCCTTTAAGAACTCAGCATCTAACTGGGAAGAGAAGCAGGTGATGAGAAAATGCCCCCAAGAGTGATATGAGTGATGAGAGGCATAAAGGTGTTGTCAGAGGCTGGAGGTAGCGCAGTGGAGTCAGGGGAGACTGGGGTGGGTGGACCAGAATATAACCAAGTCTGAGTGAGCCAGGATGGAATGCTACCCTTTTTCAGGTGCTTAGTGTGTACCAGGCCCATGTCAAGTGCTTTACAGTCATCTCGTGTCATCCCCATTCAAAAGCTTTGTGAAAGAAGATATACTGATGGCCAAGATGCACTTGAGAAGATGCTCAACATCACTAATCATCTGGGAAGCGCAAATCAAAACCACAGTGAGATACCACCTTGTACCTGTCAGAATGGCTATCATCAAAAAGACAAGAAATAACAAGTGTTGGCGAGGGTGTGGAGAAGTGGATCCTAGTACACAGTTGGTGGGAATGTAAATCGGGACAGCCACTATGGAAAGCAGTATGGCGGTTCCTCAAAAAATTAAAAATAGAGCTGCCATATGACCCAGCAATTCCACCCTTGGATATACATACAAAGAAAGCAAAAACACTAATTCAGAAAGATATATGCACCCCAGTGTTCATAGCAGCATTATTTATAATAGCCAAGTTATGAAAGCAACCTAAGTGCCATCAACAGATGAATGGATAAAGAAGATATGGTATATATGTATATAATGAAATATTACTCACCATAAAACAGAATGAAATTTTGACATTTGCAACAACGTGGATGGACCTGGAGGGTATTATGCTTAGTGAAATAAGTCAGACAGACACAAATATTATGTTTTCACATATCTGTGGAATCTAAAAAATAGAACAAATGAATGACTATAACAAAACAGAAGCAGACTCACAGATACAGAAAACAAACTAGTGGTTACCAGTGGGGAGAGGATTGGGGAGGGGCAAGATAGGGGAAGGAGATTAAGAGGTACAAACTACTAGGTATAAAATAAATAAGGTATAAGGATGTAATATGCACCACAGGGAATATAACCAATATTTTATAACTTTATATGGCATATAATCTATAAAAATATCGAATTGCTATGTTGTATACCTGAAAACTAATATAATACTAATTATAATATAATATTATATCATACATATTATAATATAAACTAATATATAATACTATTATAATTATATAATACTAATTTAAGTATAGTAAGTCAACTATACTTAAAAAAAAAAAAAAGCTTTGTGTCTGTTCCTGTTGTCATTCCTATTTTACAGTCACCAACCTGGTCACTGGCAGAGGTGGGGTTCTGATCCAGTTCTCTTTCACTCAAAAGCCAGGCCACAATGTAGGTCCAGACATCTGCCCTTTGCCCTTGACTGTGCCTTGCTGCGCTATAGCAGTATGGGCTTTAGCCAGTAGGACAGGAAAAGCCACCAAGAAGTGAACAGGGGCATGACCTACCTACCCAAGGAGGTGGCACAGGAAGATCACGTATGGAATACAATGAAATAGGGAAGGACTAAAAGCAAGAAGACCAGTTTAGAGGGAAACAAAAATGGCCCATTTGGTTGAAGCTGGTTCTGCTTAGAATGATGAGAGCACTTGTGTGCTGAGGATCTTTCCTCGTGGCTTATAGACTAGACTTGGTCATTAATGGATGCTGTTGTAGCCACATAGCTCAACTCTGGGACACATTCCACTCAATGCCAAGCTCTTAAAAACATCCATGCCTGGGCCACACCCTAGAAAAAGTTAATCGCAGCCTCTTGGATGAAGCCCAGTGGGACAGATCAGATTTCATGAGAACTTCTTGGGGAAAAAAAGAACATAAAATCACCATCATCATCAACAACAAAATTCCATGCTGAATATTTCTTTAAAATGAGGACAGAAATCATACAAATTACTGAGATATAGGTCCCTTGCTTCTGAGATCTCTTCCAGTGTCCTGATTGCAACCTGTCTTCTTCCCTCCCCATCTAGAACACTCTATAACTCCCAGCACCTGCCAGCACTCATAGGGTACCAGGCACTTGTAAAGCCCTGGAGCTTTAGCCTCACTATCTTCAAGGACAGTCTGTGCCTGGTCCTAGGCATCTTTTTATAAACTCTCCACATGATTCTAATGAGCAGCCTGATAGAGGAACACTGATCTCTATCCAGCATTAACACACTCCACTAAGAAACTCTTAGGAAGTAACCAATCAGCCCTGTGTGATTTTAACATCTCCCACCACATATTTGCACACCCTAGTCATGTCCACTTGGAACATGAGCCACCATCCTGCCTCCGTCAATCATCAAATATTTATTGAAGGACCTGCGTGTGCTTGGCCCTGAGCTGGGTGATGTGGGGAATGGAAAGGCTCAATTTCTGCCCCGAAATGAGCTCAGCATGTTGGAAACTTTAACGAAGAGCATTGCTATGTTTTGCCTTTCCTGGGTTGTACATTTTTTAGGTACTTGGGAGGAATTTGACAAATCTCTGCTAAAATGAGGTGCATGAGGGCTTGCTTCAACAAGAATTTGGGCAGAGTGGATTCAAAGTGATTTTTTAAATGAATTATGACATGAAAAGAATCTCAGCTTCATTACAAAGATGTAATTTAAAAATCACAGTGACATCTTGTAGATACCTATAGGAATGACAAATCCCTAGTGCTGACGAAGAAGTGGAGCAACTACATCTTGCATCCACCACTGACAGCAGTGCAAAATGGTATGCAAAATCCGTTCATGAAAATATTTGAGCAGTTTCTTATAAAATTAAATATATGACCAAGGACCAAGCAATTCCACCCCTAGATATCTAGCCATGAGAAATAAAAATATATACCCACACAAAGATGTGCACCTGAATGTTCATAGCAGCATTGTTCACAGCAGGCAGAAAGTGGAAACAACCAAAACATGCTAATGCTGGAGAATCAACTGTGGCACACCTGTCGAATACCACTTGCCAATCAAAGGGAACCAACTACTAATACACAGGATGACACAGATGAATCTCAAAAGCGTGATGCTAAGTGAAAGAAGCCACTAACAAAAAACTACTTTCTGAATTACCCAATTTATATTACCTTCTGGAAAAAAACAAAACAAAACAGAATAATAGGGACCAAAAAACATCAGTGGTTGTCTGGTCTGGAGCCCAGAAAGGGGAAGTGACAAGAAAAGAGCAAGAAGGAATTTTTAGGGGTGGTGGAACTGTTCTGTATCCTGATCGTGATTATGGTTTATGTGACTGTTCACATTTGTCAAAACTCATAGAACTGTATAGGTTAAAAGGGTGAATTCTCCTGAATGTAAATTATACATTAAGAAGACTAACTTGTAAGATAGGTAGGTAGGTAGGTAGGTATGTAGGTAGGTAGGTAGATAGATAGATACATTTTTTAAATAACCAAATTAGGATAAAGTGTACATTCTTAGAATAAGGACAGGTGCCAGGTTATATGAGACTAAAAGAAAGCAATAACTAAAGAGCTTTTCACCCCAAAAGTGCAGTCAGTCCAGGTCTTTGTCCCCCTGTATTACATCCGTGGTGGTTTCTGAACAGTTTCCAGCACTGGGCACTGCTCCAAGCTGGGCTTCAGCACGTCCGTGGAGTGTTTCTGGGCCCTGTTGTGGCTGCCACCCCATAAGTAGCTGCCTGGGTTCCGTGCTGCTCTCCGTCCTCCTCTGTAGGAAGCGTGCCTTCAGGGCTGGCAACCAAGTCACACTCCAGGCCTACCCCCTGGGTCCCCATGGTTATCCCTAACCAGGGGGAGAATGCAGTGTTTCAAGTTGGCACCAACCCCTCATTTTAGAACAAAAGCCTAACGAAAGGGCAGGTGTGCCCTGAGCCCTCTGTGATTAGCTGTAATTCTTGGCAGTGTGACATACTTATTCTTCTGAATTAGCACAGGGCACAAGGCATTTACCATGGTACTAATTGCTATTGGATGAGAACAAGCAGCCCCAGTATGTGGGCATGAGGCAAGACAAAAGAGATGCCAAAGCCATTCAGAGCCATACCCCACATCAGCTGAGAACACGTTTGTCTAAATGTCAGTCTCCTGCGGGTAGGGTGTGGGGAAGTGAGCCTGGAATCCCGCATGATTCTGGTTGGGTAAGTGGGCGCACCCTTCTTCCTCCCCTGCAATACAGTCAGCACTTGCATTCAGTGCTGTTCTTTATACTTACAAAGAGATAGATGGGGAAATAATTCTAAAGCATCTCCCCCCACAAACTCTGCAGTATATGAAATGTCCTCAGTAAGGGAATGATTGCTCCAAGCAAAGCCAATTGTGGGCCAAGTTTAACTCATACGCTGGACTTCTTCAAAAATGCAAGTCCAGGAAAAAATGACAGATTTCAGTGTCATTTATTGTGGGAAAAAAATATGAGCATATCCTACTTCATGCTTCCTCTTGTCTTCCCAGCAGTCACCATAGACATGTAGAAATGGACTTTCCTAATAAACCAAGTCTTCTGAAATCTTCCAAGTATAGTAACGGAGGTCAGTTATAGAGCTAATATCACCGTCCAATTTTATCAACAGATACACCCAGAGGTGGTGATGAGGGGACTTCATGAATTGAAAAAATAAACACACTTCCTGTGGTTCTTAATTGCTTTTCCTATAGTTAAAAGTAAAGCTCTGGAAAAAATAAAATGAGGAAAAAGTTCACTCAATGAACATTTGCTTATCACCTTAAAGATGAATGGAAACAGCAATACTAGGTCTTGCAGCATCTACTGGGGTGGACCAGGTCTGCTCTTAAGAGTCTAGCCCAGCACTCCCTCAAGGGGCCCCAGGCTGGACCAAGCCTGCTGACAGAGATCTTTCGCAGGCAGAAGGGATGCCAAGTGCAAAGGTGTCATGGCAGGTGGTCAGGGCTCAGGAGGGAAAAGCCATCCCGTAACCATGAAGCCGCCATCTGACGTCATCTAGGCTTATCTGCTTTGTATGAGAATGACCCATGTTTTAGTGAATGTCCTATTTTCAAGGCTGGGATGCTAGGTAAATATAGATCTCTGAGCCTGGTGTCATCACTAAGGACTACTCTATATGACCAAATTCCACTTCTCCCAAACCTAGTCAGAATTATCCTCCCCACTGAAACCTAGCTGCTGCATAGCTGTTTGGGTAGGTGTGGTCGTATGGAAGCCATGTGTTTCCTCATTAGGAAGACGACCCCCCAAGATCCTGTGCCCCTGGACCGAAGATGACATTCTCCGACTACAAGCGGAGGAGCATAGTGTCACAAAGGGCATGAATAGTTCCTGGAGTCTGTCTTTGCATCTGTAAAATGGGGACACATTGATGCATAGTTCTTCATCCTGAAAGCCTTGTGAAAATTCTAGGTAATAACAGCTCTCGTGATGCTTGACACCTCCTAGCTGTTCATATGTTTCTTGAATTTCAAAGGGAAAAGTGTAGATATTATCTTGTATATAAGTTTGCTTCAGAAAAGGAAATGTATAGTCACTTGTTAAAATGTACAGTAGATACATCCTCCCACCAAAACAAGCAAAAATGTTGCAGAATTTGTGATGATAAGGTTATAAAAACCCTGGAATTCAGAAAAGAACCCAGTCTGAACTGCCTACTGGGTGCAGCCTGGAAACAGTCAAAAAGTTCAATGCTGTTGAGTACTGTCTTTGCTTATAGGACCTAAAGGTTACATTTGCATTTGTAATCACTGCCCTGTCACATTTTGATAAATTGGAGAGCAGCTAGATCTTTCTCTTAGAAAACTTCATTCCCTTTGCTGTAAAGAGTAAGCGGGTTGCTTTCAAAATTGACTACTTGATTGCCATGTTTTCTCCCTTCTCTATTAGCAATTGAGAAAGTGGTCAGATTTGGGAAATTCCTGCTGAAAAAAATGAAGTAGCTCGTATGACACCCACACCCAGAAGCTGTTTACATTTTCATCACTGTCCTTGGGAACTCTTGAATTTCCCTTCAGCAATTTGTGCTTTGGCCAGCAAACATCAACTTCCAACTTCCACGAGGACTAGAACCTGAACTAACTTCTGTTGCCCGTCAAAATGCTCCAAATCACTTGCAAGCATTTTTATACAAATGCCCAGAGACTTCCAATAAAGTGGCTGATCTCCATTTGGGACAGAAAACTGACCAGGGAAATTCCAGAAGGGCTGATGAGGTAATGGACCAGAGTTTCCAGGGTGATGACACAGAGATTTCCTCATCTCTCTTCTAAAGCACCTCTTAAAAGTACCAAATACCCCACAGGCTGATGGGAGTGGTCAAAACCACTTTCCTCCAACCTACATGATCAAAGCATCTCAGTTTATTCTGAGTCCTATGAAGAAATTTGCCATTCACAGAAAACCATTGTGTGTCTCAAAAATGATGGAATTCTGAAAGCTGTGTGAAGCACCAAGCTAGGAGTGAGGGAAGCAGAGCCCTGGTGAGAAGGAAGCAGAAGCCCCACGGACCCCAGCTCACTTTCTGCCAGCCTCTCCTCCTGATACCCACCGGGGTCCTTGGCCTTCCCCAGTCAATAGAAATTGACTAGAGGCCAAACAAGAAATTCAGACAAGGCTTTCCTGGGGCCCCTGCTGCAGCAGGGGGGAACGAGAACAAGAGACATGTTCCTTTGCTCGCTAGCTCCCTGAGAGGGGGTAAGCTTGTTCCTTACATGGGGTGAGAGTAGGGGTGTGTCCAGGGGTCACGCCAGAGGGCTGGCTTAGGTGTTTTGCCCACCTATCTGGTAGTGTTGAGTGTGGGGGGCATGCTCAGTACCCTGCTTTTGCTCCCAACACCCTGTCTTTGCTCCCGGCTCTTCAGAAGTGGCAGTTGAAGTTTTTTGGTCTTTTGTATCTTTTTGTCCATAATTTGCCCCAACTGTGCATGCACACAGTTTTTTTTTTTTTTTTAATTTTTTCATGTAGTTATTTTTAATCCCATATAGTTTCTTCGTATTTTGTTACTCAAAGAGAGGTTTGTCCAGATGCAAGCAAGTATTGCAGCACTGCAGCAAAGGATCCCAGGTCCCAGGACTGTCTCACTCCCCTCTTGATTTCCGGGTCCCTGACTGATTCTACCCTTGTCTCCAAAGACAGGTTCTCCCTTTGCCCATGTGCACTTGGCCTCCTAGTAATAAAGAGATGCCAGAACATCCTAAGATTCTGATCTGGAGAACCATGAGACTTTAATCAGCAGCCTGGTATTTCTAGGCTCATCTTCATGTGGGCAATTAGGAGAAAAATTGTAAAAGAGAAAAATGAGAAGATACCTAAACTTGGTGGGAAGGGGAATGGGTGAAAGATGCAGCCGTGAAATTTAGCAGAAACCCAGAAACCCTTAATTTATTTCTGGAAACGGCACCTGAGGGAGTGGAGGTGGGGGGCATGTAGAACTATTAATAAAAGCCAAGTAAAAGGGAAATGAAGGAGAAAAGGAGGATGGTGAGTGAAAACTTGGAATCATGTGACTCAAGAAGATTACTCCCTAGTTCTCATTTTTATAGGATGTTCTTCTGCTGTTGCCCAGCACCCCCCAGCCAGTGCCAGCCAAGGCCCCTCCCTTTCAATCCTATAGGAATAATCTGACAACAGTGTATCTGTGCAGCCCATAACCGGGGTCTGGAGTCTGTAAAGGAAGAGGTGGAACAGAAGGGCCCTGCAGCTAGCAGCTCCCCGCGTCCTGGACTACTCTCTCATGCTGTTACTACAGAACTATGGTCTGTGACTCTCAAGGACACGGATTTTCCTTCCCTTGCTGGGGTTGCAGGCAGAGTCAGGGGGTGTCCCCGGGAGCAGAGGGACATGGACCAGGCAACAAGTAGGTAGGGGGAGATAATCAGTCTAGGTGAAGGGTTGTCACCCCAGACATCCTAGAAATGAATTCCAAATGTGGTCTTATTGAAGAGAGGCTGTTATTGCATTCGTTATCAGTTATTTTTTGCTGTATAATAAACCACAACACTACCTAGTGGCTTAAGACATCAAGCATTTATTAGTTAGCTCATGGCTCCGTGGGATGACTGGGATGGCTAGACAGCTAGGGCAGCTCTTCTGGTCTGGACCAAGTCTGTTGATTTCTGTGGTCTGCTGGTGGCTTGACTGGAGCTTGTGTTGGAGCTCTGTGATCTGGGGATAGGGAGGATGGGGGAAAAGAGGTCTTACTCATGTGTCTAGCAGTTGGCCAACTGGTTGGTTGAGAAGGACCTTTACCGGGACTTCTCGCCTCCACTCCATGAGGTCTCTCATCCTCCCACAGATTAGCTCAAGCCTTTTCCCATGGCAGCAGCATCCAAAAGAGTGAGAGCGGAAGCTGCGGGATTCCTTGAGGCCAAGACTCATATCTCACACAGCCTCCCTTCCACTACATTCAAGGAGTGTGGAAATCAACTTGTCCTCTTGATGGGAGGAGCTACAAGGAATCTGTGGCCACTAACAATCTACCACAGCTAGCAACCCCACCACCAGGGTTCTAGGTTTGAATCTGCTCTGGTTGACTGTGCCTGCTTGGGTAACCACTTTATCTCCTCAAGCCCTACTTTTATCTGTTTCATCATCTGGAAAATAAGAGACAGGGATTAAATGATCTCTGAGCACCCTTCAAGGTCTAAAATTTGATGATAGTAGGAATTATAGTTTGATAACAAGTGTTGGTGAGGATGTAGATAAATTGGAACTCTTGTTCACTGTTGGTGGGAATGCAAAATGGTGCGACCCGTTTGGAAAACCGTGTAGAGCTTCCTAAAAAATTAAAAATAGTACTTACCATATGATCCAGCAATCCCACTTCTGGGTATTTATCCAAAGGAATTGAAATCAGGATCTCAAAAAGATGTTAGCGTTCCCATCTTGTTTGCAGCACTCTTCACCAATAGTCAAGGAATGAAAATAACTCATATGTCCATTGTTGGGTGAATGGATGAAGTGGTATATACATCCAATGGAATTATTATTCAGCTGTAAAAAATAAGGAAATCCTGCAATATGTGACAATGTAGGTGAACCTGGAGGACATGCTAAGTGAAATAAGCCAGTCACAGAAGGACAATACTGGCTGATTCCACTCATTTGAGGTATCTGAAATAGTTAAACTCATAGAGGCAGAGAGCAGAATAGTGGTTGTCAGGGGCTAGTGAGAGGTACAAATCAATGAGCATAAAGTTCCAGTTGTGCAGGATGAGTAAGTTGTAGAGACCTGCTGTACAACATTGTGTCTGTAAGTTAACAATATTGTACATTTAAAATCTGTTAAGAGAGTACATCTCACAAATGTTCTTACCATTTAATAATAAAATAGGGCTTCCCTGGTGGCGCAGTGGTTGAGAGTCCGCCTGCCGATGCAGGGGACATGGGTTCGTGCCCCGGTCCAGGAGGGTCCCACATGCCGCAGAGCGGCTGGGCCCGTGGGCCGTGGCCGCTGAGCCTGCGCGTCCGGAGCCTGTGCTCCGCGACAGGAGAGACCACAGCAGTGAGAGGCCCGTGTACCACAAAAATTAATCAATTAATCAATCAATCAATTAATTAATTAATTATAAAATAAATAAAAATGAAAATGAACTAAAAACAAATTATAGCTTATATTTATTGAGTGATTACCATGTGTCAGCATGGTTCTAAGTGTTTTACATAGAATTACCTTGCAACAATCCTAGAAGTCCCATTTCACAGGAGAGGAAGCTGGGACAGAAGGAAGTTAAATAACTTGCCCCAAATCACAGGCAGAGCCAGAATATGAACATGAGTTCCCTGACTCCAAAACCCATGGTCATATCTGCTAGCCTCTGTTGCCTGCCTGGAGTATCACACTTCTTCCATGAAGTATTGAATGACAACAATGCATTAAAGATGATCTGTCTACATTAGGACTGCTCCTTAAGTGTATTCCTGTGCTTTTAAAAGTGGTTAAACATAGTTCTTCCCCCATCTTTCTTCTTTCATAATTTTATCCATCTATCCGTCCATCCATTCTTCACAAATATTTATTAAATTCACATAAGTGTTCAAAGGTGTCATTATTAATAGTCACAGCAGCCTGGAATTTTTGTTTTCAGACTGTTTCACTCTCTATTCCTGCTTCAATTTCATTTCCTCTGGTTTATAGGCTATATATTATTATGCCCATATTACAGATGGAGAAGTTAAAGTATAAAAGGATCATAAGATTGTTTATACATACTTATACCAGGGGCTGGTGATCAAATTGCAGTTATGCCTTTAACTATCCTGTTGTTCCAGAAAACGGATTTTCTTCTCCACTATTTGAGTTACTAATGAATACTTTATGTAAAATGATACTATATTTTATCTTTTATGGTATTTTATTTTTTAATACTTCATATAGTCCCAAATTTAAAAGGTACAAGGAAGTTTATGGTAAAAGCCTTTTTCCCCAAGTTTCCCAATTCCCCTCTCCATCAGCAATCAAATGGTTTTTGTTTCTTGTATGGTTTTTCAGAGCTGTTTTATGCATTTATCAACAAGCACATATACATATACAGATATGTATAGTCATACATATTTTCCCCTTTCAGTAACAAATGGGGACATATCAGACACACAGTTTGGGTGGGTCCTTTTTTGTCAGTTGAAACATATTGATTTACAATATTGCATTATTTTCAGGTTACAGCAAAGTGATCCAGATTTTTTTCAGATTATTTTCCATTATAGGTCATTACAAGGTATTGAATAGTTCCCTGTGTTTTACAGTAAGTCCTTGTTGCTTATCTATTTTATGTATAGTGGTGGGTAACTTTTAATCCCATACTCGTCATTTATCCCTCCCCTCCTTCCCCTTTAGTAACCATAAGTTTGTTTTCTATGTCTATGAGTCTGTTTCTGTTTTGTATATAGATTCATTTGTATTATTTTTAGATTACACAAGTGATATATTTGTCTTTGTCTGACTTACTTCACTTAGTATGATATTCTCTAGGTCCATCTGTGTTGCTACAAATGGCAAATTTCATTCTTTTTTATGGCTAATATTCCATTATGTGTATATGTGTATGTATACACACACACACAGACACACAGACACACACACACATATACATACATATATACCATGACTTCTTAAACCAATCGTCTGTTGATGAGCACTTGGACTGTTTCTGTGTCCTGGCTATGGTAAATGAACAGTGGGGTACGTGTATTTTTTCAAATTAGAGTTTTCATCTTTTCTGGATATATGCCCAGGAGTGAAATTTCTGGATCATATGGTAGGTCTACTTTTAGTTTTGTAAGGAACCTTCATACTGTTTTACATAGTGAATCACCAGTTTACATTCCCACCACCAGTGTAAGAGAGTTCCCTTTTTTCCACACTCACTCCAGCATGTATTATCTGTAGACTTTTTTTTTTTTTTTTTTTTTTGCGATACGCGGGCCTCTCATCCCTGTGGCCTCTCCCGTTGCGGAGCACAGGCTCCGGACGCACAGGCTCAGCGGCCATGGCTCGCGGGCCCAGCCGCTCCGCGGCACGTGGGATCCTCCCGGACCGGGGCACGAACCCGTGTCCCCTGCATCGGCAGGCGGACTCTCAACCACTGCGCCACCAGGGAAGCCCTCTGTAGACTTTTTTTTTTTTTTTTTTTTTTTTGCGGTATGCGGGCCTCTCACTGTTGTGGCCTCCCCCGTTGCGGAGCACAGGCTCCGGACGCGCAGGCTCCGGACGCGCAGGCTCAGCGGCCATGGCTCACGGGCCCAGCCGCTCCGCGGCATATGGGATCCTCCCAGACCGGGGCACGAACCCGTATCCCCTGCATCGGCAGGCGGACTCTCAACCACTTGCGCCACCAGGGAGGCCCCCTCTGTAGACTTTTTGATGATGGCCATTCTGACCAGTGTGAAGTGATACCTCAATGTGGTTTTGATCTGCATTTCTCTAATAATTAGTGATGTCGAATATCTTTTCATGTTCCTGTTGGCCATCTGTATGTCTTCTTTGGAGAAATGTCTGTTTAGGTATTTGCCAATTTTTTGATTAGGTTGTTTATTTTTATGATATTGAGTGTATAAGCTGTTTGTATGTTTTGGATATTAACCCCTTATTGATCGCATCGTTTGCAAATACTTTCTCCCGTTCCATAGGTTGCCATTTCGTTTTGTTGATGGTTTCCTTTGCTGACCAGACACACAGTTTTATATTTTGATTTTTTTAACTCAACAGTGTATTTTGGAAATAATTCCTCAGTCTTTTATGGATACATGCCATCCCAGTATATGGGATGTAAATAATTTTAGTGGTCCCCTACTGATGGACCTTTAGGTTTTGTCTCATCTTTTTCTCATCTGTATAATGCTACAATTAATAACTTTATATATAAATCTTTTAACAATTGTATGGGTATATCTGTTGCAGGAATTTCTGAAAGAGAAATCACTAGGTTGTAGCAGTAACTAAGGGACAGCAGTAACAAAGAATACACCTAGCAACCAAATCTTGGTTTCTAAATACCATTCCCCACTTAAAGGAACCAGGACTCCTTGGAAAACAGTCAGTTCCAGGACAGGAGCTTGGAAAGCAAGAGATGAACCTGAAACATTTTATTATTCCAGAAAGTAAGGAAGTGCTCAAAGAATAATGGGGACATGTCAAAAGGACCCAGAAGTCAGCTTAAAAGGGTATCTGAAACTATTTGGTCATCAAAATAAATAATAATAGTAACCAATATGGCCTATTAAATCCATGAGTCCATTCTGATATAAATAGGATATTTCCATAGTCACAAAATAATGTCCTCAAAAGATACTTATTAATTACAAAGCAAAAAACAGTAAACTGGCAGATAACCCCATAACCAAGTGACAAAAATAGCATCACCAGTAACAACAGAGCAAACTGACATCAAGTGTATACTTATATGATGTACTGAGAAGGACACAATGTCACTTCTGTGGGAATTTTGCCAAAAATGCATACCTTGTAGCTAGTCATGAGGAAATATCAGATGAACCAAAAATGAGCACTGTCGTACAAAATAACAGACCAGTACTCCTCAAAAATATCCTGGAAGATGAAAAAGACTGAAGAATTTCTCCATGTTAAAGGAGACTAAAGAGATATGACAACTAAATGCAACAAATAATTTTAAATTGGGGCCTAGAAAGGAAAAACATTTTTTTTTCTTTTACTGTGAAGGACATTCATAGGACAGTGGATGAAATTTAAATAAGATATGTAGATTAGATAATAATATTATGTCAATGTTAATTTCCTGACTTTGACAGCTTTTCTATGGTTAAATAACAGAGTGTCTTTGTTTTTAGAAAATTTTCAGAAGTCATTGGAAAGGTAGTATGTGGGTACAATTATCTATAGATGCATATAGATCTAGATACAAGTATGTATATACACAGAAGGAAAGAGAGAGGGGAGGGACAGAGAGGAAGAGGGAAGCTGAGAATTGTCATGCAAATGTGATAAAGTGGGAACATTTTGACAATCTAGAATTCTTTTTACTAATTTCACAACTTTTCTGAAATTTTGAAATCATTTTTTAAGTTAAAAGAAAATATATGTGGATTTGAAACTTTGATAGATTTTGTCAAATTGCCTGCTCTAGAAACTGTACAAATATCCTCTCCTACCACTAGCAATGTTGCACTTGATATTTACAAAATACATTCACACATTGCACCGGAAAAATTTATTACTACTACAGGAAATAGGCAAAGGTGTTTTCTCCCTTTTACATAACTGAAGTATAGACAGTAAGACTAGTGGTTAAGAACACAGGATTTTGAAACAATAATTATATTTTATTTCACCCCAATCAGACTGGCAAACATTATAAAGTTTGAAAATACTGAGCATTGGCAGAGTTGTAAAGAAATGAAAGCTCTCATAATCTCTTGGAGGGAGTATAATTTACTACAGTCATTTTGTACAACGATTTGGTAATATTTAACAAAATTGAAGACGTGCACATTCTGCAAGCCAACAATCCCACTTACAGTGTACGTCCTAGAGAAGGGCTCACACATGTGTGTGCGCAGACACGCACACACACACAGCCATGTTCCCAGTAGTGGGACTTGTGATAGTGAAAAATGGGAGACAAACTAAATGTCCACCAAAAGAAGAATGCTTGGATCCATTACGATCTATTTATTACAATACAGTAATTAAAAACAAAGAATTAGATCTATAATTTCAACACAGAAAAAGCTCAAAAACAAATGTTGACTAAAGAAAGCAAACTGTAGAAGAATGTGTACCCTTTATGTGTGTTTTTTAGAGTGTTATGTAATTGTTGGTGAACATACTCACATACATGTAAGAAAGTATAAAATCTTTCTGAGGGAGGATATGGCTTTAATAGAACAGTTATATGGGGGAAGAAAGTGAGAGGAGCAGGAATTAAGAAGTCCAAAAGGGAGATTCAGCTGTATTTGTAACATTTTATTGCCAAAAAATAGATATAAAGCAAAGATGAAAAATATTAAAAATTGTAAAATTGGGGTGCATAGTACATAGGTATTTATTAGATTATTCTGTGTACTTTTCTGATTGGTTAGAATATATCAGTAGGAAAGAAAGATAGGAAATAATAAACATGTGCCTTGAAGTCAAATAATCCTGGGTTCAAATCTCCTCCAACACTTACCAGTTGTGTAGTAGTAAGTGGTTTCCTTAACATCTCTAGACCTCAGTTTCACCATGTAAAATGGGAATTATATTGCTTACTTTGAAAGGCTGGTGTCAAGACTGAATGTGATGACGCATATAAAGCCCCAGCATAATGCCTCTAATAGGTGCTCAAAAATAGTAGTTATTACTGTAATTCAGTGTGGTTCTCAACCAGGGACAGTCCCTGCCCCCTGGGAGACATTCAGCAATGTCTGGAGACATTGCCACAGATATGGGGTTGGGGAGATGCTAATGCCATCCAGTTGGCAGAGGCCATGGATGCTGCTAAACATCCTCCAATGCACAGGATAGTTCCCCCCACTCCCACAACAAAGAATTATTCAGCTCCAAATCTCAATAGTGTTGAGGCTGAGAAACACTGCTCTAGCCCAAGGTCACCCAGAACTTGAACCAGGCCTCAAGTGGAGTTGAATGTTTTTGCCTCTGAAACATATACAGTTATTAGAATGTGATCTTTCTATTAAGTTACTAGAGTAACTGGTGATGGATATTTACTCTCCTTCTAGCCAATCAGCTTCACATTGGGTAAAACTTAATATGTCACTGAAAAGAACAGAGGCTGGGCATATAGAAGGTCTTCATAAATATGTTTTGAATGAATGAGTCAATCATTCCTTTAATCAATGAGTGCAACCTCTTAAATCATGAAGATCTAGTCACTATTCTTGACATGATTTCTCTATTTCCCATTCACTTGAAATGAGGACCTGCTCAGTTATTATTTTCTTATATAAAGAGAAGAACCAAAAAACAAATGAGTCAGAAGTTCTCAGAGCCTTGTAGCCCATCTCAGAGGGGTCCTCTAACAACTCTGGGCTATTCTTCCAATGGTCGTTGTCAGGACACCTCTGGAATTTGCTAAGATACACAACTTTTCAGCTTCAACTGATCATGGCCACACAAAGTAAAGTGAGGAATTGACCTAAAGATGATGAGAGTAATTAGGACACTTAAATTTGACTTGATTCTAGCACAGCTTGTGGAAAGCACTTATTATTCTTCTGATGAAGCACCAGGACTACATACAGTTTCTTGTAACTCTTTACTTTCGCTTTATCCTAGGCACCGATTTGGGAACCCAGACATTGTGGTTGCTCAGAGGACGACTTTGAATCCCTGCTCTCATCTTCTTCATCGTCAGTTTTAGAGAGGGTAAGTACCGCTTCTTTCTGAACTCATTTTTTTCTAATGTTTGCTTTGGCATCCCTGAAGCTCTCCACCAATTGGTTCACAAGGTTTAAAAATTTCTGAAATAATCCAGACATGTTCTAGTCTCTCCTTATGTGCATATGTGTCCAATGGGACTTGAAGGAGAAGAAAGCGACCAAACCATACAGTATAGTGAATACAAAAGGCACTGTGACTAGACTTTGCTTCTAGTCCTAACTTTCCACTTATAACTGGCTGTGTGACCTTGAGAAAGTTACTTAATCCCTCAATTTCTTCATCTTCAAAATGAGAGATTTGGGCTGAATTATTCTGAAGGTATTTCCCTAAACTCTTTAATATTGTACTCACATGGAGATTGAAAAGCACTGATTTAAAGCAGTTACTTCCAAAATATGATGGGCAATCCTTCTGCTTCTCTCACTGGAGTGTTTACTAAAAATGTACCTTCCCAAGCCCCTTCCAGATCTACCAAGTGAGAATCTTGAGGCTGAAGAGCAGAAATCTGTCTTTTTAACAAACTCTTGAGGTGAATTGGATGCACAGTAATGTTCGACAGTCATTGCCCTAACTATTGAAAGCATCATTCTGGTCACAGGTACATTCAGTTCTGTGAGACGTGATGAGCTAGTTCTGAGCCAGGCAGAAACTGGCTGGAATCGTCTTGTCTTTGCAGTCGCGTCAACAAGGTCGGCATCCGATGGCTGTTGTCCCCTTTGTTTCTCAGCTCTGTACCTTCCCTTTGGCACAGTCCTCCACTCAGTGGTTCATTGGCCAGATCTAGGTGTCTTGTGTAGACTTCCTGGCTCTCCTCACCTTGGCTGCAACTGAATGAGAGTAAAATCCTTTAGGAAATGATGGTGAAAGGATAGAATGTGCTCCTAGACTCTATTAAAACAAGATCTCGTCAGTCTTCTCGCTCCCAGAGAGTTCATGGTCATCACCTCCTCAATTGCGATAGGCTTCGCCGTTGGTCTTGTTCCCAAGGGTGTCATCACTGTAACATGACTAAGTGCATGTGGGTTGAGCTAAATCATGTTTGTATGTGGAACCAAGGTGGCAGACTCCTAGAGAGAAGGCACCGGTCCAGAGGTCCCACATGAGACAGTACCAGACTGTGCTCAGAAATCTGGACCACGAATCAGAAAAGCATTTAGACTGTGCTATAGTTTGATTCTGTTGCCAATACAGGGTATGTGCCATTTCAGGCTTTCTGTGTTGTGTGCCTAAATCCTCAAGGAATCACAGGCACCCCTAAAGAGACTTACGTCTTAAAGGAAAACAAAATCCTGGCTTTGAAATACAAACAGCATCTCCCAATACTGCCTACAGAGGCTCCCCACCAGGATCAGACTAATTTCTCAGTGGGGTGACTATTACTCTTCTCTAGAGCTTCAGCAGATGCTATTTTCTGGCATCAAATAAAGGGAACTGGAGCTTTAAGAATGCAGTGTCGCTGCTGTCTGCTGTGAGTCAGATGTAAAACTCTCCTCCCAAATCACAGGCAAGACACTGTGTGTGATGTGTTAGGTAAAGTACTAACAAGCGCCCCTTCCTGAGAGAACCACTGGCCCATAAAGAGTGTTCCAGACAACACCCACTGCTGGCTGTGGATGGAGGTGGGCTTTATTTCATTTGGGTTTGATTTATTTGTTTGCCTTGCTTCTAGAACAGCATAACTTGGGTTTAATGTCTCGAATACTGAATCCAATACTTCTAGGTTCACTGACTTGTTATTATTTAGCATTTATGAAGTATATGTCAATGCACTTGGTGCTTTACAGTGACTCGTAAAAAGGCATGATCCTGGCCATTGAGCATAAGGTTGCTACCGTCTGAATTACTGCCTGTGTGGAAATGATCACAGGACAAATCTGGATATCCTTTGTCCCCTAAACAACTAGATATTCTTTTCCTTTTTTAAAAAAAAAAATATTTATTTATTTATGGATGCGTTGGGTCTTCGTTGCTGCATGCAGACTTTCTCTAGTTGCGGCGAGCGGGGGCTACTCTTCATTGCGGTGCATGGGCTTCTCATTGTGGTGGCTTCTCTTGTTGTGGAGCACCAGCTGTAGGCGTGTGGGCTCAGTAGTTGTGACATGCGGGCTCAGTAGTTGTGGCTCACAGGCTCTAGAGCTCAGGCTCAGTAGTTGTGGTGCACAGGCTTAGCTGCTCCACAGCATCTGGGATCTTCCTGGATCAGGGCTCGAACCCGTGTCCCCTGCATTGGCAGGCAGATTCCTAACCACTGTGCCACCAGGGAAGTCCCCACAACTATATATTCTGGTTCCTCGTTGCACCTGAGCCCAGGCAGAGGAGTGGTAGCTGCTGCTGCCATGTTGATGTCAGTGTCCTCATAACTCGGTGTCCAGCTCCTGACGCTTAGGAAACGCTTAGCAAACATCCATGGGTGGATAGATGGAGGAGTTGATGGATGGGTGGATGGATGGATGGATGGAGAGCTCTCTCGTCAGTGTACATCTGTAATTTTCTGTTTGTCCCTCCACCCATGGCTTTATTTATGCATTTCACAAACCTTGTGGTTATAGAACTGGCTGACCTGGAAGGAAGGGAACTGTTTCTTCTTAAGTGGCTTTTGGCAATGAAGATGAGATCAGTGTATCTATGAGGTGAACAGAAACATAATGAGAAACGGATGACTACGCTAGCTTTTCCCCTGGGTCTATGAACATTGGCTCCTTTGTCCTACACTCAACTTTCCCGTGGTCCTTCTATCCCTTTGAGCTGTCCTCATACAGCTCTCCTTTCCTCATTATCAAACCTCTTGAGAGATGTTTCTGTACCTGCTGCTTCCTCCCCTTTCTGACCAGACACACATCCTCTGACCCCTGTCCTTCCCCACCAGTCAGCTGAAGCTGCTCCTCACAGGTCTGTATTGTCGAACCCAATGCCTCACCTTGGGTCTCCCCTTCCACCTTGTCTGTCACCCCTCATTCTCCACTTCTTCTCTTCCCTTGGCTTCTAGGCCATGCTGCCCTCAGGCCTCCTCCTGTCTTTCTGACCTCATCGTTTCTGACTTCTCTTCTTATTGTCTCTTAGTGTTGCCCCAGGTTCTCTCTTCATCACTCTTGCTGTGACTCCACCTTCTCTCCCTTCACATTCTTTGCCATTTTCATGATTAACACTCCATGCTCTGCAGAGGCTCTCCATCGCCAGCTCTAATTCCCTCTCAAGCTTAAATTCCCAGACACGGTCCCTGTACATCTTGCCAGAGCTTCAAATTCTGTGCCTGCACTTCCCCCCACCCCCGTATTCTCTTCTCCTCTGGGCTTAGCTCTTTCTCTTCATGAGACTCCATTCTGTCTGTCATTCGGGCTGGAATCTTGCATCAACTTGGCGCTTCATATCCATTACTCTGTCTGTCCTTCCTCACAGAGTCTCTCCCAGCCTCTCTGTGCCCACAGTCCCTGCTCAGCTCCAGCCCTCGCTGCCTGTCCATGTGGTCCTATCGACACCTCTAAATCAGCGTTTCCACCTTGAGTCTTTTCTCCTTCCAGGCCATAATAGTCACAATGGCAATTTTATTGTCCTAAAAGCATAGCTTTCATTATGTCCCGTTTGTGCTGAAAAACCTTTGATGGCTCTACATTGAGTATTCGACTCCTTCCTGCCCAGGAGCTAAAAATAATCTCCTCCCAACTAAACTGCCTTGTTTTTTCTCTACATATTTTATTATTTTTGTTGTTGTTGTTGTTGTTGTTGGGGGTAGGAGTTTATTAATTAATTCATTTATTTTTGCTGTGTTGCATCTTCGTTTCTGTGCGAGGGCTTTCTCTAGTTGTGGCAAGCGGGGGCCACTCTTCATCGCAGTGTACGGGCCTCTCACTATGGCGGCCTCTCTTGTTGCGAAGCACAGTCTCCAGACGCGCAGGCTCAGCAGTTGTGGCTCACGGGCCCAGTTGCTCCGCGGCATGTGGGATCTTCCCGAACCAGGGCTCGAACCCGTGTCCCCTGCATTAGCAGGCAGATTCTCAACCACTGCGCCACCAGGGAAGCCCCCATATCTTTTTTTTAGTACTTATTACTAACTGATTACTAACCAACTAGTTCTCTAAGCTCATTTCCCCACCCCTCCCTGACCCCCAAAGAAATAAAGATGTGCGTGTGTTTTACTCTTGTTTCTAACTTATTCCTGTGTGTTTTCACCTGGAGTAGCCAGTCTCCCAGGAAGAACGTGAAAGTAGAGCATTCTGTTGGGTTCTACACTTAAATAGGGCTCATGGTGTGTGACTAAGAGTGAGGCTCTGGGGGTCATTCTGCCTGGGTTCAAATCCTGTCATCTTGAACATGCAATTTATCTCCCTGAGACCTGGTTTCCTCACCTGTAAAATAGGCTAGTAACTGTATGTATGCCATAGGATTATTATGGTGACTAAGTGAGGTAATGCACAGAAGAGGTTTAGAGCCACACTCGTCACCTAGCAGTGCTCAGCGTTAGCTGTTGTTATTTTCATCATCATTATTGTTCTATCACACTTGCAGCATGACATTATCTACAGCTTAATTATTCACTGTTTGGCACAAGAGACTAACTTGGGAATTATACACAACTGGTGAATTAATATCCTGAGTACTTCCACTAAGACATCAGGCTAATAATTTTTGGTACTTTAGATAACCCATGATGGGTCCCAAAGGATCCTGAAATCAAGAGCCTACATTTTCCCTAGTAAGAATGAACTTTTTTTTTTTTTTTTGAGTTTTATCTGTCTGTAGTTTAACATAGCAGCTTCCCCAGCTGGAGAGCTGGAAGTTGAACTGAAGAAGGAAGGAAAGTCCTGCTGACACAGAAAATCTCTGGTTCATCACACATTAGGTAACACACGTGTCTCAGATTGTAGATGAGACCAAGGACCTGGCAAAGGTGGCAAAAGACCAACTGTAGGAAGAAAAAAGGGCTATCTTAGAGGAAGTTTTAAAAAAGCAATGTGAAATATAGAAGATGATTCTAAAAAATAAAGACATTAAAATGAGGGTTAAAACTGTTCAGGTAGGTGGTTGCATAACATTGTGAATGTAATTAATGCCACTGAATTATACACTTAAAAATGATTAAAATGGCAACTTCTATGTTATATATATTTTACATAATAAAAAAGTAATCAATACGCACACCAAAAAAGCTAGACAGCTAAAATTTATAATAATATTTTTATTTGAGAAATGTATTTCCATATGACAGAGCTGCTTATGTCAGCTTGGTGTTCATTAAGTACCTACTGTTTATAAGCACCGTGCTTGGCACATCGTACTATGATAAGTAGCTATTTTTTATGCATTAGTACTGAAGTCTTTATTACTATTAATGAAAGAATGATATCATACACGAAAGAGTAAATGGACATTAATGCAATCATCACAGACTTGTGGGCAAAGGACATCTATCTTAGTTAAAAGAAAAAATTAGCTTCAAAATTGTTTGAAAAGTATCTTCTGCTTTAAACACTGAAGAATGAGCCAACTAGCTCCTGTATTATCATTATGATGCATAAAAGAACCGATGTGTTGTTTTTTTCCCACCTAACCCTGCATTAATTCAGTCTAACAACAATCACTAAAGAGGAGTGCAAATAAACAACAAAGTCTCTCATAAGTGACAGCAGATCCTTGGGTCATGTGGTGGCATCAAGCTCACTCACTGAGAACTGGTACAACTTCCTGGCTGCTTTTGAACTCTTCCACATATTTAGGGAGAGGAAGGGTCAGTGACTCTGGCTGATGTAAATGATCATCTTAGAGTCTGTCCCTAGCTGTCTTTCCCCAGTTGGAAGACAGGAAAAAAAAAAAAAGAAGAAGAAGAGCAAAAGTAGTGATAGAACAGACAGCTTCTTATTTTTTTCTTTTATTTTTGAATTTTATTTTATTTTTTTTATACAGCAGATTCTTATTAGTCATCAATTTTATACACATCAGTGTATATATGCCAATCCCAATCGCCCAATTCATCACACCCGCACCCCTCGCCGCTTTCCCCACTTAGTGTCCATACATTTGTTCTCTACATCTGTGTCTCTATTTCTGTCCTGCAAACCAGTTCATGTATACCATTTTTCTAGGTTCCACATATATGTGTTAATATATGATATTGTTTTTTCTGTTTCTGACTTACTTCACTCTGTATGACAATCTCTAGATCCACCCATGCCTCAACAAATGACCCAATATCATTCCTTTTTATGGCTGGGTAATATTCTATTGTATATATGTACCACATCTTCTTCATCCATTTGTCTGTCGATGGGCATTTAGGTTGCTTCCATGACCTGGCTATTGTAAACAGTGCTGCAATGAACATTGGAGTGCATGTGTCTTTTTTTTTTTTCCCTTTGTGGTACGTGGGCCTCTCACTGTTGTGGCCTCTCCCGTTGCAGAGCACAGGCTCCGGACGCGCAGGCTCAGCGGCCATGGCTCACGGGCCCAGCCGCTCCGCGGCATGTGGGATCCTCCTGGACCGGGGCACGAACCCATGTCCCCTGCATCGGCAGGCGGACTCTCAACCACTGCGCCACCAGGGAAGCCCCATTGTCTTTTTGAATTATGGTTTTCTCTGGGTATATTGCCTAGTAGTGAGATTGCTGGATCATATGGTAATTCTATTTTTATTTTTTTAAGGAACCTCCATTCTGTTCTCCATAGTGGCTGTATCAATTTACATTCCCACCAAAAGTGCAAGAGGGTGCCCTTTTCTCCACACCCTCTCCAGCATTTGTTGTTTGTAGATTTCCTGATGATGTCCATTCTAACTGGTGTGAGGAGATACCTCATCGTAGTTTTGATTTGCATTTCTCTAATAATTAGTGATGTTGAGCAGCTTTCCATGTGCTTCTTGGCCATCTTTATGTCTTCTTTGGAGAAATGTCTATTTAGGTCTTCTGCCCATTTTTGGATTAGGTTGTTTGTTTTTTTAATATTGAGCTGCATGAGCTGTTTATATATTTTGGAGATTAATCCTTTGTCCGTTGATTCGTTTGCAAATATTTTCTCCCATTCTGAGGGTTGTCTTTTTGTCTTGCTTATGGTTTCCTTTGCGGTGCAAAAGCTTTGAAGTTTCATTAGGTCCCATTTGTTTATTTTTGTTTTTATTTCCATTACTCTAGGAGGTGGATCAAAAAAGATCTTGCTGTGATTTATGTCAAAGAGTGTTCTTCCTATGTTTTCCTCTAAGAGTTTTATAGTGTCCAGTCTTACATTTAGGTCTCTAATCCATTCTGAGTTTATTTTTGTGTATGGTGTTAGGGAGTGTTCTAATTTCATTCTTTCACATGTAGCTGTCCAGTTTTCCCAGCACCACTTATTGAAGATACTGTCTTTTCTCCATTGTATATCCTTGCCTCCTTTGTCACAGATTAGTTGACCATATGTGTGTGGGTTTACCTCTGGGCTCTCTATCTTGTTCCATTGATCTGTGTTTCTGTTTTTGTGCCAGTACCCTATTGTCTTGATTACTGTAGCTTTGTAGTATAGTCTGAAGTCAGACAGCTTCCTATAGTGGAAAGAAGAATAAAGCAGAGTTATGACGCTGGGCAGGCTATAATTTGATTAAACTTGATTTGATATAGCAACAATGAAAAACTTTGGTAGACACAATAATTTGTTTTTGTTGTAAAATGTCATATGTATTTGGAAGAGTACATATATACAATTTAAAGTATAATCGTAAAGCAAACAAGTATGTAAATCACCTCCCAGGTCAAAGCATGGAACATTGCCCGCCGCTCAGAAACCCCAGTCCCCACTGTGAATTCCTTGTTGATCATAACCTCCTTCTCCAGTAGAGGTAGACATTTTCCTAGATTTTATGACAATCATTTCTTTGCTTTTCTTCAGGTTTTTTTTGTTTGTTTGTTTTGTGTTTTTTCATTTTCATCTGGCTTCATTTTATTTTCATTACATTGTAATATTTCACTGTCCAAATAGAATGCAAAGTAGCCTTGTTGATGGTTACATGGTTGCTACTGTGAACATTCTTATGTGTCCTGTATACATGCTCACAGATTTCTCTCAGGTGGTGCTTCTTGTACTTGAGAGCTCATCACCACCACTCAGAGAGTTCACAGGTGGCAGGGCCCCACCCTCAGAGTGTCTGATTCAGTGGAAGAGGAGTGGGATCTGAGAGTTTACACTTCTAACGGGTTCCCAAGTGATGCTGATACTGCCAGCCAGGACTGGGACAACACTTTGAGAACCACTACTTTAAGTTATGGAAAGGGATTTGCTGGATCAAGGGATGTGCATCTTTTCAGCTTTACTAATTAATGCAAAACCATTTTCCAAGGTAGTGTCTTACATTCCCGCCAGAAGTGTATGTGTTCCATGGTTCTGTTACACCCACGCTAACACTTATTATTATCAGACTTCAATTTTTGCAAAGTTGGTAGCTATGGACCTTTTCTCTCCTTGTGGTTTTGATTTGCATTACCTTAATTCCAGTGAATTGAACATTGGTTGGTCATTTTGCTTTCTTTTTTTGTGAAGTGCCTTTTCAAGTCTTTTGCCCATTTTTCTGTGGATCATCTGTCTGTCTTTTTCTTACCAATATGTCAGGACTATTAATTGAAAAGGCCACAAAATTTTTTCATTAATTTTTAAAACATAAAGAAATCTTAGTATAGTTGAATATCTTCTTTAGTAATAGGAGGAGCAGGTACAGAAGAGAATTCTTTAGATAGCCTCTCTTTTGCAAATGGCTTGAAAGAAATAAGTTAAGGACTTTTTTCTCCAAACAAGCTACTGACTGTAGAGGCAAAACCACATAGAAGAAATATCAGCATTCTTCATACGTTCACTGAAAATGTGTCTGTAAGCACAAGGCCATCTTTAAACAGTAATAATGCAACTGAAATAGATCATTCAAAGAAAGGAGACCTATTATTGAGGCCAACATGGCCATCGACACTTGTTAGCTTGTCTCTGAAGAACAAAATTCTGAGCAGCAAAAGCTTAAAGTGAATGAAATTGTATGCAACTCTCAATCTAATGAAAATGCTTTGGGCTCGGGGCCAGAGAATAGATTTGGACCACGGATGCAACTTCTTTCAGGGTCTTAAATTTAAATGGCTGAATTATTTTTAAAGTATCATCCCACTCAGTCTTTTGGAATAAAAACGTGTTTTTTCAATTTAAAAAAAAAAGCATCATTTCAACATAAGGATGGAATGCAACATGTTTTTCTAGAAAAGCTGATACTTCATTCTAGTGCATGCTCAGCACGGAGTAATGATACATATTATAGCCTCCCTCAACCCACGAAAAACACACACACACATACCACACATACAAATGTACACAGAGACACATTATATACATAGTATGCACACACACAAAACCACACATACACACATATATTAAATATACACACATAACACGCACACAGACGCAGTTTGTGCCTAGAATACTTGAAACAAATATGCATGTACATCAATTTAGCATAAAGGGATGTATCTTCCACTCTGAAAACACTAAATATTGTATCTTGAAGACATTTATAACACTCAGTTTCTCAACAAGTCAAGAACAAAGGAGCCATTTTAGAATTACTAGTTCGTGTAAAACTTAATTATCTAGGAACTGAAGTTAGTTGCTAGAGAGGGAAAGTTTACCTCAAATTGTTGTTTATTTTAAGGATGTCATGCCTGAATAATATATAGAGTTGTTTTAAATACAAGCATTTAAAAGGAAAGATGTGGTTATGGCCCACTTGCTCATTCATTCTCTCTGTCTCTGTCTCTCTGTCTTTCTTGCTCACTTGGTCTTGCCCTCACTCTCTTACATAAATAAGGTAGTATTAACAGTATGTATAATTAATACAACATTGTAAATCAACTATACTTCAATAAAATAAATTTTTTAAAAAACAGTAAGTGTGGATTAATTAAGAGATCTGCTCAGATGGGAAAGACCACCCCCCCTTCCATAAAAGTCATAATCAAACTGCTTCCTAAAACTTGCTCACTGCCCACCCCCATGTACCTCAGTGCTCAGTGGGTTGCAGTGGCCCAGCTGGTTCCATATGGACCCAGCCAGCCCTGACTCTATTCCCAAGGCATTTACCTCCAGACTTCTTGTCCTCGGCCCTGTGTTCACAGCTCCAACCTCGATGGGGCGATGCTACTAAGGAACACAGATTCATCTCTGACTTAGGAGCCCTTCCTCCAAGACCCTGGCCACGAGGAGGGAGCCAGACCCCAATGAGGACTGGATGCTGCCAGCAGGGCCTCATATTCAGGGCGCTTTACTTCTGGGCACTCCATGGACCACCGTGGACCAGCTCTCTCTTTGAATGTCACAACTCTGGGGCTTGGAATCAAGAGAAAAATGACAACCTGTCAGCCTGGGAAGGCCCCCTGGCCAAGATGCCCTGCTTACCAGGGCCATCACCAAGAACCTTGGCTGGGAAGCATAGGACTGCTCACAGGGATGTGGGCCTTCTCACTATATTCTTGGAGGAGACAGGAGAGTGACCTCTGTGCCACAGTCACAGTGTCTGCCAGCCTTCAGCTGCCTGCAGTATCTCCAATCATGTTCCAAACCCAAGGATCCAACCCTCTTGAAGTCCACGGATCTAAAGAAGCAGGACAAGTTCATCTGTCATAAGTTCTCACCTTGCAGGACCTTGCTCTTCTTACCCTTTCACTTTTTCAATTTTCAAGACCTCAAAGTAGTTGGGGTATGATACTACCACCTGCCTGCTCATTGCAGAGCTCTGGGGACCTGTTTTAGAACACTGAGATCATCACTAAAGGCTACAGTCAGGAGGGTATAATCCAGAAGGTTCTGAAAGAGCCCATGTAGGGGCCAGCTTTGGACTGTACATATTCCCCTGAACTTGCCTCTGCCCCGGAAGTGTTCTGAATGGGGTCTTCCACCTCTTTCTCTGCAATGTCCTTGAACACATCCTTGCTTATTGACATAACCTCATCTCAGACGATCATTTCATTTGTGACATCTCTTGATTTATTCACATATTTATCTATTCATCCAACAAACATTGGTTAAGTGCATGCTGCTTACCTGACACAGTGCTGAGAATAGGAATCTAAAGGTGAATTAAATATACTCCCTTCCCTCAAGGAGCTTACAGCTCGCAGGAGGAGACAGATGAGTAAATCAACAATTAGGGAACAAAATGGCAAGTGCCGTTGGCTCTGGGGAAAGTGGAGACAGAAGCTTCTATATCGGTTATCATGTCCACGCAAGTAGCGTTTGATTACCCACAGTGTCGTGCTCCTGACACCCGTCCTTTCTTCACAAGGTTTCCAGGGATAGATCGCTGAGCTGACCAGTTACTCCAGGTCACACCAGTGTGGACCAAGGGTCATGTTGACGTGGGTGGCTTTGACCTCTACCCACAATTGTAGGACCTCCATACTCACTCAAAGTTTCCCCCAGGTGGGAAGTAACCAGGGAGGGGGATGCCACATGTGCTCACATAAGTCCTCTGAGCCTCCACTGGTCTCTGAGTCCTCTGCCATGTATGTCTCCTTATGAGTGTGCCTCGTCCTGCCACTGTCCAGGCTGCCATGAGGGCACATGGCTGCTGTCCCTGCAAAAGTACTGCTTCCTGTCATTCCCAAAGCTGGTGGCATTGCTGTCTGCCAGTTTCTCCCTGCTGCCCTAGCTGGCGATGTCCCACATCACTGTGCCAGTCACTAGGGGAACCTCCTGAAACTGGAGCTGATATGGCCATGAGCACTCGGGCCTACTTCAGGTTGAAATTTCCCAGTTCTACCTTCCCATTTCTACCCTTTGCCATTGCCGTCATTTGGAAACACTGCCAACGGAGAGTCCCTTTCCTTCACTTTTATTCCACACTTAATCACCTTGATCCCAAATGCTCCTAGCTACCGTGTCCCATCACTCAAAAAGGCGTTGTGTGAAAGTCATTCTTGAACCTTTCACTTGTCACCAGGACTTAGCCCTGTGTCCTGGGCTTTGGCCTGGAAGAAGGAGGAGAGAAGGCTCATCTTCACGGTTGGAGGTATCCCATGTCCCAAATCATAGGGTCATCTACCCACCCCTTTGATGACCGTGTCATTCTTCTTGAGTCAAGCTTTATGTGCCTGACCCTTTCCTTGGGACAAATACTTTTCTAGAAGATTCCTTCATCTTCCACTCAAAAATATTCCCAGCACAGCTTTCCACAGCTCTCCATCCCAGAAGTGTGGGAATCCCTGTGGGATACTGCTCTTAAATTGTAGAGCTCTGTTCATGTGACAGACAATGTTTCCCAGTATTCTTTGGGCTCCTTCACTTACCAATTCAGATATTCTCACGTACCCTCTAAAGAAGAGGCAACTTAATAATGGGGAGTCCCCAGAAACCAAGAAGTATTGCAGATCCAGAAGCACCAACTTTTACTGGACTAATGGTACCACCTCCCATTCCCCACAGGGACCAACACATCCAAGGTAGCCTTCATGAGTGACCCACACAGAAAGAGATCTAAGAGCCCATATCCTTTCTCATCACCCTTTCTTTCAAGGGAGGGCAGCCTTGCATGGTGCAGTTACTTCTAAGAGCTCCTGGCCATGAGCGTAGCATTCAAACCTGGTACTTGAAGGAAGGGGGCTTCACATCCAGCTGAGACTGAGTGCTTAAGGGACTCTAACGTCCTGAGCTTCCGTGCATGCTACTTCAGCAGCAACGTTTCTGGCTCCTAGAGGGCTTTTCTTTTTAACTAGTTCCAGATAAGTAAGGTAGTTGTAAGGTAGTTGGTAACAGTTGGATTCTGGATGAGTGAGATGTTGCATAAATCCAGATTAAACCACTGAACAGACTGTACCTGAAAAGCACATTGTGTTAGATGCTTCTGTGTATCCATTGTGATCTTTTTCTATGCCTATAGAATGATGGAATTGCTGAAGCAGAACCCTGATGAAAGCTATTCACAATTTAGCATTTCCCATCATATGGAAATGTCAATTCCATCTACCAAAGAGAATATTACAGGCATGTTCAATATAAAATGCAAATATAATAGCTTTGTGGGCCGGATATGTCAGCTGTGTTTCACTTAAACCTATTACCTTGGCAGATTAAATACAGTTCCAGATCTTTTGCAAGGAGGATATTCTGATGAAGTTACATCTTATATCAGCTTTTGTGGCTCATCAGTTCAACTGGATATGAGTAAAATGGGAACAAAAATGGGTGAGGAATAAGACTGAGTGGGACACAGCCATGGAAAAGTAGGAGCATCTGCCCCACAGCCCTTCCCTACCCACTAAGGAATGTTATTATCGGCTCAAGGATAAATCTCAGCAATTTGTAGCAAAGATTTATCTCTTAGGTGATGAAATAGGTGAGGATCCACCAATTCTCACCAGGCCTGCCTCACCACTTCCAAATCTTGCTACCTGCTTGGGTAACCCAACTCAGCTGAGCAGAGGTGGGCCCAGCCTGTGCTATGATGCTGACTCCGGCTTGGTGCTTCTATAGCTATTTGGGGCACCCAGCTCCCTTAGCTGAACTCAACAGTAGTAGACCCCTCTCTCATTTGACCACACACTCCACACTCTGACCTCAGCTTCACCTTTAAACTCATGCACACATCATGCCTTGTCTTGCTAATGCTGCTGTCCTGCTGCATACAACTTCCCTCTTGAATGCCACAAAATCCCCATCTTTTCATGGTGCCACCCAGTTCCTGCAAGGGCTTCCCCTGGACAGCCCTGTCTCACCTCCCACGCCACACCAATGGAAAGGTTGCTGGCTCCTGGAACAGCCCACTTTGAGTCACCACTCAATAAGACAGGCTTGGTGGAAATTAACCAGCCCCGTACAGTTTGTCCAGCACAGTTCTCTTGTCCCATCATTGCATGATCAGTTATAAGCTTTGGGGGTTATACATCCAGCAGCGTTTCCCTGTGGACTTTTCCAAGAGAGCATCTTGCAAATTACTGCATAGAACTGCAGAAATACTTGATCCTTTTTAAAAAGAGCATTCCTCTGTAGCTTCTATGATCCTTTTTGCTTCATCTTACACTGATATGCAGTGAATGTTATTCCTTGATAGCTATTTATATTTGTAGTAAAAAAAAAAAAATGAAGAAATCATGCTCAATAGTTCCTGCTCTAAAATATTCTACTTGGCTAATGCACAGCAAGCACTGAGTCTTTCTGCCAAAGAAGATAGTAACCCACAGAGCAATGGTTTCTGGGCTACTGGGGTGAGAAAGGTGGGTGTGGTAGACAGTTGATAGTTGTGGAAAGAAGTTCTAGAAGGGAAATCTGGGCACGCAGGACTTGACTGCATAGTTGTGAACTGAGCTCCAGAGAGCTGGGTTCTCCTTTTGATTCTGTCCCAACTAGCTAGGTGATGCTGTACTGGTTGAATCATACTCAGCTGACTTTCTCCTCTACACAATGAGGTGGTTGACCTAGAGAGGTTTTTCAACTCCAATCTTCTATGACACCATGAATATGCATTACCCAGAAGTCAGAGCAGATGGTTAGTTAGGAAGCTAGAAAACTGTAACAAAAGCAACGATTACCACCTTCTATTTTCATAGTGTTTTCTGCTGGACTTTGAGTTCAGCACTTTACATACATGACCTCATTTAATCCTCACAGACATTTCTGAAGGTTGGTATCATGCTCTTTACTTCACAGAAGAGGGAACAGTTCTCAGCACCGTTATCCAGTTTTGTTAGGATCATAATAATAAATAACAGAGATTCCAATCCTGCTGGAACCAACTCCACACTTACTCGTAGTAAGACATAGTAAGAAGTTCCAGACACTTCTCTTATCACTCCCATTATCTGAAATTTTGCCATGCTTCTCTTCTCTTTATACTCTGAATTCTTAATTTATCCCCTTTCCTGGCTTCTCAAATGCGTGTCTGTGTCTTTGGCTTGTGTGAAAGAGTAGCATAGTTTTAGCATAGAGTTGTGCATCCATTCTTTTCACCAAGATGGGGATCAATAGGAAAACAGCAAAAACAAATTTCTAAGCAGTTGCTTGCAGTATGAAATGTAAATGAAGATATGACCCAGAGAGGCCAAGATTTAGCTCAAAAGAATAGCTTTATAAGACAGTCATGTAGGGACTTCCCTGGTGGTGCAGTGGTTAAGAATCTGCCTGCCAATGCGGGGGACACGGGTTCGAGCCCTGGTCTGGGAAGATCCCACATGCCGTGGAGCAACTAAGCCCATGTGCCACAACTATTGAGCCTGTGCTCCAGAGCCCACGAGCCACAACCACTGAGCCTGTGTGCCACAGCTACTGAAGCCCACATGCCTGGAGCCCGCGCTCTGCAACGAAGAGTAGCCCCCACTCGCCGCAACTAGAGAAAAGCCCATGCACAGCAACAAAGACCCAGTGCAGCCAAAAATAAATAAATAAAAATAAAATAATAAAATAAAAAAGAGAGAGAGACAGTCATGTAAAATCCTCTTCATATGGACAGAGATGCCTAACATGAGTCAATGTTAATTTTGCTGAGGCCACCTTTGAATCATAAACATCGGGAGGTGGCAGTGGGAGACTTCTCCTAGCTAGTGACAGAGTTTAAATGCTCTCCCAGGCTTTGCATCTCATCACAGCAAACCAGTTTTGTTTCTTTGAGAAAAGTGCAGCACCCCAACCGCAACAGACAACTTCTAGCAAGTGGCAATTACTTATATGAAGGGTTCCAAGAAAGTGAAGGTGAGGTGATCCTTTGCCAGAAAGAAGTTTTGCACAACTTAAAGAATGGACTCCAAAGTCAGAACTGTGCTGTGAACAAGGTCATCCTAATCTCTATTTGCAAATAAGCAAAACTCTTCTGTTTCATCAATATATATTAGTAGTACAGTCAATTGCATTATTCACAGATTCTGTATTTGCAAATTCACCTACTCACTTAAATTTATTTGTAAATCCTAAATCAATACTTGCAGCACTTTCATAGTAATTGGTGGACATGTACAGAGAGGCAAAATTTTTGAGTCATCTAATATGCACATCCCAACTGAGGCTGAATGAGGTAACACTCTGCCTTGTTTCAACTCTACTGTAAACTAGTGTTCTTTTCACTGTCTATTCAGTGTCCTGTCTTTCACTTATTGTTCTTTTGATTCACTGTTTAAAATGGCTTCCAAGCAGAGTGCCAAAGTGCTGTCTTGTGTTCTTAGCTCGAAAAGGCTGTGATGTGCCTTAGAGAGAAAATGCATGTACTAGATCAGCTTCCATCAGGCATGAGTTTCAGTGCTATTGAACATGGGTTCAATGCTAATGATTTAACAGTACATATTGAATAAGGTGTCTTTAAACAATAACACACATAGAACAAGGTTATGTATTGACCAGTTGACAAAAATACTGTGACCAGAGGCTCAAAGGAACCTAACCCCGTATTTCCCCTAGGAGCAATGGTCCAGTTTTTGCTAATTCAAATTCTTTGGTGACTTTATAGAACATAAGTACCAAGAATAATAAGAACCAACTGTCTTTGCAAATTTAGGAATTCCTGACGATGTCTTGAGAGATTTCTGGGGACTGCCCGGAGGCTATGGTACTAGTGATTTCATGCCATTTTCTGCTTCATGGGAGGTGCGGGCTTACAAAACCGTCCTTATTCCTCCTTCTGTGGTGCACCTCTTTTCTCACTGTTCAGTTTAGCCGGTATTAACGGAGTGCTCCAGAGTGTGCTGCTGCTGGAAGATATGCAAAAGACACATTTAGCAGTCTCTGACCTCTAGGTTGGGGTTAGGTAAGATTACCTTTGTTGGAAAGACCAGGGTTAAGGTGGCAGATGCAGCCAGGTCAAAAGCAAAGTGGAAACATCTTAGAAATGGCAGGGAAGAGAACAAGCTCTTGGAGGTATAGCCTAAAGGAAACAGGCTATTTTTCTAATAGTAACCTTGAACTGTTAATTTAGTGTTTCCTCCCAGGAACTCTGCAAAGGAAGTTCAGCTTTGGCCAGAGCTTCTAATTAACTCCAAAGTTTCTACCACATCCACAAACACCTAAAGACCACCCCAGTGTTCATTTCTCACCTGACAAAAGTCAAAAAACTGATGTAAGTGAGAATTGCACCATAGGAAATCCTTTTTTCACTACGGGAAATGGTTGCTGTATTTCCCTCAGTTTGATTATTTTGGGGACCTATAATCTTACAGCTAAAAAATATTATTTATGGTACTGAGAATAAAAATAGTAATATTAATTTATTAAGCACACAGTGGACACCAGGACCTGTGCTGGGTGCTGGGAATACAGCCTTTAAGTGTCTCACAGTCAAAGAGGAGAAACTCACCATTGTAAAACTGGGGTAAATGCCATGAGAGAGGGAGGCAGGGTAGGGGGCTTGTGGCAGCACATGACACAAAGTGGGAGACTTGGGAGGGTGGGTAATGCTTCTTCCTGGAACAGAGTCTTGAAGGTGAAGAAGGAATTGGCCAAATGAAAAAAGTAGAGTTGAACATTCCAGGAGGTGGGAACACTGTATGAAACCCTAGAGGCATGAAGGAGCTATGGGTATTGAATGACCTAGAGCATAGAGGAGATGGAAGAGGTTCAAGAGAGAAGGCTTGGGAGAGGAAAGACCCAGATCATGAGGAGCCTTGAAGGCCAAATTAGGAAAGTGGAATCCACTGAAGGATTTCACAGAAGTGAGCAAAATAATCCCATTTGCACTTTCTCTAGATCAATTCGAAGTAGTACAGAGAATGCACTGTGTGTTAGAAGAGCCACTGGGGAAATAAGCCAAGAGAGGAGCAGTAGGAATGTAGTGAAAGAGAGAGGTTAGAAAGCAATTAGGAGAGTAGAATTGAAAGAACTGGAAGAGCAGTTGACAATGGGGTTGGTGGGTGGGGAGAGGGAATAGGGATGCAGAAGAGGAACAGATTTGGGAATGATGATGAGTTCAGTTCAGGGTGTACTGAGTCGGGGGTGCCATGGACCAACCCAAGGAGAGGTCAGCATACAGCCAGATATCTGGGGCTGAGTTCAGGAGAGTGGTTTGGGCTGGAGGTTATAATCTGATGACCAGTTCCTAGATGACTACTGAAGCCAGGGGCTTACATTTGCACAAAGCTAAGTAGGTACAGTTGAGAATAGAAGAGAGCCACAGAAACCCTCTTTGGGAGCACTAATATTTAAGGGACTAAAAAGAAGGATGTCTGAGGTGACACCACCATAAATGAAGGAGGAAATCTAGCACAGAATAGCGTCAGAAGTGACAGAGGAGAAGAATGCCATGGAGGAGGGAGTGGTCAGTGGAATCCAACCATGCCAGGAAGGAAAGCACAGTTTAATTGGGCATTAATGACCTGAGCAGTTAAATGGGGAAGCAGAAATGAAAACAGAGTGCTCTGTGTAGAGATGCAAAAGGGGGTGAAGAAGTAAAGACATGGCACATGTAGACGAGCCTTTGGCTAAACTAGATTTTCAGGGGAAGGAAAGAGATAGGAGCAAATAGCAGAGAGTGGAAAGTTAAGGAAGGTTCCTTCCACTGCCAGTTGGAACTTAGCAGTGGTTCTTAATTACTGTCAGGGTTACAGGGAGCATTTTCAAATTGCACATGACTACGAATTACACAGACTACAAGATGCAAACCTCATAGTGAGGGAGTGAGGTGGGGGGATGATAGAGGATCAAGAATACAGGAAGCATCGGGTCATGGGTTCTGAAGAGGATTTTTTTTTTATGAGACCTATGACAAATAATAAAATGGCATCAGATGAAGACTCAGAGGACCCGTGAATGCCTCTTAGTAGCTTTCAACCTCAGGCAATTTCATCACCTCTCTGAGCCTAGGATCCTCATCTATAAAATAAGCTAAATACTAACTATCTTGCCTGGTTGTGGTGCGAATTAAACAGGATAACATGTGTGAAGAGCCCCCTGTGCAGTTGTGTGACAAGATGGGCCTCTTGCTGCTCTTCACCATTTGCTGAGGTGCTTTTTCCTGTTGAAGTTATTTCAGGTGCCGTGGGAAAGCTTTCTTCCAAACTAAAGGCAGGGTCTCTCTTTCCTGGGGATTTCTATCTCTTTTTCCTACTCCGTTGCGATGAAGAGTTCTGTTGATAAATAAGAAGAAAAATGTTTTTAAATGTTTTTAATGTTAAAATACTACTAACCAACTAATTGTCTTAAAAATTGAGGGAGATGCACATGAAAAATATTCAAACATATTCCTCTCTAGATAGTTCATCCTCCCAGTTATAACCTCTGTGAAAAATCTTTGTGGCTCAATCACTACCTTAGATAAAGCTAACATTAGACGCTGCCTGCTAAGATGTCAGTGACCAGCAGACCAGCAGGCCATGCAGATATCCATTTCCTTCCCCTCTTGATTGTTTTGAATTAGCACTTCCCTCTTGGTCCAACAAAACACACACTCCCATGATATTTGCCATGCAGTTGCTAATATCTATATTTTTTAATTAAAATACTTCACAGAAAGACGGAGCATTAAAAAAATTACAAAATTAACAAAAACACCTGTGGTAGTTATTTTAGAATAAAATGAAGACTGCAAACTGGCATGCTATAGGCCAAGGCTGTCCCCACAAATATGCTTTATTTGACCTGTATAATTTTTTTAAAATAACACTCTGAGCCAATATTTCAAAATTGATATTTTTTATATTTAAACATACCAATTTCTATTACCTCTTGCAACATTGGAAGATCAGGCGGCACAAGGCAGGGCCTTTATTCCCGTAAATAAAAGTGAGTGGCTGTGTCTCCAGTTCATCCCAAGCCCCACTCCTCCCTATTGCCTCCTCAGGCTGGTACCCACAGATCCCTGGAGAGTTCAGAGTGTGTGACCCCTGGCTTAAAGTCAAACCAGTACAACACAATGGAAGGGGAGATGTTTGTTTCTAATGATACAGTGGCTAAAATAAAGAAAAAGGAAGCCCAAATACCTGGGGTGGAGTGCCTGATTCTTAGCTCTTAGGCAGCATTCTGTCTGCTTTAGTATGGGGCTCTACAGGAGTGGAAGTTAAATCTTTTCCTTTGTGTACTTCTTTGTATGATAGAGATTAAAATAAAAGCAACGACTTCCTTTGGGAAAGGCCAAAGCATAGCCCAAAAGAAAAATCCGTATTACTTCAAAAGCTGAGGCAACTGGCCAAAAGATTCCAGAAGGCTCTCCCTAGCCTCACAAGGTCAAGAAACTTTGATAACCTGTGACGGCATGGAAAGACATCTGGTAGACCACACTTTACAGTTCGGAAGATAAAGCTCATTCTAAGTTTTATTAACACAGACGTACTGGCCATGGCTGGTCTTTGCCACATAGAAGAAATTCCCAAGCAATGCATTCTTGCGCTCTCATCAAGGGGTCTGTTGGCTGTGGAATTTCCTATTCTCCAGCACCAGAACAGAAAGCAACCCACCCCCACCCCCAGCTTTGGCCGACATGAGATTTAAAGAGGATCGTTTGTTTTCATTACAGCCCCTTGAAGCCCTTCCTTCCCTCCTCATTAATGAATTTCCAGTCTTTCATCAAAAAACAAAAACAAAAAAACAAACACAAAAAAGGACCTGCCAGAGGACATGGTTAAGTGGCTCACGCATAGTGATGCCGGCTTTAAAGAGAGGAGACGGCCATTTACTGATTGCAAGGAGGGGTTGACATCCTTGGTTAGTATGCTAATTTCGTCTTCTGCATTTAACATTCAGATCAGGTCTGTACAGGCCCTCCAGAGTGGCAGAGTCCAGGGATGGATGGCTGTCTGCCTTGCAGCATTGAACATTCAATGCATGAATTACATAAATGCCCAAACATTCCATCTGCTCCGACTTCACTCTCTTCCTCCCTCTCCGAGAGACACACAGACACAGAGCCATACACACGCAAGCAAACACACGCGTGCACACACACACACACACACACACAGACCTTATAGACACAGGTCTCTATGAATGCTGAAGAAATGCAGTTTAAGATGCCCGAGCCATCCACAACTGGCTTAATTCCTCCTCCTTTGAGTCTCCAAGGCACACTTCTACAGGATATATTTCTCCTGCTCAGGAAACTTGCAATGTACTGGGGTGTCTGAAATAAGGAAGCAACATGAAGAGTAAATCCCCCGTGAGAAGGAGCACGTCTTTCTATTGACCTTCCAGTCCTGGAAATCCTAGAAAAAACAAAAAAACCCAACTCCACTCATCTGTAGGGGAACAAGGTAGCTCAGTTAACCTAACACCCAGAAAGAAGGAAGATCCAGCTCATTTTATTCTTTGGGGTCCCCACTTTGTCATGTGTGTTTGGAACCCTGTGTTAAGAGTCTTAATTCATCATGGTTGGCTTTGGACTCACCAAGTCACAGCTGGGTGACAACAGAAGACGAATCCCAAACTAGCTCCCACATGATGGTCCAGATGGCAAAGACAATCACCTGGCATCTTTTGCCAGAAGCCCAGTCAAGGGAAAACTGAATTTCCTCAACCTCCTTTTCCCAGCATCTTTCTGTAACATTGCAGCAGCTTCCTGGAGACAGAGAATCAGCAGCTCCTGTTATCAGAAGGCACATTTAGACGTTGCTTTCAATAGACAGAAGCTATTTTGAGCAAGCAGGGGCTCCAACTAAAAGAAGAGGACAGGTTGGTCTTTATTATTTTGTTTTGTTTTGTTTTCTCAAAGTATGACATAACTGTGTCACCTGGCATGCCATGGCTCTTTCCTCTGGACGTTCTGGTGATCCCTGGCTCTGTCCCCTGGTGCCCACATAATATTCCATTTTCGGCTGAGGAACACTGGGCAGTTCCTGTGGGAGCCTCCAACAGGAGTGATGGGTGTTTTCTCTGAGCTGCAGACTTGATTTGACTGGATTTTTTTGTTTGTTTTTTTTTTTTTTGGCTCTGGTCCAAGATGTTTTCCTGTCATCATTTCACTGTCTTTTCCAGTAATCCCTTTTTTAAACATGGCCAACAATTAGTCGATTTATCTCCACCCCCACCCCCACCCCATCTCCACACAAACACACAGTCCACTGAGCCCCATCACTGTCTTGTTTTGCCTTGAAGTCTAAGAAATTACAGCTTCTCATTAGCTGGAGAGCACGTTTGGAACGGCTTTGTATTTACTCACTTAGTAAGTGATGCTGGCCTTTTTAATTATTCTCCCTCCGCGTGCCATAAGAGAGCTGCAAGCTGTTCCAGGCAAGCCAAGAGACTGCATGTCCTCCGCCAGGCAGTTGGAAGTAATCGTGTTTTACCTCCCTGCTGCTGCTTTCTTCCTTTCCTGTCAGCAAGCCAAGGAATCCCCCCAAAGCTCTTACGTAGGAGATACCAAAACTGTGAGTCACTTCTGGCTTCCCGAGCAGAGGGAGTCCAGGGCAGGATGCACGGAACAGCAGACCCAAGATGGGGGTTTCCTCCAAGCCACCAGGAGCCCTGCAACCAGATGTGCAGCCAACGCTTGGTTTTTCTTGCTGTTGCTCCCTCTTTCTCCTCCACCCTCATCCATTCCTTCGTTTCCCAGCACGTTCCTCTTTTTCTCTTCCTTTCTGTGTTGCCGACAGCCGCAGACCCAGCAAGAGCTGGGTCCCTCTCGCCTTCTGTTGTTTTTTTCCCCTGCAGCAGGCTTTGGCTGCTACCTCTGCGAGCTGGATCACCAAAGACACACGACTCACTCACAATGAATAATCAATACAGATATTGATCTGTGGAAAATGTTTGTAAATTCCTGAAAGGGAATCAGGAGCAGGGGGCAGGGAGGCTTGTGGGGGACGACGCTGAAGTGCTGGTGGCGGCAGGCAGCCGAACTTGATTTGGATCCCAAGGCTGGCTGGCTCCGAGGTGACGGTACCGGAATGCGTGCGAACGAGGGTGCGCGCGTGTGAGTGCGCGGGTGACGCCGGTGTTCTGTATTCCCCTTTCTCTACAGCTGCTTTCCCCGAAGAATCAAGAGCCAAATGGTCGGGAGCCCCCGTCAGTGCCATGCCTTGGCTGCGGGCCAGCGCTGTTTTGTTTTCATTATCACACGCTACTTTGCAATTTGCATAAATACAGGGTTATTTTTTATCGTGTCGCCCAAAAGATAAAAAAAAAAAAAGAAAGAAAGAAATAGAAGTCTTTGTTGTGTGCAAGAGGGGCTTGCTGCACTCATCATGGCTAAGGATTTAGCGTATGTAGAGAGCTCCAGAAGAAATACCGGCAAAGAAGTGGTAATCACAGAGAGAAAAGAATAGAGGAGAGGCGAAGAGAGGAATTGAAAGATAACTGCAGGGGATTCAGCTTGGTGGAACCAAATATTAGGGATACGCTTTCCTCTATGGAGAAGTGGTAGCGCCTTAGTAAAGCAAAGAAGATATAAAGACCACCAAGGTCTAACCAGTGCCCTATATGGTATACACGTGTCACTCTTACAGCTGGAATACACTATTTATCTTTGGTGGAAAAGGTACACAGGACGCTGAACACAAACTTGCCTTTTCTGCCTCATCCAAAACCTAGAAAGCATGGGAGCAGATGGAATGTTTCCAGCAGGCGAGACATTTCAGACCTTGGTCTTTTTTCCCCTCTTCCCTATGGCCTGAGCAGCTCAACGGAGTCTCCTGAATTGCACTTGCCCTAGTATTGAATGGAATTCATCCTCCCCTTGGCTTTTTCACCTTCAGAAAAGTGGGTACAGGAGTGTCAACCTAAACGCAAGCTTTGAGTGACTTTCTCCTGAGTACTTGGAGTCCTGGCTGCAGAGATGAGGCCTCCTGAAGTTATGCCCCCACGTGGATGGCAGGCGTGCTCACGGGTCCCAGGAAGTAGCACCTTATGTCAGAAAAAGCTTCTAGCTCTCTCAGGCCATTGGATGGTCCCTCCGTCTTTGATTTCCTATCCTTTCACCTATCCCCGACTTACTCTGTTTCTGTGATTCGGTAGTAAAATCTCTTTGGGATCATTCTACTCTTTTCTCTCACTGCTCTAGCTGTCTCCTCCTGGCCTGGCAACAGAAGGGATGCACCTCCTTTGAGATAGCCATCTAGAGTAAGACCTCCACATGAGGACTCAATTCCAGCACCCCCTGTCCTGAAAGGAGCGGTCCGCTTTATCAGCCAGCAGCAGCAGCGGGAAGACGGATTTTTTTATTCCCTTTCTGGCTTCTGATTAGCTCCAGCAATCCAATTAGCAGAGGAATTTATATCACACAGGCCGAGGTGCCCCTACTCATCACAGCAGCTCAAACCCACTCTTAAATTCTGCCAACAGTACATCTTCCTGTGACGTAGATTAATTACAGCGCCAAGCCTTCCCGAGTAGATCTACCAGTAAAGGTATATCTGAATATCAGAATTAAAGAAGAGGCAAAAAGCGATGACTTTTGTGTATCACCAAGGATGCACGAAGGCTGCCTTGTGCATCCTCCACTCTGCACATCTCCCATTGTTCTAGTGTGTATCAAAGAGGCCAAGCGAGCATTACAGAGGATTCAGAAGTGGCTAAATCATGGAACACCTGTGCATTTTCTCCCTATCATTGACACATTTATTATGAAACTTCAGAGCTCTTAGACACTGACTAATTTCCTGCCTCCAGCCTATACTTCCCCCAAAAGAGTTAAACTATTTAAAGTAGCTCCATGGAGAGAAATGACATTATCTTCATTGTTATTCCATTCCAGTTGGGTACAATTGTGATATCGTTGTACCCTTGCATCTATCTACAATTTCATTCCAAATTTATCCTTACATTCATCAATCTCTAGCATCTATCTCTCCATTCATCTCTCTATATTCATTTATATATCAACTATTTATTCTACTTCCCAGTCATCTATTCATCCATGTGCATCTAGCTATCCATTTTCTAACCATGTATTGATCTATGAATATCTTTCTATTATCTGTCATCTACTTGTCTATCCATTTGTGTCTCTATTAATTCATTCGTCTGTATTATCCATCTATCTGTTTTTCTATCTATTCATTAATCTATTCATGTATCTAGCCATTCAATCATCTATCATTTGCTTATCAGCTACCTTTTTACTTTGTGCCTTTTGTTAGCTATGATCTTAACAGAATCCCAGATTAACATTCTCAATCATTTTTAAGGTAAATAATGCCCAATTTCCAAATGAAGTCTGTATGTGCTATGTACTTGGTTATCTGTTCTCTAGTTTAAGAGTCTTGTCAACTAAAAAAGTAAGTCAGTAAAATCATACAGTTTTAAATGTGTTAAAAACTACAAGGAAGATATTTTACCCCAGATTCTTGGTACATTTTTCTTACTTACCATGGCTTTAAAAGAGGGGAATTTCACATAAAGTATACACATAAATCTCATTCAGGTTGTTAAATCTACCACTGAGAGACCTCATGCAAGTGATCCAATTCAGCTAGAGCTAACCTGAGATTACTTTTATCATAAAGCAAAACAGATACTAAACCCTTACATGGTAATGTGGTCATACATGTTTGAATCTTTCTTGTATCCAGGCTGGGAGTCGAGTAGCAGTTTGGGAACTAAAAATAGATTTTTGTTTGTTTGTTTCCTCATTACTTTTGTTCAGAATATATTCAAGTTTGGGCCGACACTTGAGAGTCAACACCTTCTCAGAGTGACCCCTAGTTTATTAGCTCTTAAGAACATGAAGCATTGCTGGGTTGGGAGGAAATGTCAGTGGATGAATCTCATTTGCACTGGGAACAGAAACTACAGTTTGTTGCTATGAGTACCGTGGAGTTTGGCTGAATTTTTTCTATGTTTCTAGGGAATCACTTCCCAAACGGGGGCCCAGGTCAGAATCCTAATCAAGCAGTCGATCATGTCTCTGACAGCACTGGCCATCTCTAATATTTATTTATTTATTTATTTATTTATTTATTTATTTATTTATTTTGCGGTATGCGGGCCTCTCACTGCTGTGGCCTCCCCCGCTGCGGAGCACAGGCTCCGGACGCGCAGGCTCCGGACGCGCAGGCTCAGCGGCCATGGCTCACGGGCCCAGCCGCTCCGCGGCATATGGGATCCTCCCAGACCGGGGCACGAACCCGTATCCCCTGCATCGGCAGGCGGACTCTCAACCACTTGCGCCACCAGGGAGGCCCTCTAATATTTATTAATGTGTAGGCAGTACTATCCATTAAGGATTCAAGTTTGTTTTTCTTTTTGTCATTTTTTTTTTAACTAAGCCATAGTATATTGATTAAGGTAAAGCCCATAAAGACCTCATCAGTTCCGAACTTGCCATCCTCAAAGAACCGGCAAGGACCTAAGCCATGTGTCCTCCAAGAAAAAAAGGAGACGAAAACCCCCTCATTCCTCTTCTCATGTTATTTCCATGTGTTCCATCACCATAGCTTTCTGGACTTGGCTGTAATCAGAGATGAGATTCCATGATCTCATGTCCTAGTCCTGGCTTTTTTGTCATGCTAACCACGGCTGACTTCGCAAGATAACCGTAGATGCAGTGCCTAGGGCCTACCACACTTTGAGGGGGCCACGAAAGTCTTAATTTCTTTTAAAATCATCAAAAAGGTGAACTTTTTGGTCAAAAAAATTTTAATATGTATTAATATATTCTAATGCCAATGCAATTAGAAAATAGAAGTTTGAATAGTTTTTCAGGGAGAAAGAAACCCATGAAGGCAAAAGCACCCAGAGCCAATGAATGTGGCTTTGACACTAGCCAGCTGCTTATAACTTAGTTATACTCAAAAGAGTGCAGTGGTTAAGGACCTGCTCAGGAGTCAGACTTCCTGGGTTCAAATCCTGGCACCACCACTTGTTAAAGTCATTTAACTTCTCTCAATCTCACTTTCATTAGCTGTAAAGTAGAGATAATAGTGCTTAATGCATAGGAATGCTGTCAAGATTAAATGATATTGTATATTTAAATTGCTTAGCATAGAACCTACACGTAACGAGGGCCCAAAGAAATTTGTTGTAATAATTGTTATTATTATTATTGTTTTGGCTTTGTTTTAAATGTCTACCTCTCCTTATTTCAGCAGCCATGACTAAATTAATTTTTTTATTTTAAAAAAATAGAATGTCTTCTAGTTACCATAGACAGAAGAAAAAGTTGCTAATTGAAATGTCCTCCTTATTCTGGAAATCAGGAAATTTTCTCTCCCAGAAGTAGCAAATTCTGTACTCTCTACCTGGAGCTAGGTCTTTATTCTGTATTATAAAACTCCTCCAATAAATCAGCATCATCTCTCTTGGTCGGAGATTTGATTCTTTCCTAACCTAAAACAATCCTGCAAAAATCTTATTAAGAATCACAGGTTAAAAAGAATATTGTCAAAACTTTCTCTCTCCTTTTCTCTTTACTTTATTATCCCCTCATTTTTTTTGTCATTTAACTCCAATTATGAGATGCTAAGTGCTTTTGGAAATTTCATTGTTAATATCTTCTTACAGTGCTATTAACGTAAATCAAGTTTAATAGTGTCCCAGCAAGTGTAAAAGCAATCAAAAATTCAGTACTCACGAATCATTCTGTAATTTCAGCATAAAATGTTAATAGAAATAATATCCAATACCATGAAATATCAGTAAATTCAACTTTAAGTATATGTGATGAATTACTTTGCCATCCTATAGCATTCATGGAATATTCTAGTATGAAGTACTTAATTGGCCAAGCCATACCTCAGTCATTCTCAGGCTGCCAGAAGTCCCCTCCTCTGCTTTCCCCCTACTAGCCAATCCTGGAAGATTGGACAACTCAATGACAGGCATTTTTTCATCCCAGGCACACTGAGTTATTTGGCCATAAGGAAAAATGACTCAGGATCAAGGTGGGAAGTACAGTCAACTTGAAGGAATTCAGATTAACGAGAACAAAGACATTGTATTCAGTTCTAAGAATATTGATCAGTAGCTGCAAGGCCTTAGCTACATATAATCAGCAAAGATGGTTAAGATAGAGGCCCTGTCCTTGGAGAGTTCACATCTCATGAGACAGGCCAAGGCTGAGACACATACGACATACGGTATTTCAGGCCCAGCAGTGAGAACAGCTGTCGTGTATGCCCTTAGGAAGGCTCTAATGGAACAGGAGTTGGTTGGTTAATTTTAAAATTTGTCTAAAGCAGGGAAACATAAATGTATATATGATCACATGTACTTTAAGCATCTTAAACTTAAAACAACATACATCTTTTTGCACGAACCACCGCCATATTGCTTGTCTACAGCTTCCGCTCTTTCAAGTAAGGGGAGAATTTAAGGCACCCAAGAGGCCCTTAGAGTGCAGAATCCTTCAGTTAACACTTCTCCTACCCACACGGCAATTTTCAGCAACTCAGCTGAATGTGTTCACAGAGTTAGTTTAGCTGTCATAGAAGCAACTCTTTTTGCACGCATGTATCTCTGGTTTATACTTTATTTAATTCAGTTATGAATTTCCTGAACAAGAACAACTTCCATAAAGAGGCTTGGGGACAAACACAACTAACTCTTAGGAAGGATATAGCTCAGCTGGTGGGGCCAGGACTGCTCAGGTGCTCCAGGGTGTAGATTATTACCTGGGACCACACTGAGTTCATGGGCCTCAGTCAGCAGGATTTCCAAAGGGCATGGAGAGTGACTGTCAGTTCAGCTAGTTAGTGAAGTGAGTGATGCTTAAGGAGTTTCATAAACAGAAAGGTGAGCCCAGAGACAAAGAATGTAACTTTGGGTCAGAACAAAGATCCATGTTGGCCAATATTTAGTTTGTTCTAGGATTACATGATGTTCGACAGTGTTAATGGGTCCATCTGCCATCAGAGAGTCAAGTTAGTGTCTTTAATACTGCTAATTGAACAGCTCATTGTGGCTCTGACCTCTAAACATTTATTTAAATCTTCTTAAAACTGGCTTCATTTATAGTCTATAAGGGTTTCAGAGAAACAAGTCTCAAATATTTACTCTCTATTATAGACAGTCGCACTTTCTGCATTTGTCCTGAAAGATCTTTCCTTAAACCAGTATGTCCTCACGTGTGGGATGCAGAGCCACAGTGATGTGGAAAATCATGTTTGGAGGTATACTAACAATTTTTTAAACATTTATGCACCTATAAAAATATAATAAGCTCGTAATCTCATGAGTTCATACATATCGTCTCTTAGGATGAGGCTAAATCTCTTTCAATAAAATTGTGAGTCCGTTGAGAGAAAAATATTTAGTCACAGTGGAGGTGTTGTAGGAATAGGACAGAATCATGAAGATGATAATCAAATGACTGAAGTTTAGGACAGCCAGCTTAAGCTTTGAGGGATATCTCTAAATTTGAGAATTCTACAATTCAGCCACTCTACTATTCACTTTTCAAGTAGAAGATTATGGAAGTCATAGGTAGTTATGCTCATGTGAAGCAACTCACCTTCTTGATTTTGTGTTTTCTGTGCCTTGCTGTTTTTGTCTATTTGATTGAAACATTTGAGCTTCCACTCACAGGTTTACATCAAGCAAGACACCTGAGAGACCTCTTTTAAGCAAACAATTCTAGGTGGTTGGTGCAGCCTTTTCATCAGTCTGCCAACATGGAGTCCTTTTTCCTGTAAATAAGACTCTGTTGGCCACAGTTCTGCACAAGCTCTTTGTGCACAGGTCACACCTAGAGATATGGTGCAAGGTACTTAGAAATAGCACTTTAAGAATATTGCTTATTTGACTTAGCTTGTCTTGCTTAGGTGAGGTCAGCCTGCTCCTCATGACTCTGTCCTGGGAAAGTTCCATGTCAAGAAACTTGACAGAACCACAGAGAAGTGATCTAGAAGCTCAGTATGTGACTGATTTAAACAAGAAAATTTTCTGAGTATTTTATATATATATATATATATATATATATATATATATATATATATATATATATATATTGTGCTGCTAAATGCACTTTTTATTTTGCTTTTTCTTATGTTGTAAGGGAAAGTAATACTTTACATTTATTTATTTATTTTTGGCTGCATTGGGTCTTCATTGCTGCGCACGGGCTTTCTCTAGTTGCAGCGAGCAGGGGCTACTCTTTGCTGGTGTGTGGGCTTCTCATTGCTGTGGCTTCTCTTGTTGTGGAGCATAGGCTATAGGCACGCAGGTTCAGTAGTTGTGGCTTGTGGGCTCTAGAGCGCGGGCTCAGTAGTTGTGGCTCACGGGCTTAGTTGCTCCGTGGCATATGAGATCTTCCTGGACCAGGGCTCAAACCCATGTGCCCTGCATTGGCAGGCAGATTCTTAACCACTGAGCCACCAGGGAAGTCCCATGGGAAAGTAATACTTTAAAGCCGAGTATTTTCAACATGCCATTTTGTGTTACTGATCTTCATATATGACATTCACATGAGGAGAGATTATTCACACCTGGTAAGTATCTTGTTCATCTTTGGAAAATAATTATAACCAGCAGTGATGACTGTAGGGTTTATAGTGTTATAGAAGTATAAGAAAAAGATGTGGGAGGCTTCTGGGAAACAATCAGAGATGTGGAAAAAAAGGGGTTTATCACTGAGCTATGTATAAGAGAAGAATTTAAAGCAACCTAAATATCCAACAATGGGGGTATATTAAATAAAATATAGCTTGTCCATATAATGGTATACTGTGCAGCCATGTTGTGAAGTGATATTTAAAGATAGGGAAAATATATATAATACATTAATAAGTGATTTTTTTTAAGATTAAAAATAGCATAGATAAGAGATCCCAATTTTATTTTAAAATCTATTAAAATGAAAATTTTAAAATAAAATGTATAGTCATATGTAAACAATCTATAAAAATAAAATACATACTTATATATAAAGGTGTATAAAATGTATACACCAAAATTGTAACTGTGAACGAAGGTATTACATTAGGTTTTTAATTTTCTTTCTGTTTTTTGTATTTTCCAAGTTTTCTACAATGGTCACATATCTTTTATAAGCAGAAAAAAATAACACATGATATACAATGTGTATATATATATTTATTACAAGGCAAGAAGTAGACAGCAACCTGACGTACAGAATTACTTTTATTTATGAGCCATTTGGCTTTAATGCCACCAATTTTGTAATCCTAGAAGCATGTTTATCTAGTAAACCCTGTTTTCCATTATGATCATGGCCGTGGGTTGGGATGTTGTGATTAGTCAAATCTTCTTAGAACTATCCCACATGGAGTACCAGTTTTCAGAGAATTTGAATATAAATACATGAAACTAGGCAATATAAAAAATAATTTAATCATCCCAAGTTGATTCAAAAGGAATCTCATAATCCCTTAGTGCTCCAATATTCTTTTCATTTTGAACATCAATGACCTCTGAGGGGAGGAAGCACAGGGGTGAGAGTTAATAGCTGTGTCCGGTTCAATGCCCAGCTCAACTTTTCCCTGAAGACTTTCTGGCCTGTGCATCCCACTGATGGCTTCCTCTCTGACTTCTGGGGCTTTTAGAGGATGTATCCCATCCTTGCACTTTCTGTCAGCTCCTTCCCTGCCTCTGGTCTCCCGGACCTTCATCCTGGACTTCCTAAGACCTTCATCCTGACCAAAGAAGAAAGCACAGCCTCAAGTTCAGTCTTCAGGGAGGTCAGAATTAAATCAAGTTTAGGACCTCAGATATAGTGGCTCAATTACAACAATAGGGTTCTGCCATGTGTCCCAAGACTGCTTGTCCCTAATGAATTCCAAGGTGAAGTGGCTCTAGGCATCAACCCTTGGATTCCTGTATTTCCCTGTTCAGGCTGCTATAACAAAAATACCATACACTAAGTGGCTTATAAACAACAGGAATTTATTTTTCTCAGTTCTGGAGGCTGGAAAGTCTCAGATCAAGGTGCCAGCAGATTTGGGGTCTGGTCAGGGCCAACTTTCTTATTCATAGCTGGCCCTCTTCTCACTGTGTTCTCACATGGTGGAAAGGAGAAGTGAGGTCTCCAAGATCTCTTTCATGAAGACTCTAATCCCATTTGTAAGGACTCTACTCTCATGACCTGACACCTCCCAAAGGCCCCATCTCCTAATATCATCACACTGGGGTTAGGTTTCAACATGTGAATTTGTGGGGAACACAAGCGTTCAGTCTACAGAAATTGCCTTGTTCTTAGTAACTGGTCTTTCCCAGGGCTACAGCCTTGCCCTATTTAGGATATGCCCAGAAATTCTCTAGAATTGTTTGTTCCTTGCATACATCTTACACACACACACACACACACACACACACACACACACACACACACACACATATCCATCCATCCATCCCCAGTGCTCCACCAAAAAAGGTTCAGGGACTGTGCTACTACAGAGCACACTTAGGAAAGTTAGAAAAGGGAGACCTTTCTTGGAAGACAAACAAGAACGCAAGTCCTCTGGCTGAATACAGCCCCACAGACCCTTAGTTTGGCAGGCGGAGCACAGTGCACATCCTTTTCAGCACACAGGGATTCCACAGTCAATGAATTTTAGAGAATACTGCATACTGTGTCTGGCCTCTTGGGGTTTCAGAATGCACATGCGTGTATTAAAACGCTCTGCCAAGACCTGTACACCGAGATCTATTTGACTTCCTTTAACCTAACCTCTGACCATATTTCTCAGACTTATTTGTCAGTGAAACCCATTCCCTTTTTTTTTTTATGATTTACAGTTCACATAGCTTTCCCCCAAATATATTTTGCAGAGGAATTCTTACCCAGTTTCCTGAGACCCTACTGACCAGGGAAGGCAGCCTTCAAGCTCTCACCCACCTGAACTCTGGATAGGGCGAGTCCAGAAGAAGCCATCACAGCTCTCTCTACTCTCTGTCTTATGGGCCATTCCCTTTAGTTCAGGATCTCTTACCACCAACCATTTGTCCAAACAATGATAGGAAATTACAATATCCTTCAGACAAATGGTCTCACAGTCCAACAGGGCACATCTTGGGTACCTGCTCTGCCCTAGCCAGCAGATTTCACCTGGTATCCTCTTGTCTGACACATCCATAGACCACCTGTACTAATTATTTTGCATAATTCTTTCAAGGACATGAACTCATCAAGCAGTCTTGACTGAGTGCCTCTAGTGCCAGTACATGTTGACGGGCGACTGAGAGTAAAATGTTAACAGCGTGACTTGTTAAAAACAACTGCAACAACATAGATCCGTAGGTTGTTTCTCTGAATTTCTGTTACCACGAAGAGAAGCAAAAATCAGATCTAAGAAGCCAAATGTCCATCACCAGATGAACGCATAAACTGAATGTGGTATATCTGTACAATGGAATATTATTCAACCGTAAAAGATAGTGAAGTGCTGATACATGCTACAGCAGGAGCCCCCAACCCCCAGGCCATGGACCTGTTAGGAACTGGGCCGCACGGCAGGAAGTGAGTGGCAGGCAAGCAAGCAAAGCTTCATCTGCCACTCCCCATCTCTCCCCATCGCTCACATTACTGCCTGATCCATCCCCCTCCCGCCACCCCGTCCATGGAAAAATTGCCTTCCACGAAACCGGTCCCTAGTGCCAAAAAGGTTGGGGACCGCTTTAGCTACAGTATGAATGAAACTTGATGACATTATGTTAAGTAGAGGAAGCCAGACACGAAGGGCCACATATTGGGTGATTCCATTTATACGAAATATCCAGAATAGGCAAATCCATAGATAGATAGAAAACAGATTTTTGGTTGCCAGGAGCTGGAGTGAGGCAGGAATGGGGAGTGACTGCAAATAGGTACAGGGTTTCTGTTTGTGATGGTGAAAAAGTGCTGGACTTAGTAGTGATGGTTGCACAACATTGTGAATAACTTAATGCCACTGATGGTACACTGTAGAGGGTTAAAGTGATAAATTTTATGTTATGTGTTTTTAGCACAATTTTTTAAAAAATCAAACTAATTCTAAGAAGGTTCTGGGTATTGTAGAGATGCTTAAAAGTATTAGTTGGGAAATGCCCTGGATCCAGCCCAGGATTATTCTCCGTGATCCTCGTCCAAAAAGTTTCCTTGGACAGGTTAATCACTGCCTCTCTGCTGTGAGGTTTTAAGATTGGAATTCCTTTTAATTGAGTGGGCCAAAGCATACTGAGCAGTTTCCTTTTTCTTATTTAGGCATGGTTATGACACATTACAGAATTTTCTGGTGAGCTGTCTCTGGCCTGCTAATGTGTATAAATCTCAGTAAGGCCACACCTTGTATTATGCTCCATTCTGGGTATCCCATTTTGCAGGATGAGTGATTCCAAAACTATACTAAATATAGGATAATTAAAAAGACATGAGAATTGGTGGAGAGGATGGAGTGACATAAAAGCTTTCACTCCCAGAATAAAACTGGAGACAACAGTCACTTCTGTACTCTAGAAATGACTCATGGACAATATAAATCACCAATCAATTTTTTTTTTTAAGTCCTGGCATCTATAGGTTAAAAGAAATTGGATTTTTTTTTTTTTTTTTTTAGGTTAACTACAAAGCCACCAGCAGGGGGAAGTATATAAAGAGATGTCAGGATGCTTTGGGGCCCCAAAATGTCCTGGGCTCCTCTGTAAACAGGGAGGCTTCTTTTGTGCCTTCAGTAGGAAAAATAGTCCTATTGTGAGGCTGTGAGAGAAACAACCTTTAATCCTTGCAAAGCCCAATAATATTATGTATATTGACTAAAACCCTGTAGAGTGGGCCTGACGGGGTTTTTTCATTACCACGGTACATTGTAACCTAGCTACCTTTGAAAAGTAACCAACGTCAAGAGGCACTTGACATTTGCAAAGTATTATGGGTGTCCTCTCTATGTCCTCTCAAGTTCCCAAATTTACAATGGTCTTAATTTAAAAGTTAAGCTGGGGGATCAATTGCTTAGTGTCGGGCCAGGCTGCCCTTTTTAAAACAAAACAAAAAATATCAAACCCCTGTGGGCCAGTGTGACCTGACTTCCTCATGTGGCTCAGGTTTTGGTGGGTCGCATGTTGTCTTGTGTTTAATTTTGAAGGAAGGTGTCTGAACCCCAATTGGACGGTCGTGTTCCACTCCTCCAGGTGTTGCTGACTTGTGTGAAGGAAGCAGCAGCTGGTAATGAGTCGGGGAAAATGAAAAAGGAACATAAGTAGCTTCTTTAGCAAATCCCCTGGAAATGACATGGATCCTCCAGGATCGATAACATCGATCTATCCCAGGGCTACAGCCCTGCTCCATCTGACTCATCTGCAACAGTCAGCCCGGGGAAAACAGCAACATTATTACAGTCAAAACTGCAACCAAATCAACTGGGAAAATCAAACTCCAGCCCGCTTTCAGCTCCCTCTATTTGGGCAATGGCCATGGGTCAACATTAGAGCAAGGATCAGGCTGAAATCCCAAGGGGAGAACTTAAGTAGGCCATGGCCTTGCTTTCAGAACATATCTTTATGACCTTCAATGATATTTGCACCACTATCTACCTCCTACTGAAACTCAGATCATTGTGTAAACCTAGACTCCTGACCTAGGAAACTGTGGAGTGGAAGTTACTTTTTAGAAAATGTTCAGATGACATTTGAGTCTGTTGTAAGCAAATGGTCTGTCAATGTTTCCTGTCAAAGTCAGGCAGGCTGTAATCATTACTAAGTAAAAGTAAAAATTCAATTTGTTTACCATAAGCTAGTGCTGAGACTACAAAGATGAATAGGCTGACTCTTGACTCTGAAGTTTCACAGTCTTTCCAGGGAGATAGATGTAATACTAGTGATATCCAGTGTGGCAGCTATGGTTGTAGCAGATCATGGGGCCACTCTGGAAACCCAAAGGAGGGGAACCAATTCATTCTGGGAAGGCTTTGCAGAAAGACTGACACTCAGGCTAAAGCTGGATCGGGAGAGGCTCTGAGTGCCATGGCAAAGAGTTTGAACTTACCCTGTACATGGCAAGGAGCCATGAAGCAAGAGACTAACATAATGACATGGCCGTTTTAGAAAGATAACTCAGGTGGCAAGTGTATCAGTCAGCTCTTGCCACTATACTGCTGTGTTACAAACCTTTCCCAAAACATAGTGTCTGAAAACAGCAAACATTTATTTTTCCCTTGTTTGTCTCTAGGTCAGCTTTGTCTCCACTGTGCTTGTCTGGGATCAGCTGAGCTTGGCTCCAGGTTGTAAGATGCATTCAAGTCAGACACATGCACCAAGTGTTTTGTCATTCTGAGACCAGTGACTATTTAGGGCGTATTGTTTTTGTAGTACATCAGCAGAGCATAAGAATGGGAACAGAAAAATGCACTGCCTCTTGGGCCTCAGTTGAGGGCTAGCACCCATGTGCGCACGTGCACACATACACACACTCACATTCCATCAGTCAAATAAATTCACATGGTTGAGTCACACACTAATTCAATGAGGAAATACACTCCACTTTTAGTGGAAGGGACCTCACGGTCACAAGGCAAAGGGTGTAGATGTATAATCCAAATACAGAGAAGGCATGAAGAATTGTGAACAGTGATTCATTCCACTACACCAGGTCTCTCCACTACACCTATGGAGAGACCATAGGCAGGTTGTGTGGAGTACGGTCTATGTAAAACAGAAGGAAACAATCCATTGAGCGACGCAGAACTTTTCTGAAACTGCATAGTCCAACCAAGTTGGTCTCACCCATCTAATCAGAACAGGGAGAAAACTCTAGCTAGAACATTATTAAATGGTTGGTTGAAACATTTAGGAATTCCTGGTTGAATTATAGTCTTGGCAGCAGCTGCCTTCCAGACCCATCTGGTTTGAATTGGCAAAACTGCAGCTGTGCTTGTTGGTATGGGTGAGCCTTTCTTTTGAGTAATGGGCCTGCATGGAAGGGGTGGAGACGGGGAAGAGAAGGATGAAACTGTTGTCATGAAAAACGGGTAGAGAGAACAAGAAAGCTACTACTGTTTGACTTTGCAACATGGAAGTGGGCCTGTGGTTCTGGACTGGAGGACAGATTCTTGTAGGATTACTGGGTCCCCTCTGCTTCCCTTGAGCTGTCGTACACAGTAGATGCTGTCACATCCCATACTTGGGTTATGAATTGATTGTTATGCTTTTATGGCGCTGGTATAATTAGTTTCACATTTTTAATTTATAGCATCAGCTAAGCTTTTTAATCCGTTATTTATGGCAAAGACCTAAGAACTAAATTGCCTCCTGCCCCCCCTCTCAGAAAGCATTTCAGTCCCACAGTTTGTAATCAGTTGTTTGGCTAAGACATGTGGCCTTCTTAAAGGAAAACTTTTCTCACAGAGGAGTTGCTGCAACTTCTTTGGATTTCTTCCTATGTGAGTCCTGGAAACCCTGGAAAAAAAAAAAAGCCTCAAATATTTAAATGGAGTAATGTTTGTCTAAAGCTCTGCTTTAGCAGAAAGTGAAGCTGGCAGGGATGAGAAAGTCATGCCAGAAAAGTTCCATTTCAAGAAAGACTCTTGTGTTGGGTCACATTTTCTATCTTTGGCCGCCCCCTATGCAGTACTCAGGTGTATTTTTTTTTTTTTTTTTTTTTCTAAAATGACTAAGGAATGTTGAGTGTATGAGAAGTGAACTCAAGGAGCTGGGATGTGTGAGGAGAGGTCTGTGCCGGGAACCAAGGGTCTTGGAGATTAGGCAAGTGAAGGCCAAAGCAGCCCGATGGACTCAAAAAACATCCTGATATACTTCTGGTTTATTTCATAGGGCTCCCGATGCATCTGGTCTGGTTTGGCAGAGCAGCTGCGAGGTTTTTGGCATCCTCCTCCTGTTGAGTTGTATCGATAGCCACACCATAAGTCACTTTCAAAAAAATCACAGTCACACTTGCAGATCTGGAAAGACAGGGTAGCCCGTAGCTCACATTCAGCGTTGCTGCTGAGAGGGCACCGGGGGAATGTGGCCAGCTTCCAGACTGGTAGCCCCTGTGGTAGCTTGAGCTGCGAGCTGCAGTTTCGGCTTCAAAGCTGACTTTGATTCTTTGCCCAAGTCCATTTGAGCTGGAGTGTTGAAGGGTTAAAGATGAAGAACTAGACTGCGGCAGGAGCAGCTCCTACAGGACAAAGGAAAGCATTGATGCCGACCGAGCTGGGGTCCTCCCCCTTCCCCCCCGCCGCCCCCATCGAGGCTAAAGGGTCTCAGTGTTTACTGAATGTTAAATAAATACCAATTGAATAGTATGTTTAATGAGGTGTATCAAACATGTAATAAGATACATATCTATTAAACAGTTGTGAAATCTCAGTAAATATGTTCTTAATAATAAAGGATGCAGATGGCTTACAGATTGGACCACAGAACAAAGGCTAAAGGAGCGTCTGGAAGGACTAGGAGAGCCATCTTCTGAAAACTGAGAAGACAGCTGGTTTTCAGCCAGAATTTGATACATGTATCTGTGCTCGACGAGAGCCAAAATGGGACCCAGGCCCACAGAGGAGAGGACTATAAACTTCGAAGCCTAAAGACTAGGAGAAACAGCGACCAAAATTAAAGACAGAAAAATGGTTGCTCACAAAAATGTCAGCAAGATTTTAAATATACCTTCAGGTTTTAGCAGGATACAATTATCAGTATCACGTATTTACCCCTTGAATGTCCCCGAAGTGTAGGGGCTAGCCAAGTATTAGAAAACAAAAGAGTCACATGATATGTAGGTAAAGGATTATTAACTTGTTTTCCTTTCTCTAAAAAGTGGTAATTATCATATTATATTGCAATATGCTATTGAAGTTACATCAGAAAACTACTATTGAAAAACAATCTCGGGCCTCCCTGGTGGCGCAGTGGTTGAGAGTCCGCCTGCCGATGCAGGGGATACGGGTTCGTGCCCCGGTCCGGGAGGATCCCACATGCCGCGGAGCGGCTGGGCCCGTGAGCCATGGCCGCTGAGCCTGCGCATCCGGAGCCTGTGCTCCACAACGGGAGAGGCCACAACAGTGAGAGGCCCGCGTACCGCAAAAAAAAAAAAAAAAAAAAAAAAAAAAACAATCTCTTTCTCCTTGCACACACAGGTCAGGCTGAGAGTCTGGCTAAGTGTGATTGTTTGTCAAATAATTGGTGCTTAGAGTTGAGAGAAAAGAGGGAGAAAGCAAAATTTGCAGAGCAGAGGCAGAGTGTCTTACGGTGAATTCTGAAACAAACATGGAGCTTGTGACCATGCTTCCCATCCTTTCTCGAGTCTTTGCACACAACAAAAATGATGCTATTTGTTCAGCACCCTGGAACAATCAAAGCTTGGGTGCCATCAGCTCAGGGGCTCTGATCCCTCAGGCATTGCCGTACTGTCTTGAGGGCAAACAAATCACCAGCTCATCCTACTGTTTGGGAAGCTTTGTCCTAGGCCATACAGAGAACTAGAGCTTCCAGACCCCAAATGTAACATTCTGTCTTTTGATCAGAAACCATTCCAGCTCTGAAGTAGTCAAAAAGTGTGCAGATGTATATACAAGGATAATTGACATTTTGATAGCTTTCCATCTGTTTGACATTGTTCTAAGTGTTTACATGTATTAACTTATTTCAATAACACAGTAACTATGAGCTCGGTATTATTATTACATCCACTTAAGAAACGAGGGAATTGGGGGATACAGAAAGTCACTTCCCCAAGATCCCCCCACCTGGTCAGTGGCGCCACTGAGGTTCAAGGCCAGCTAGTGTGGCTGGAGAGGGCATATTTGTAACTCCTACTCTCTAGTTGATGCTTTCTAAGAATTTTAGAGTCGTGGGTCACAGAGAAAAGCCCATTTATAGAGTATATTGAGGCAAACCCTGGAGGTACTCATAGCCGCAGGCATAGGGGTGGGGACGGAGCAGCAAGTGGGCTGAGTGGCTCCGTATCGCCCGCACTGGAGCCCATTCGCTCTATACCCATGTGCCGTGGCACAGCAGACAGGAGGTTCTGCTCTCTGTAGCTCTCAGGATGTTCACAGCAGGGTTGTTTACAATATCAGAACAAATGCCTTGGATAGACTAGATGCATAACAGAAGTGGATAAAGTCCATATGTTAACATCTGGGGAGCCTTTACAAAGTTTGATGTAGAGGTATATTTGCTGGCAAAGAGAAATGTTCATGATATATTACGTCAAAAAAAAAAGTCAAGTGACAAAACAGGATGTAGAGTTTGATCTCATTTTCATTTTTTAAAAAAGGAGGTAGATAGATAGATTGATCTAGAGAGAGAGAGAGAGAGGGAGAGAGACAGGCTTATAGAATAGTCACCAGATGTTTACAGCTGTCAGGATAATGGGCTTATAGGCGGCTTTTTGTTCCTTTGTCTGTTTTCTCTATCCTTTTTCTATAATGAACATGGATGACTTGAAAGTTTTTTTATAAAGAGAAGTCACCTGTTGAATTCCTGCAGAAGAATTATTAATGTTCAGGTTCCATTTCAGTCCAAACATAGTTTCCCCAGACCAGTGACTTTCAACCTTTCACTGTCATTGTTTTTAGCAGCAGATTTCTTTTGCTAATAAAATCTAACTCATAGCTTCAATATATAAAAGCAGATCAAACAGAACTTCTCTGATTGAAGCCAGATGTCGGGCCCAGAGCCCACCACCCACTTACTGCCCCCTTCCTCACTACCCCAATTCTTAAGTGGCCCTTGTTCACAAAATGCTGTCCTGGACCACTACGGAAGAATCATGGTAGCCTGAAAAACATGCTTGGAAGGAATATATATATATATAATCAAAATAATAATAATTGAGAAAAATAATAGGAAACCTGATTGTTTAAAAAAATGATTCTTTGTAATTTAAATTTAAATGCATAGACTTTTGCCAGATCCTGCTCTATGGGCACTAAAGGGGGGTCACCAGGTGGTTTATTCATGTGGCAGCCTCCTTGCATCCAACATGATGCCTTTATCACAGATACAGGTAAATTTCCCCTTCTTTGTAGTCTGACTTCTACTGTCTGATTTCTGCTCATTTCTATATTGTCCTTAAGTGTCATTGAACCTCAAGAAGAGTCCAGAAAGAAGCTGAATGCCCAGAAACTCTACTCTCCCACACCTTGTTTAAGCTTGCCTTCATATTTACCTGCCCCGTAAAGGGGCAAGTCAATTGCAATTGGTAGAAAAAGATTTTTAAAGAAAACTGGGTTGTTTATCCAAAGAACACGGATACACTGATTTGAAAAGATATATGCACCCCTGTGTTCGCTGCAGCATTATTTACAATAGCCAAGATATGGAAACAACCTAAGTGTCCATCAGTGGATAAAAGAGATGAAGTATATACACACGATAGAATACTACTCAGTCATAAAGAAGTCCTGATCTTTGCAACAACATGGGTGGACCTTGAAGGTATTATGCTAAGTGAAATAAATCAAATGGAGAAAGACAAATGCCGGTATGATTTCACTGGTATGTGGAATCTTAAACAAGAGAAATGAACAAAGAGAGTTAAACAAAAATAAACTTACAGGGCTTCCCTGGTGGCACAGTGGTTGAGAGTCCGTCTGCCGATGCAGGGGACGCGGGTTCATGCCCCGGTCCAGGAAGATCCCACATGCCGCGGAGCGGCTGGGCCCATAAGCCATGGCTGCTGAGCCTGCGCATCTGGAGCCTGTCCTCTGCAATGGGAGAGGCCACAGCAGTGAGAGGCCCGTGTACCACAAAAAAAATAAAAATAAAAAAATAATAAATAAACTTACAGATACAGAGATCAGATTAGTGGTTACCAGAGGGGAAGGGGGATGGGGGGATGGGCAAAATGGGTGAAGGAGGGCAAATGTATGGTGATGAATGGTAACTAGATTTGTGTAATCACTGTGTAGAGTAGACAGATGTCAAATTATAATGCTGTACATCTGAAACTTATATAATAAAAATGTAAGAAAACTGGGTTGTTCCTTTTTTAATGCAACATGGTCCCCAACAACCAACATTTTTGGCTGATAAATAATGGCAGTGTGAGACAGACCAGAATCAAGCCTCAAGACTGCCCTTATGTGGACTTCGAATCTAAACTTCATCCTCTATTTCTCTAGAATGAACCCAACAGTCAACGAAAGAGATATCTTTCTGCTTGTATTTATCATTCATTCGCAAGAGGAAAGCTGAGTAGATCCCTAAAAATTGGGTGAATCATCATGCAATCACTGGAGGGCTATTGTTTTTGCTTCCTAACTGTTCAGGAAACCAAAATAATATTTGAAAAAAAATCTTTCTGAAAAAGAAGCCCAGATATTCCTCCCTCTTTCTTCTTTTCAAAGCTCTCTTGTCTGCCATCTCTGCTGTTCCCGCACACCCCACATAAGAGTAGCTTCGTGACTCTTAGAAAGGATTGAGACACTGTGAGCTCAAGTCCACTGAACTGAGTTGAAATCGCATTCTGTATGCTACAGGTTATTAGGGTTAGCCAAAAGAATGTACATTTATTTACTGAAGGTACTTTATAAATCAATACCTTGTTTTTGAATTCAGGTCAATAGGAAGAACTCTGAAACACAAGCAACAACTACAGCAACCCTAAAACAGCACTTTCAACTTATTGATTTTCAGAAAAGTATCTTTTCCTGGCATTATTCACACACCCTTGATAAGCAACTCAATGCAATCAAAAAATTTAATGGATTTTTTTACCCCCCCTTCCCAAATATATATATTTATATATTTTTCAACATGTCTTTGAATTGCAACCAATTAAGTTCTTGAAAAAGATAGGTTGGGGGGGGCGGTGAAAGATGGAGTTTGCATTTATTTCTTTCCATTTGTATGGGGAGGCATTTTGCTGATTCATTGTTAGAGCACAGCTAACCAGATCCACTAGCTGTTTACCATTTAATTTCATTCAGTCTTTGGGTGATTTTAGATATTTCTCTAACTTCACTGAGAAAATGTTATTTCTTCTTGTGAAACAGTATTTATCACGTACTTAATTGAGCATGGTCCTGAACCGGGGCACTTAAAAAGCAAAAGTAGCTGGAATAATTCTTACCTTCCTTTCAGGCCAAGTATTCTTAATCTGGGGTGCCCATAGACTTCAGGGTATTAGGGAATCCCCAGAGTTATTTACAAACTACTCTGTGTGTGTGTGTGTGTGTGTGTGTGTGTGTGTGTGTACATGTGTGTGCATGCTCCTTTCTTGGAGAAGGGAGAACATGCATGGTTCTTGGAAGAACCATGACCCTGAAAAGGACATGAATCATAGCTCTAAAGCAGCATTTCTCAAAGTGTGGTCTGGGAACCCCTGGGTTTCCTGTGGTCTCTGAGGTCAAATGATTTGCATATGAATACAAAGACATTATTTTTCACTCTCACTCTCTCACACGTATACAATGGAGTTTTCCAGAGGCTACACAACATATTATATTGCAGTAGATTAAATATAGAGGCAGATCTGAGAATCCAGCTGTCTTCTCTTAAACTAGACATTAGAGATTTACAAAAATGTAACACAGTGGCACTCATCTCATTAAATTATTTTTGGTTTGGGAAATATAATTATTTTTATAAAAGTATGTTACTTATGGGGCTTCCCTGCTGGCACAATGGTTGAGAGTCCGCCTGCTGATGCAGGGGACATGGGTTTGTGCTCCAGTCCAGGAGGATCCCGCGTGCCGCGGAGCGGCTGGGCCCATGAGCCATGGCCGCTGGGCCTGCGCTTCCGGAGCCTGTGCTCCGCAATGGGAGAGGCCACAACGGTGAGAGGCCTGCGTACTGCAAAAAAATGTTACTTATGTAATGTATAATGGGTTTCTTATTTTATTTTTTACATGAATTAAAACATATTTTTTAAATTTCTCTTTTTCAATCTCTAATATATCCATAGATATAACCTAGACAGACAAAGGCTCTTTAGCATCCTTAATAATTTTTAAGAGGGTAATTAGGCCCTGAGACCAAAAAAGTTTGAGAATCGCTACTTCATAAGATTTCGGGCTTTCTCTGAACAATACTAACAGACAGAAGTAAAAATAAAAACACTCTGATAATTAACTTTACAAGTAAACAGTTGTGCTGTTCCTAATATAGGGTTGAATCATATGAAATTGCCAGCATGTTACTGTTATTTGCCTACAAAAATGGTTATTTTGTGTAGTAAACCTAGTAAAAAGATATTATTATTAATCTACCAGATGGGTTACAGTTGCTTTGGCCTTTCAGAGTTGTTTGGGCAATGCTGGTAAAAGAGTTCACTGCTTTATCTGCACACTCTTACCCAGGTTCCTTTTGTAAAATAACTTTTTCTTTTCTAAGTATTTTATTCATTAACTTTGATTATAAAAGTAATACATGACCTAGTAGAAGTACAGAAAAGTACTAGAATGGGCATTCATAATTCATCATCCAGAGGTAGCTTCCTGTGCAGCTTTCTTACCAACATATTAGTTTCACTCAGTTTTCTAGGCATATTTTTACCTAAATAAGAACGTACTGTATTTTTCGATCTTGAATCCTACTTTTAACACTATTATATAAACATTTCCCATTTTATTTTAATCTCTTCATTTAAAAAAGTAAATACGTTTTCTGATTAGAAAAATTAACATGCAAACTTTTTTAACCTTTGAAAATATAGAAAATTGTAAAGAATTAAAGTACTCTACATGTCACCACCCAAAATAATCATGCTTATGATTTTTGTGTTTTTCAGTATTTACACATAATGTTTTACACACTTGATATCATATCGTTTACACAGTTTTATATTCTTCTTTTCATATGATGAACATTTTTTGTATCAGTGGAAAACTTGTCATAGATAGTTTGTTTACAGAATATTTTATCATATGGATATAACATTAGTTATTAATAATTCCACTATTTTTTTCTATTGTTTGCACTTTTTCACAAGCACAAATAAGGCTGCTGTGAACATCTTTTTCTCTACTGGAGGTCTTTTCACCTCATTTCTCAAAAATGGAATCATCCCATTTCAACTCAGAGGCCCTTCACACAAGTATGCCGCTAATAGTGTTAAAGCACAGGGGATAGTAGAGAGAATGTTCTAGAAGAAAAGGGCAGCTTCCCTAATTCTGTAGGCTAGATTCCTAGAAGTAGAACTACTGGGCCAAAAAGCTTGAACATACATTTGGCTCTTTATTGCCAAACTGTTTTCCAAAAAGTTGTGCTAATTTCCATTTCCATCTGCCATGTTGGAGAGGCTGTTTTACTTATCCAAGCCACAACTGGGTTTTCTCTCTTTGTCTCTTACTCATCCTCCCCTCTCCCCTCCTCCCCGCCCCTCCCCTCCCCTCCCCCTGCTCTCCTATGTTTTCCAAATGAACTTAACAGGGAAAATGTTATCTTATTTTAATTTGCATGATTTTGATCTTTAATGGTGTAGAAATTGTTTTTCAAAATATTCTTTGCTGGCCACCGACTGTGCCTCTCCAATGAGTCACTTTTATTTTCAAGATGGCTGACTAGCGCTAGAATCAATCTTTCATATCCCTAGTCTGTAGTTAGAAAATGGGCAAAGCCAACTGGTCTGCAGGGTTCTGAATTCATTCTTTTGGCTTCATTATTACCTATTTGCTAACCAAATGAACTAATGCCAATCAAATGCCACTGTTAGAAATATCTCTGGCCAGAAACATAAAATGCTGAAACCACAAGTAACCTTCTCATTAGACCCTGCACTGGTCAATAACCCCACTTCAGTCTACTTTGAGGCCCTATCATTTAATAGGAAAGTGAGTAACTTATACTTCAAAAAAGGGCAGTAACAGAAGAGTAAACTTGAAATGGGTCTTATTTACCTGGGAAACTAGTGCATATCATCTAGTACCTTGCTGGCTCTTTCCTCTGGCTTGAAGTCTCTTGAATGACCTGAACATCCTTTCTCTGTGGATGTGTATCAACATATCTAAAGACAAAGGTCGTGTTTAGTTCTCTTTTTATAATCCTGCACAAATAGATCCTTTCTAAGCATTCTGTTTGTTTGTATTTTGAGGTTGCGGCCACATGTAGGGAGGAAAGAAGGAGAATGGGGAGAAAAATTGCTGTAAATATATTTAATAGAAAAAATACTGAATATATGATAGTAAAGGAGAGGACTCCAGATGCCAATAAGAATCTTTGAATGAAAAACCTTGAGAAACCCTATTTATGATGTAACCAAGCTATGGCCTAGACAGGAAAGGCAATAGTGAACTGTGAGCTTCCCTAGGGATATAAAGGGATCAAAATTGAAAGGGAAACACCCTGATATAAATGTCTAAAAACAGCAGACTCCCTGTTTTCCTGTGTTCTGTTGACCAGATCTCTTTATTAACTATCTCCCAGGCCTCACCAGTATCAATAGTGGTTCATAATGATGACCTGAGGGCAGAGCAAGATCTCGAAGTGGCCTCTGACTCATCAAAGAAATATTAAATTAAATGTATTTTGTTGCGGTCTAATTCTTTTAAAATTGGTAATCCATGTGTGGTATAGATGATAATTCCCTATTAATCCAATATTTTATTCGACCAGAGCAATCTTTGAGTAATCCATTTTCCAACCACAAGGAAGAGTTGATGCTAGTTTTAAATGTCGTTGAGCATACATCAGTTGTGTCTCTATTGTACGTCGCTCAAGGAATTTACATAAGCGCAGCTGAATATCCATTGTTTTCTTGCTCTGTGATAAAAGTTCATTTTTAAAGCCTCAAATTGTGATTTGTCAAAGTCCATTTGCCAGTTCTCTAACAATTTCAGCCAAATTGTAAATTGTATAACTGTCTGCATCATTTGCATACGTAATCATGTTAGAGTGATGGTATAATCTAGGCACATCATTTATGAGAAGAGGGAACAATAGCAGGGAGCTTCCAATTCTTGGGATACTCAGAGTAATTTATTACATGGCTGATGTTTTCTTTCTAATTTCCACCAAATGATCTCTTTTAGAATGATGAGCACTAAGGATGGCTGTCCCTTGTGTATTATCTTTACTGCTTTCCTAATCTTGAATTGAGAGCCAAGATGAGCACCATGTTACACATCTGCTTCATTCACACACACACACACACACACACACACACACACACACACACACACACACACAGAGTAATTTCAGTCCAAACAATATCAGAAGAGTTCAATGTTCAGTGAAACATCCTCCTGAAATGGTGCCCCTGTGTTAAATTAATTTGATCTCTGGATCTAGTTATTGAGTATTCTTTTCTGTGCATTGACAATTTACCAATTGCTTGCTTCCCATTTTTAATCAGTCTTGCAGATAATTTACCAGCCAACTAAATTGTTTTACTGGCCTATCACACTTCTCTACCTGACAGAGAGCAAAAGTAAATACAATCAGTCTCGTGTTGCACCATCGGAAATTTATGATGACCCCAGGCAAGTAGCTTTCTGCAAGACTAATTTATGTATAGTCACATCTGTCACTATGGCACTTGGACACATCTTAGGCTTTTTTATTAGTTATTCCTGGTAACAACCCTGTGAGATCACAAGGTGGGTCAGATATACCCTTTCTCGAAAGGCCTCTGAAATTTCATTAGACACCTACATTTTGGGACTCAGCCCTCAAGTCAGGAGTATGGTCCAGACTATTGATCAGGGTCACCTCGAGTCCTAGGACTCAGAATCTCTACCGGGCCCAAATCCATTACTCCATTTATTAATTTCTTCCCCCACAGTAAATGCAGAGAGGAAATCACTTTCCTGTGGTCATAAAACAATTTAGTAGGAGGAGGATTAAGCTCCCTTGTAAGTTAATGATTCACACAGAATCAAACCTGGATTCTTATTCTGACTCAGCCATTTATTTATTTTTTAAATAGAAATTGGTTCAAAGTATTTTTTTAAATTTATTTTATTTACTTATTTTTGGCTGTGTTGGGTCTTGGTTGCTGTGCACGGGCTTTCTCTAGTTGCGGCGAGTGGGGGCTATTCTTCGTTGCAGGGCGCGGGCTTCTCATTGCGGTGGCTTCTCTTATTGCAGGGCACGGGCTCTAGGCGCACGGGCTTCGGTAGTTGTGGCTCACGGGCTCTAGAGCGCAGGCTCAGTAGTTGTGGCTCACGGGCTTTGTTGCTTCGCGGCATGTGGGATCTTCCCGCACCAGGGCTCGAACCTGTGTCCCCGGCATTGGCAGGCGGATTCTTAACCACTGCACCACCAGGGAAGTCCTCATCCATTTATTAATGGTGTGACTTTGGAGTTGCCTACCATCTCTTGAAACACTGTCATCTTTCTGAAAGTGAGGGAAATGATGCTTATCCTTCGGGGGTTGTTGTTAGTGTTGAAGTAGAAACAGGTCCCTGTCTAAGTGTTTTCTGGGACTAGGTATTTATACTCCTTCCTGTGATTAATCCATACCACAGCCTTGCCGGGGTGGAGGGTGTCTCTGTATAGACCTCCTAGTACAGGATCTACACTCATTATTATGATGATGCTATGTGGTAACTCATTATTATTAGGATACTATACAGTAGAGAACATCACCACGGTTGTCTTTCTCTCCTGCTGTTTATTTACTGTAAACATCTTGGAATTCAGAAAGGAATCTTTTCCATTCAAGTTGCAAAATTACAGTTTAACAGAATTTGAAATAATTTTGGCTTAAAATACTCATGTGGGCAGAGAGCAATTGATGAATCTCTCTGCTGACTCTCAGGACAATCCATATAATCTCAGCTTTCATAGACAAGCCTGAAGCTCGCCAGATCCAACTCTCTCCCTAGTTACAGATGCACGGCTGTCACTGCTTCCAGCAGGGGTCACGCTCACGTACCATGGAGCATTATTGAATGGCGGTTTTATACACATAAGGCTCTTAGAATAGCACGTGTCCTATAGTAAGTGCTCAGTAAGTGTTAGCTAGTATTGTTGATATAAGTATTACCCTGCTCCCATCCCACCCGACTAGTTATGTCTGCTGGATCAGCTTTCTTAATGGCCAAAGCTAGAAAGATTCTCTTGTCCAGTATGAGATTTGTTTGAATGGCTTTCATATTTTTATGGCCTAGTGATACTACTTAACTTTCCATAAATGTTTATGGAACAGAAACAAATGTGCACACCCTGTGGACAAGGCATCTTGAGGGATACAAAAATGAAGAAGCTTTGAATCCTCACCTCGAAGACCTTATACTCTATTGAAGGAGAGGGTGGGGCCTGTTCATTAGGGAAGTCAAACGGGGGAATTTTTTAACATTATGTATGTGTGTAAGTGCAGCAGGATGGGAGGGATTAAGGGTTCAGTTATCCTTCCTTCCTTCCAACCGTCTCTCCGCCCTTCCCACTAAGCACCAGGCACTAACTGATAGGACCGCCAAGTCAGTGGACGCATGATCTCAGCTGTCACGGTCATTCCACAGAAGAGATACAGGTGTAGGCCAATGGCTATTGGAGAGTGGAGTAAATGCTCATAAAGTAGGCTCTAGGAGGCGCTAGAGGAGCCCAGAGGAGAGTCTTCTGAACTGGAACGAGAGATCAGGGAAAGCTTTCAGGAAGAGGTGATGCTTGAGGCAAATTTTGAACAATAGTTTGAGGAGGTCAAGAAGAGGACAGAAAAGAAGAAAGAAAAAGAGAAAGAAGCGAGGTCAAGACACTGAAGCAAGAAAAAGGCTGGAGCTTTATGGCGCCCCAGGCAGTTCAGAACATGCAGGCGGGCTGGGAACGAAAACAGAGTAAGGTAGGCAGGATGGTTAGGTCTTTAAACGCGGCAGGAGGGGAGCAAAGGAGGCAACGATTCCAGACAGAAGGACCAGCATAATCACAAGCACAGAGGTGCAAAAAGGGAGTTATGTGAAAGAAGGCCAACAGGTGGCATAGCTGGAAGAGAGGTGAGTCTGGAAAGGTAAAATGGGGCAAAGCCCACCTTCCTCCTGTGGAATTCCTGTCTGGCTCCCTCAGCACCATCTGGCTGGCCCAGTTCTCAGTGGTACAGTATAGTCATTCTGATTCCAGCAGCCCTAACATCCTCCCCTGCCATACCAATGGTCTTATGACTTTGATTTTGATTCTGGGCCAACTTGGCCATATGGCTGGGCTGCCTTAGTACAGAAACTCTTTGAGCCATTTGCCCTGAGTAATGTTTATATTTTCTTCAGATCTCTCTTCCATGTGGCTTTTGACTGGCCTCCCATTTCAGCCAACAGCATCAGAAAAAGATGGTTAGGAAATAAATGCCTAAGAGATAGTTGGTTCAAAATGAAAGCATTCTTTTTTTAAAAATTTATTTATTTATTTGGCCTCACCAAGTCTTAGTTGCGGCACGCGGGATCTTCGTTGCAGATGCCGGATCTTTTTTAGTTGCAGCATGCATGCGGGATCTAGTTCCCTGACCAGGGATCGAACCTGGACCCACTGCATTGGGAGTGCAGAGTCTTAAGCACTGTGCCACCAGGGAAGTCCCTGAAGGCATTCTTTTAACAGTACTCATTCTAGAGAATTTCAAGGGCTCAGAAATATTGGGTCTGGCCCACATTTGGGCCACGTCTATGAATTCTAACACGGTTTGCGTTCTTACACATCATCCTGAGGTAAGGAGTGAGTGATGGGCTACAGCAGCCATAGAATGAATAATAGTGAGCTTAAATCTTTGCATTTAAATATATATTTTTTCAAAGATGATCATGTGAACCACAGAAAAAGAAGGGTCTTCCCATTGATTTATGTTCTTGGTGTTTTCTTGGAATTTTGTCAATCTTCAGAGAACAGCCTGATCATTTTTAGATTGCATTAAATTCCTCAGAAGTACTGGCATGCCATAAGTGCCTTTCACTTTTTTAAATATATATAGTAAGCATTAATAACTGTCAGAACTTTTTTCTAATAAATTTAGCCCCCAAAATGCCTAGTTTGCACCTAGCTCTTTGTTTGCTTTTGTAGGTGCCAATGAAACACAGTACATTTAAGGAGATTTTGTATAATTCAGTACTCCCTAAAACAAAATAAAGCAAAAATAGCAAGTCTTCCTCTTTCTTCTGATTTTTAAGGTTTTTTTTTACACTTTTCTCTTACTCTAGAAGAGTCTTTCTCAGACCAAGGCAGTTTGCAGGGTCAAGTCTAAGACGTTTTAGCAACATTTTCTCCTCAAATGGACAAAATCATTAAACCCCTTTGAATTCAGTGAACCTGCCTACATGTTCCTATTTCAGAACAAAAGGAAATCCATTTGAAGTATGCAGATTGTTCCTAGACAAAATTGCCCTAATTAATAAGGCTCTTTAGGTTGAAACTAACTGGAACCAAACTCACATTAGCTCAAGTAAAAATAGGAATGTATTACTTCATATGACAAAATGCCTGGGGTAGGTGGCTTCAGGATCAGCCAGACTCACCAGTTCAAACAGTAATATCGATCTCACTTCCCTTCTCTCCCTGCTCCCACACCCACCTAGGTTCTGTTTGCCTCATTTCCAGGGGGACTGTTTGCATGTAGTAGTCCCTGGCAGCTCCAGGTTCACATCTACCAACATTACCACTCCAAGGGGACAGAGCCTCTCACTGCCAAAGGCTCCAGCAAAGTCCTGGATTGGGTTCTCATTGTCTCAGCTTGGGTCCATCATTGTGGACAGTGGTATGGTATCCAACTGCCAGGCTTGGGTCAACCTCGAACCTGGGGTTGGGTCAGCCCTACCCAAACCAAATGGACTGAGATCAGAGTAAGGTACCTCCCGCTGCAAAGAAATTTAGAGTACATGTTCCAACAGAAAGGGAAGAGAGCAAACAACAACCATTGTCCATTACAATTGCCTCAGTAAATTCTAGTGTACTGGAAAATCAGGTGGTACAGTCGAGTGAAGGACATAAAGCCAAAAATTAACAATAATAATGTAAGTAGCAATAGACAATTAAAAAGTAAAATATGTCATCAAGTATTGGGTTTTTTTTAATCTTTAAATGCCAAATAGCTCCTTTGATTGGAGTATTTTCACCAACTTCAAAAAATTAAACTATTGGCCCAGTTGATTCCTAAGCTCACTTTAAGCTAAAAAAAAAAAAATTCTATAATTCTATGTATTGGTTAGGTTGATTAGTTCATTATTTTGGAACAATCTAGAAATGGCTTTCGGGTCACAGAGCTAGGTAAACTACATGATACTGTGTAAATGGTCTGACACTTATCAGGTTTTTTCAGACGATGGCTTCCCTACAAGACCAGTCTAAGATACACTCCTTCAGGGGATGTTTTTTTTTGTTTGTTTTTTGGTTTTTTTTTTTCTGTACGCGGGCTTCTCACTGTTGTGACCTCTCCCGTTGCGGAGCACAGGCTCCGGACGTGCAGGCTCAGTGGCCATGGCTCACGAGCCCAGCCGCTCTGCGGCATGTGGGATCTTCCTGGACCGGGGCACGAACCCATGTCCCCTGCATCAGCAGGCGGACTCTCAACCACTGTGCCACAAGGGAAGCCCCAGGGGATGTTTTTATTTAATATCACTTTGTAAAAGAAAAGAAGAGAGAATTCAACGCTATATTTGGGTGAAAATATATCACACCATTTTTTGTATGATTATTTAATAATATTAAATTTTTCCTTGAAATTTATAATCACATTCTCACCATAACTCTAAATATATGAAGTAGAAATTCATGAAGGAATTTTACAGGTAAAATAAAAAGTATTCCCTAGAAATATGTAATAAAATAGCTGATTAAATTTTAATTATAAACTTTTAAAAAGCCAAATAATAAAGTCCAAATGTGAGACTAGAAATTCTACCAATTTGATTTGATTTATTACTATGAGCCTAAGTTCTACCTGTCTGGAAAAAAAAATTTTTTTTTTTTTGTTTATTTCTCTCTTTTTAACACTGGTGTGTCTTACTCAAACAAAACCTCTCACAAAGTTATTTATTATTCTATTCTATTTTTTCCATCATGCACACATGTCCTTTCATTTCCATCTCCTCCATGTGGAACATTGATTACAATAAAAGGCAAACATCTGTTTCACAAATTGACAAGAGCAGTGATCCTTCTTTTTAAAAAATCATAATAGATACACATTTATCAGCTTTAGGGTTATTTCATAGACCTTTTTTTTTCTTTTAACTAAGTACTGCCAATCTACAAAACACTCTTTACCTCATTTCTGAAATAAAATTTGCATAGAATTCAGCAGCACATCAAGAATGTGACAACATTCACTTTGGAGTTAGCATTATTCACGCGCTCATTGTGCATCTGAACTCTTGTGAAGCTACCTTTTCATCCACCAAGGCCTCCCAAAGGTACTTGTTTTAGCGATGTGTTTCACCAATTTTTCCTCATTCCAGAAAAGACAGTAGCCGACTGTCTCTCTCTAGTGGAGTCGGTGATCTTACCTTGAGGTGTTAAGAATTGCTAAGGGCCATAAGGACTTGTGTAAATTACAGCCATGCAGAGAGGCATTGAAAAATCAATAAGTAATGAAATAGTACTGGAGTGAAGTAGCCAAGAGAGCAATGGGTGGGAAACTCCCAAGGACACAGTTTCATTTTGTCAAAAGGTAAAAGAAGATGTTCTGATGTGTATCTATAAAACAGGCTTCCTTGGAAACAAGAGGCTATTGGCATAGGTGGCAAGAGGGTCACTCCAACACATCACTAAATGCAGTGGACTGTGGACTTCTTGGTACAAAGGTTTTATTTTAGACAACCATGCATTTTATTATTGCAGTTAAGCAATAAATATGGCGTTTTCTTCATCATTTTGTGTGTCTGCCCCACCACAATTTTTCTGTCCCCTGGATACCCACGTGTACCCCATTTCCTGCATTCTATAACGGACCATCCATATTGCCTCCACAAAACATCCTCATCCTTTCTGACTGCACGTTAGCAATGTTTCCCAAGAATGTGATGGTGTGTTTGAATCTGAACCTCAGTTCCCAAGGATTCCCACCCATTTACAGATGACTCTGGATACATACGGCCTGGAGGCTGGAGCTCTGTAGTCTAAGGAACATTCATATGGTTAAGAGTCCCTGAGCTGATAATTAAATCTGCTGCTTCTTTTTCTTTCTTTCTTTTTAAATTTGAAATGAAATCATGTTGATATTTTTGATATTGATGATTTGTTTTGAGGTAGTAGAACTGATTTTTATAAAAAAGATATTGTGGCATATTTGAGTATCACAAAGAAGTACATAGGGGGAGGGATCCAATGCAGTCAACTTTGCTTGGGAGAACGTGTTTCCCACCTGCTGACAGATGAAGGTCCCTTTTATCTCTGCCCTTTCCAAGGTGATAATGCCCCTTGCTCCTTACATATCCATCTGGTATATAAATGAAGCTATCTGTAGAGAAAGATGAGCCAGGCACCAACTGAATCCCAAGGTCTAGATCAAGAAAAAGGGAACCATGAAGATGTTACCCAAGAACTGATTGAAATGACAGGATTACATTTGCTTTGTGTGTGTGTGTGTTTATGTAGCTTCTGTCCTTTGTTTATCAATGGAACAATGAAAACTGGTCCTCAAGCTCTATTTTGGGTCAGCTGGTGTCACTCTAGCTATGGAAGTTGAAACTTTAAAAAAAAAAAAGATACCCGCCTGGAAGAGAAAAAAATAGCCGTGAGTGTTTGTACAATTAAAAGACTTGTAGTCTTGGTGAATTGTGACTCGAGTCTTAAAACACCAAATAAAATATTCTACTTATCTCCTTTCCCTTTGCCGACACCCAAGTACACTTGGAACACTGACAAGCAGAATCTTTTATATCTGATGAAACAGGGCAGTAACCATCGAGTGAAAAGTATTGAGATGTGAACCAACCGCCAGCCTATTCCCAGACCATTTATGATATGTCGGGTATGTTTCCTGATAACTAATGAGCTAATTTTTTAATATAAATGTCAGTTATACGGCATTATAATTCAACATGTGTGTATACCCCGTAGTGGTGATCACCGTAAGTCTAGTTACCATCCATCATGATCGATCCCCTTCACCCTTTACCCACCCGTCCCCTGAACTAGTTTTAATTATTATTTTTTATTCTCAGGCTGTGTCTACCTATTATTATGTAGCATGGGAAATGAAAACATATATCACATTTAATAGAAATCTGTACAAATCAGGTCCAGAGAAACACTTTCTGATAAATAATAAGGAAGCAATGTAGGTAGCTTGGGTTGTTTGACTTTCCCTCTTCTCCTTACATGAACATACATGCTTCATGCTCCTTACATGCTTTCTTTGTACCCGTAATATTCTGCCATGTCTGGATGAGAGTACCAAGGTGAAAAATCCAACAGACAACAGACAAGTACTTGTGCCACTCGCCACACCCAGCTTGCTTGTCTGCCCACTGCACGCTGTACTCCTAGTAAATCCCTGCTGGTCATGCTCCACCCCGTGAACAGAGCAATACCCACCTCCTCCAACAATTCATCCGTTGATGCCATTATCCACTGTTTATGACACTGCAACCACAGTAATGAGTTGATATGTCTTGATCTTTGAAATGCTTAGACAGGAGGCCACACATTCTAAGAAAAAACAATGTCAAGAGAACTCTATTCGGCAGGGGTTGGGAATGGATACTGTGCAGGAAAATGCATTAAAGTTGAAGAGGGTTTTGTTTAACATGGTGGTTTTAAAGACGTAAACAATTATGGTGGGCAATAACTCCTTCAATCGGAAGATTATGGAGAAGCCCCACATAGGCCAGGGTGCTGGTATGATTCCAAGTGGTGCTACCACGATGAAACACTAGGGGTCACCATATTAATACCAGTGTCCAGGCTCCATTGCTCTCCAGAGAGCCTACCATCCAGGAGCTCTTGGCTCCCTGTTTATTTAAGGAATGTTGCTCAGTGCCTACCGTTCATGACGTGTGACCCTTTGCAGTTATTTCAAGCACCACTGAAACAATGGGGTAGAGTCCTCTCTAAGCTTCTTTCTGATGAATGACATTTTTTAAGGGCCACCTAAGTGTATCAATCCATTATTTGGGGCTAGAGATAATTATAAGGGGTGTGTAGGCCAATTAACCAAATATAGAACATTTTCATTCAATAGCTACACAGTATGCCAATTCAAATGTTCTGCTTAATCCTGAGTCTCTCAAACCATGTCAATACTTTTTTACTTGCCAGGATTGATATTCTGTTGAGTGTTGACTAAAACACTAATCTCTCTCTTCCTTTGTTTCTCATCTCTTTATGTTTGCAATCCCCAATTCAGAAACTATTCTCCAAAGAAGAAATTTAAGCAGTTGTCTGTAATCTACAGATATGTTATCACCAGGCTGTACCACAGTCCCTAGAATCAGAATGGGAAACTGCTGACCCAGATCGATAGGAGGCCCCAACCTCATAGTGATATGACTCTACTTACTCCTATTTTAGTCCTAAGGGTAGTGCTACCCGCCCCACCATCATAAGTAGGAAACTCTAGTTATCTCATTTGGAGTAGAGCTTCTGAAGGCTAGGTTGCAAGCAGTTGATGATCTATGAGCAGCATTTAAGCCACATACACGCAAACATATACACACACACATAAAATCAGTATTGCAAGGGAAACAGATGGCAATTGATAATAATGGTAAATTCATAGCCTGGATAAAGTGCATATCTAAGTCAAAATTAATTTCAAAGCTTCTGGGTTTTGGGCTTCCTTGGTGGCGCAGTGGTTGAGAGTCCGCCTGCTGATGCAGGGGACATGGGTTCGTGCCCCGGTCCGGGAGGATCCCACATGCCGCAGAGCGGCTGGGCCCGTGAGCCATGGCCGCTGGGCCTGCGCGTCCGGAGCCTGTGCTCCGCAGCGGGAGAGGCCACAACAGTGAGAGGCCCTGTGTACCGCAAAAAAAAAAAAAAAAAAAAAAAAAGCTTCTGGGTTTTTTACGTGTTCTCTTTGTTTCTCTTTATTTATTGAGTATCTAATATGCAGAGGCATGTGTCTGGCAATGGGGGAGATAGAAAGATATACATGTGCAAAGAAGGTAACTAGTGGTTCCTATGGCTTTCTCTTCCCTGCCCCCACCATTTGTGCAACTGTCTTACCCAAATACATCCCTTCTTCATCCACCATTTCCCTCCCACCCTGTTCAGTCATGGTCTCGTATTTTCTTCTGCATTTCCTATTATTCTGGACTGTTACTTTCACCCATCCTTCTTCTCTGTCTCTAGCCCATTTCACTGTACATATTTGTGGAGAAACTGAAATATATTTTGCAGTTTGCATTTCTCTTCCTTATCAGGCCTTTCTTTCTCTAAGAAAGAAAAATATTGATATTACTTTTGTTTTTGTGTGTAGCTTTCAGTCAGTTTTTTTCTGTGGGTCATCATGCCTTGATAGTGAAAACAGAGGATTCCCCCTTTTCCTCCCCTAGAGCAACCATGGTTTAGTGGGAAAGTGATTTAAGATATTTCTATGCAGCAAATTAATTTTGTAAAGCCAATGGTACAGAAGTAGAGAAATAAATCAAAACCATGCCAAGGGTGGTGTTTTTTAAGAAGGTATTTGGGGAGGCTTGAAATATGCTTGTGTTGAATCTGAAAATTAAACTCTTGTGGGTCCAACCCTTAATTCCTACCAAATTACAATGGAGCCGTCCAGGGTATAATCATATCGAAGGACGTGTTTGCTATTATTTGTTTTTTAATTTAAGTTCTTCCAAACTCTAACCTATAAACACCATATGTAAGAGAGTTCTTTATCTCACTTGAAATAAGGAAACTTTCATTGTTAACTAAGAGGGTCGCAACTTTGACGTTCCGTTTCTCCAGCACTGGAAATTCTTAACACAGTGACCCTTGGCTCTTTGCAGCTGCCAAAGGGTGGGAAAGAAGGAGAGAGAGAATTTCTCCAAGGCTCTCTCAGAGCAGTGCGGGCTTGGACAAAAATTGCAATGGCATACGTCAAAAGCATACTGCTCAAGAAAGAGATTGTGTAAAGTCTAGCTCCAGTTCAGTTATATCATACATTTTATTTTTTTTTTGGTTCTCCGGTTGATGTTACCCATAATTTAATTTTTGAATCAGATAAACATCCTCACTGCATACAAAGCTATACTTGGATAATTCTGATGACCTCATAAACAAGAAGGCAGTAAAACAGAAGTTTCTAACCAAGGGTCTGTGGACCCCAGTAATTCCGTGGTTTAGTTGTGTTGAAATCCTCTGAAAAACATATGTGAAATTTGGGACTCATATTAACTTTCCTGCGGAGGGAGTCCACAACATTTATCATTTCCTCAAACAAGTCATGTGCCCTCCGATCCCAACAGCTGAAGAACCCACTGGGCTTGAGTGTCTTCTCTGAGTGAGGTCTTCCGTGACTGAGTTAGGAATCTCCTGGTCAGGCTTCATCACTGCATGGACTAGAAAATTTCAATTAATGATAATACCGTTAATATTTACTGAGTGTTTTCCACGTCCCAGAGCACTGGTGTGAGCACATTATGCGTAGTCATTTCACCTTATCAGGTGGAAACTACTCTTATCCCCATTTTATAGCTGAGAATGCCGAAACACAGACAGGTAGGCAGCTTGCCCATGGACACAAGTTGGGAAAGCAGCAGAGTTAAGCCAGAGCCCGGGTCTGGCCCTGTAGTCCCTGGGCTTAACCAATGCTTAGCCACTCTGCATGCTGCCTCCTGACTGAGCGGTCCTCCCAGGCAGGGGCTGTCCCTTTCAAAACAAAACAGAACTGAGAGTCTAAGGAAATATGAGCACTAAGAAGTGAGGAAATAAACTTCAACTTCCCTCATCCTACTCCAGGTTCCCAGGATACTAGCAATTCAGGGCAAGGCTAGCAAAATGCCAGGGCACTAGCTTGGTGCTAGAGAGGGCTCCGAGGGCAGCAGGCAGGTCTACGGGCCCAAGGAGTCAATTAGTCATCCACCTTCAGGGCCCTTAGCGCCTCCCATTTGAAGACCACTTTCCAGTTGACAATCCATAGCCGCATCTCACCCCTCCCCACTCCTCTGCCAGGAAGACAGGTGGAGATCATTTCACAGACTAGAAGACTGAGGTCCAGAGCGGTCACGGCCTAAGCTACAGCAGAGCTGTGTCTAGGGCCCAGGTCTCCAGACCCTCAGTCCAGTTCTCTTTCCGTTGCTCTTTGTTGCCTGGCCCATAGGTATCCCTTGGCATCTTCAACAGAACAGCCAAACCGGCAAGAATCCGCATGCACTCAACCCCACTCCAGTGGGAGCCTTTTTATTTGTGGCCGCAGAGTAAGCCCTACCCTGACCCAAGGCAACCATGTTACTTTCACTATCTCATTTAATCCTGAAAACAACCCAGTGAGGTGGCTATTATTTCCTCAGTTTCACAGACAGGGGAACTGAGAGTAGCACAGCTTGCCGATTACAAAACCTGGACTTCACACCCAGGCATGTCCAATTCCCCAGTGTTTGCTTTTCACCGCTGGGCCATGCCACCATCCAGGGAGACAGGAAAGGGCAGAGGAGTAGGAAATGAACAGCCCCATTTGCATGATGAGCAAGGCTTTTTACCTATTCCGAGGACTGCACAAACGGAAATCTGTTTCAAACACTAGCACATGAGGTTAAAATTAAAGAGGACGATTACGAGTGATTAGTCACTGGAGTGGGGCTCCATGGGCATCTTCAAAAATAGGATCAGCTCTCACCCACTTGGACCTGGCACAGAGGAACTGTCGGAGAAGTCCTTCCTAGGCCTGTGATTCTGTGATTAACTCTTTTAAAGGAGTCAGACTGCTGAAGCTCATTAGAAACAATGGCCCCGTTTCTCAGGGGCTGTGGAGTCAAGCGGGTCCTGAGGAAATTTCTTTGGCACCCAGGGATCATGAAATTAACACCAGAGCCGCTGGCACCAGATCACTCTCCTCTGTTGAGACCTCAGGAAGGGAACAGTCACTCAACCTTTTTGTCCTGAAAACCCAGGAAGCCCAGACGGCGGGTGGTTTGGGTTTCAGCACCTCTGAATGCATCATTTCAAACAGCCGCTCTTCCTAAATTTTCATTCATTCCGAGTTCCCAGGAGAAGCATCCTGAATGAACAGAGGGGCCGGGAGAGCTTTGAAAGGCTGGTGGGAGAAGGTGATTGGGAAGGACTCCGAGCCGGATAGAAGGCAACAAGTGAGGCTCACGTGCCGGTGCCAGGGCGGAAGGGGCCCTTCTGTCTCTGATCCCTGAAACAGGCCACCTGAACAGGGACCTTCGGGAGTTTTGCACAGACCCCCGGCATGGACAGCCGGCCAGCGCCACCGAGCTGCCGCCAGCAGCGCTTCCAAAGGGGGAGGGTAGAAGGCTGTGTCTTTAATGTGCTCAGTGGGTGAAATTCCTCTTTGTGGAACCTTCCCTCAGTTTCCACCATTATGTCTACTGAAGACTGTTTTCACAGCCCAGAGGAGAATTGGCCCCCCTGCAAGCCAGAGAGGCTGTAAGCCTCCCCTCCAAAGGTGGCTGGGATCCCTGGGGCAGCCCAGAGGGAGAACCAGCCCCAGGCCCCAGAGAATTGGGGTTTCTCCTCCATCAGCAAGAGAAATATGTATCTCAAGGGTTCTCGCTGAAAGAACTGTGGGTTGGAGGAAGCCAGAGAAAGGTCTGACTTATGGCCACTGTAAAAGACAAGACGAGAAAGTGAAAAAAAAAGAAAAGAAAAGAAAAGAAACAAGTAGGGTGGAGGAGTGTAGGGGCGGGTTGGGGGTTTCTTCTGCCACAGTTTCTCTTTCAGAGATCTGAAATCGGCAAGTGTTAAGTCAAAGCTTTCTCCAAATGACTTGATGAGGGTTTTTTGTTGGGTTGCTGCACTCCCGGGACTCATTGGGATGGCAGGATAAAAATTAATTAGAGGCTGTTTGGAGGGGGCTTTGCAAGACAGCCTGAGGCTACACTTCAGTCTGGTTGTTAGAAGCAATATCATCACCACCTCCTCGCCCAGAGAAGAGACCTGCGCTGGGGCGGCCGGGGGGAGCCAGGGAACATTCAATACAGACATCAGAGCCAAGACTTCCTCCCAGAGAGATTACTTACCACAAGCCAGTGGATCTACCTGCTGACAACCTCAGAAATGTGTCTCATTTCATTTTCAGATTTTTAAGAGGGGTTACATCTGAAGCTCACAGAATCCTGATGAAGCGCTTGGTGGAAGAAGAGGTACTTGCCTCTTGCATGCCTCTGAATGTGACCTCTAGGCTGGGTAGAGCTACCAGGCAGGCACAAGGCAGGCAAGATCCTCTCCAGGATTTGCTTCCTTCTAGTAGGGGGTGGCACACCAAAGAGGAGGACTCTAGGAGTGGGCACGTTTCTGCAAGACCAAGGCTGACCCATGATTATTTCAAATTCAGATAGTTTACAAGAAAAATAATGCAAGCCCTCTTCACTCTTCTGTTCTTTCTCTTTCTCCCTTCCCTTCCTCTGCCCTGTGGTCCTCACGCCTCCTCTCTTCTCTCACCCATACGTAATCCTCCTCTACCTGAAGTACTGGTTCAGTGAGTGACCTTGAGGTCGGAATAATTGGGAACTGGCTCCTTAATTCTGGATAAAATAGTTCAAAGCATGATATTAGTCCCAGCATTTTGTCAGTCACAAGTAGCTTTTCCAGCTGTATATTTCACCCTGAAATGGAAAATGCAAAGGGAGTGAAAGCCTGGGTTTCCTTCCTAAGAGCACTTTTAGCCATCATGAAAGATCCTGTGCACTTCATATATATTTATCTCCATATCACTGTAAAAATGTTAGCTAGTTGGTCCTTATAACGTTTCCTGTGATGCAGCAATAATTAAGATCCCTGTCTTATGGATGGAAAAACTGAGATTGTTCCTATTTCCCATGTCCAGAAAAAGGCAATCTGTGTGTGAGCTCAAAGAAAATTTGGAACCTCCGGAGGGCCCTCCCCTCTCCCTAGACTTAGCTGTGTCTGTTTTATTGCCTATAATTGCTTCCTTGCATCATGGTGAGGACGGGGGTAGGGTAAACCAATGGGAACAATTACCAAAAGAAAAATAGCAAGTTTCCCTCCAAACCAGCCACTTCCAAAATGAATTCACCAGCTGCGTCGTAATATGAAGTCACACTACCGCACAACATTTCAGCAGCTTCCCGCTTTGAAAGATAGCAATACATTCTTTAAGATGAGTCTTGTTCCCTTGACCTTAGACAAGGAGTGATCATGGCACTCACCACACCTTCAGAAGACACAAGAAGACTTCTTCCTAGGAAGGCTTACCATCAAACCTGAGCACTTGGCTTATTTCAGAGGGGTGTGAGGCAGTGGTGAGCCAAGCTAGTACCGCTTCTGTGCTCTGATTTGCTTACACATAACCAGAGAGACAAGACACAGTCCCCAGTGCACAGAGATGATAGCGGCTGGTTAATGAGCTCAGGGGGGAGCCTAAGACCACCCCTTGCCCACCTGCTCTCTGCCAAAGGGAGGTGAAAGGAACTACTTGAGGGCTGCTCTCAGAATCCAGGTCCAAACTAAAGTCAAGGTCAAGGGGTATGGCTACATAAAGCCAAATCCTCTCCACTAAGTGCTTTCAAAACTAACCAGTCTGCCCGAAAATCAATCTACTGCTTTATAAGCAGCCAGCATATTTAGAACTGTGGAAATTAAAGATGGAAAAGACCTATTAAGCCTTCTAGATCATTCCCTAGGGCCCAGTGCAGGCTCATTCCCTGTAGTACATTTGTTAGCGCTGTGTCAGGCCTAATTTCAAGTGTCTCAAGCAATGAACATAAAGGAGACAGAGACAGTGGTGTCTGCCCATACCCGTGAACAATGATCATGGGATTAGAGTTCTCCGTGCTGCTCACTGGCCTTTGGCATGCCTGGAAAGGGTTTGGATTCCCCAGGGCTTGGCCCAGAAGACACCAGCAGCTTCTAGAAAGTGGAGACATTTAGAGAACTCCTCACTTCTTTCTGTGTAAGCAGAGTAACACCCTGCCTTTCGGAAGTATCAAGGCACCAGGCTCTCTGTAAATAAGTTGCCATAAGGTGAGAAGAGAGAGTCCAGGTGTACCAGGACTCATTTTAAAATGAAATAAACCCTACCCCCAAGGAATCCAAGCTTCTCTCTTACAAATTTTATTCTGGGTCGGTCACGGGTTCACTGAACCGCATTTCCAACCAGTGGTGAAATGGAGGAAACATTTTCAGAGATTCCAGGGCTTTATTCTAGAACATTCAGGACCCAGTGATAGGAAAATAAGAACAGATGGCTCACAATAGCACAGTCAAGGTTTTTCTGAGAAATCATTTCTCTTTTTATCTCTGTTCCCAGCTAGAGAGGAAGCAGGTCACATTCACAATTTCAGGTGGAAGACTCTTTAAATGAGGGTAAACAGAAGCCAAAGCTAATAGAATCCAGAGAACAAAGGGATCAGAATCGAATGCAAGCCGTGTTCTTTCTACTGCACTGTTTTGAAACGATGGAGAAAGTCCCTTTAGATATTCACATCAAAAATTCCAAATGCGTGCATGGTAAAGCCCAACTCTGTTACAGGACACGAGCAAAGGGAGTCATTCACGGGTCCAGTGCAAAAACGGTGTGACAAGGACTTCCCTGGTGACGCAGTGGTTAAGAATCCGCCTGTCAATGCAGGGGACACGGGTTCGAGCCCTGGTCCAGGAAGATCCCACATGCCGCGGAGCAACTAAGCCCATGTGCCACAACCACTGAGCCCTCGTGCCACAACTACTGAGCCCGTGCGCCACAACTACTGAAGCCCACATGCCTAGAGCCCGTGCTCCACAACAAGAGAAGCCACCGCGTGAGAAGCCCACGTACCACAATGAAGAGCCCCCGCTCGCCGCAACTAGAGAAAGCCCGCGTGCAGCAACGAAGACCCAACGCAGCCAAAAATAAATAAATGAAATAAATAAATATTAAAAAAACAACAACGGTGTGACAGCTCATCGACCCCAAAGATCTTGAAAACGGGACCACATTACATTTCCTGGAATAGGAGTTTCCTCCAAAGAGACTCTCTAACCCCATACCTGTTCTCAAGGATTAGGCCCATTTTCTTTCCCGGATACTTGAAGCAAAACTGAACTTTTCAAAGCCTGAAGTTTGACGCTTGGCCCAGCAGCAAATTCACTTGCCATCCCCCCACCCACTTCTTCCCCGTAGCCCTGTTCTCTTCCACTTTAAAGCATTATCTCATCTCAGCATTGCCGCTTTTTTTAAGTTCAATGTCAATAGCTAGTTAGGAGAGGGCAGGAGGGTCAGGGTTTAGGACTCCAAACTGTCCTTGACGTTTCTCTGTAGAGGGATCTGCTGTTTGCATCAGCCCCATAAAAAAATAAAAAAAATAAAAATCCCTCTTTACTATCTGAGAAAAGATCAGAACAGGAAAATGTCAGTTTGAGAGCTGACAGAATTCTGATAAGAATAAACTGGAAATGAGAGAAAGAAAGGAAGAAATGCTGTCACTCGGAGTTTTTAATTTAATGTTTTTAGACAAATATGTTTCCCACTGAGTGTGTATGTTTCTTTCACACACGAGTCTTCCGTCCCTCCACCTCTTTTCCAAACGCTCTTCTTGAGAGAAAGGCTGTCTATTTTGACTTGATTTGATTTGATTTTTACGGTCTTTCCACAACCTTTCAAAGATCTGGAAGGGTCAACCCTCCTGGCCTGAGAGCTGTGAGCACATTCACTCCACGGCATTTCTTCTAAGCCCTGGAATCGTTTCCACTTTCAGAAGTATCTATACATATTTTTAGAGTTAGGGAGATAATTTAAATTCTCAGGCTTAATTGAACCGACAGAATGGAGAATGGAGCGCTCCAGATGGAAACACTTTCAGAGTGTGACGACCTCTGAGTTCAAATTTAATACCTACATAATAAAGGCTTGAAGATAATATAATGGGCATTGTTTCTGTTGCCTTATTTTTTTTTCACTTGTGTAGCAACTTTCCTATTAGAGGAAATGGCTGGTGTTTATAAATACAGGCTACACGAAACATCAAGAAATGACCCCCATTAAAAGATATATTTTTCATGAAGAAAAGGCCAAGTCTTTGATGAATAAAATACTCAGTAAGAGTTAAGTGTTCTTCTGAATGGAAAAAACAACAACAACCACTTTTTCTGGAAACTAGGCAGTTGCCCAGTTCACCAACAAAGCATTTATTGAGCACCTACTCTATGCCTGGCACTCTACCAGGCATTTTATATCATCTCACTTAGATATTATTATCTACATTTTTCAGCTGAGAAGAATGAGGTGAAGAGAGGTGGGTTTGCCCAAGATGGCAGAGAAATGGCGTGACAGACCCAAGGTGCACACCTGGTGGGGCTGCTAAGCATCCTCTGTGTACAGGCCGTGTCCAGCATTTAGTGACTTTTGTCCTGCATCTTTATGCATGGTGCCTTAAATGTCCTGTATTCAGCTACATTTTTGTGTGTGTGTGTGTGTGGTACGCGGGCCTCTCACTGTTGTGGCCTCTCCCGTTGCAGAGCACAGGCTCCAGATGCGCAGGCTCAGCGGCCATGGCTCACGGGCCTAGCCGCTCCGCGGCATGTGGGATCTTCCCGGACCGGGGCACGAACCCATGTCCCCTGCATCAGCAGGTGGATTCTCAACCATTGCGCCACCAGGGAAGCCCTCAGCTACATTTAATAAGTTACAAAAGCTTGTTACAGCTACTTTTCAAATTTAACTAAGTGTTCTGTATTTTTATTTGCTAAATCTGGCACCCCTGACATCTGTATCTCAAAATCCCAAATCTAGAGGTTTGCCCCATCTTCTAAACGAATGAAACAAGTTTTTCTGGACACACTCGCTGCAATGAGCAATGTACACACTAGGCCTGATCTATCGTGGTTAGGAGTGTGCGCTCTGCAGTTGTTGAGACTTGGGTCTCATCCTTGTTCCACCACTTGCAAGCTGTGTGTCCTTGGACCTCCCTGCGCTTCAGACTGCCTAGCTGAAAAATGAGGACAAGAGTAGTACCTACTTCATAGGGTTGTATGGAGATTTTGGAAGAGAATGCATGTAATAAAATAACCCATTTTCTGGCACACAGTAAGTGTTCAAGAAATATTAGCTATTACCTGTATCTTCAAAATTATTCTACTATGGCTCTTCTAAAGCGCAGCTCTGCTCAAGCATCCCTTCGCCTTAAAATATCAATTCTCGTGCTCACTTCGGCAGCACGTATACTAAAATTGGAACGATACAGAGAAGATTAGCATGGCCCCTGCTACTTGAAGCAAGGATGACACCCAAATTCGTAAAGCGTTCCATATTTTTGCAGCTGCGTAGCACAGGGAGATCAGCTCCGTGCTTTGTGACCACCTAGAGGGGTGGGATAGGGAGGGTGGGAGGGAGGCTCAAGAGGGAGGGGATATGGGGATATATGTATATGTATAGCTGATTCGCTTTGTTATACAGCAGAAACTAACACACCATTGTAAAGCAAAAGATGTTACAAAAAAAGAAAATCAATTCTCTACAAGAAACAATGCAGATCCCTTATCTTTGTATGTAATGTCTGACCCCACCAAACTATCCCCTGCCACCACACATATGAGACAGTCAGTCAATGACTGTCAGTATAACCTGCTGAATACGACTCTGAATGTGACTAAGGAAACAATTATGTTTTCAGATTTAAGTGTGACTTCTTTTTCTGCCAAATAGGATTAAGTGATATCGGGTCCTTGGGCTTCTTTGTCCTTATAGGTGGATTTCACTTTTTAATTAAAGATGCCATGTAACTTAGGGTGTTCTGGGATCCTCTGCACAAGAACACCACACTGGAGTAGGCAGAATGCTAGAGAAAGTGTCGGTGGGAAGATTTTTGTGGGGTAAAAGTTAAGGTTTTGTCTGTCCACCACCCTCGAGGCTCACACCCCTTCCTCTGACCAAGCTCCCCTCCTGGCTTCAAAGCAGCCAGGCCATAAACACTACGGAGGGATTTTACTGGCTCATCCTCAACTTGCTATTTTATTGTCTGGCATTTCCGCTACCTTCTCTGGGAGTTGACAAAAATATCTTCCATAAAACGGTGTTTGGTTTTGCAGGCTTGGATTCACGTTGTCTATGGGGGCTTCCTCTGTAGCTACATTGTCTTCTCTAGCCCTTGCCATGCTGTCTCCTGGTCACCCTGTGTTCTTGGGAGGCGTCAACCACTGTCTGGACGCTTCTATCCCTGACCTGGGAGACATTGAGAAGCACCAGGCCCTGACGGCACCCCCATGCACGGGGCAAACCCTAGAACCCCAGGACGGGGACCAGGCGGGAGGTGAAGTCAGAAGGGAGAGTGGGAAACAACCCCAAAGAGACAACATTCCCCCTGTGAGAGAAAAGAAGTGGTAGGCCAAAGGCTTGCCTTAGTAAAAACCAAGGATACAAAGCAGGCCTCTTTATAGACACATGACCTGCATCCCTGAGGCCCTGCTCTTTACGGATTCATGCACTGGCATAAGTTCTAAATTGCTGCCAGTTTCACAACTGTTTTTAATTTAAAGGCCTCCAGGCCATGATATTCCAGGGCAAAGAGAGATTTTTCTTCAAGCCGAGCAGAAGAACGAGATCAGAGCGCCCCCATGGCTTGCGACAGCCGACTTCACCTCCTCAGCTTGGGAAATCGTTATTAATTTCTCCCCATCTCCAAAACGTACTTCCATTTGGAGATAAGCGAACACACTGGAAACCATTCAGAGGAGGCTCCAAGGGGCAGAGCAGTCAAGCGCAGCGGCTATAAACACAACTTCCTTTTCAAAGAAAATAAAAAGACGTCTCCGAGTTTTCCAGAAGTTAAGACGGTGTGTGATGTCTGAGCTGTAACACCAACCATCTCTGGAGGCCGGTGGAAAGAGAAGGGCTCAGTGACACCCCAGGAATAGAGTTCACGTGGACAGGGAATGCTTGACAGATCCCTTCAGGGAGGAAAAAAACAAAGGGGCGCTCACCTCACTTTACAGTAACCCAGCTGGGAAAGAACAAGAGAGTAATTATTCAGGCGTTTCGTTAGCCACCACTGCCTTTTAAAAGGCAAAGTATGAACTTCTAAATGCTGTAGTTGGGTTCTTCTTCACCTCCTCTTCCTCCCCGCTCCAAGGAAAAGGCCGGAAGAACCAGGGCCGTGTCCAGTGTGTTCTGTACCTTCCTGTCATTTAGGAAAAGGCACTCCCTCTGGAGCGACAGTTAGGAAAAGGTGGCCACACTGGGTAGACAAAAGCCCATGGACTGCATGCCTGAAGGACCAGCTTTTCCTGTGTATGGAGATAAAGTTACCTGCCCTTCCATCTGGACACCGCCCTGTGTCCGGGCACTCTGCGAGGCAGCTTGGCAGATAGAACATCAGCTGCTTTCAGCCCCCAGTTGTCCCCTCAGCCAGGCACGTTTACAAAACCCACAGAACACCCAACCATGCATGGTGGCCCTCATAGGAATTATGCCTCCAACACACTCCTGTGACATATTGACCTCGTATAGATGATCACCTCCCTCCTCCCAATCATCAAAGCCTATTTATCCCAGAGCAGTTTTGCCCAATTCCCTTTGAGTGATAATTGCATATTCACAGCCAAGGGCACAAAAGGAAAGAAATGGAACTTGGGTTAGAAGGGCAGAATTTCACCCCGACACTGCTCCGTAGATAATGGAGCCAGTGGTGATTTCAGCAGCCCCCCGAGGGCTTCCCCGTCCATCAGGTGGAAACCTGTGCTGCCCCCATCAGAACAGAGGGGTTTGGGGTGACAGTCTCACTCCCACAGGAAGAGCTGGCATAAAGAGGTGGCTCTGAAAACGAAACTGCAACCTCGCTTTAGGCCCTCCTTGCACAAATTGCTCCAGACATTCCCACAGGCACTTCTCTCACTAAAGAAGATCCCCATATATAGAAACAGGATGCCACTGACCATGCAATGCACCTGGGGAGACCAGGATGGCAGACCAGAGCTCTTGTTGCCCTGGCAACACCAATATGAATATGCCCAAAAGGGTGGACGAGGTGGGTTGGCAGAAAAATTTTATTGGCTGGGACTTCTCTGGTGGTCCAGTGGTTAAGACTCCACGCTCCCAATGCAGGGGGCCCGGGTTCCATCCCTGGTCAGGGAACTAGAACCCGCATGCCACAACTAAGACCTGGTGCAGCCAAATAAATAAATAAATGTTAAAAAAAAAAAAAAAGCTTATTAGCAACAGTTGCCACCCCCAATCTCCCTGTGGGAGTGGGCTTCATGCCCACTCATGTCTCCTATGTCCTCCCTTCAGCGTCTGTGGCCTCATGACCTCCGCTGGCAGGCAGGGCACAGAGACCAGGTGATCTGGATCCTTCTAGTCAGTCTAGACCAGACTTGAGAGTAAAAGCAAAAAAAAAAAAAAAAAAAAAAAAAAAAGAATGAAATAAGAGGATCCCTTGTGAATGGATCTGAGTCCTGAATCTCTTCCCAAAGTGGCTTTAAATTTTCCCTACAAATATTTGGATCTGTGCATAGCAAGTCTGATTTCATGGAGCAACTTGCTCTCTCGATGACCCCTGGGTCCAAGAGTTGGCTGGAGACAGAAACGACTGGCCAAAGCCTGGATGGATTCAGCTGAGCTCAGTCCCTGAAGGCTTTGTTCTTCAATCTGTTTATACAGTTTCCCGTAGGAGTATATAATTTTAATCAGTAAATATCTCCCTTGATTTATCACCTTCTATTGACACAGTGGTAATTCAAGCAGTGGAACTAAAACTGGGCCTGCTGTGTGTTTTTTCCCCTTATTGTGCCCGGCCTCTGTTTGATTTTTCTCCATCCTCTTAGGTAATTGGTCTGCCTCTGACACTCTCTGTATGACCGGCTGCAGTCAGGGGTCAGTGGGTTCCCCCTTCCAAAGAGCAGAATATTGTAACCAATCACGATGCAACCCCATCTCAAGTTTGCAAAAACCAGAGCAGACAAACCACAGACTAATAGGACCCAGTGGATTTCATTTTTAAAGTAGAAATTCAAGATGCTTATAAAGAACACTGTTATCCTCTCTAGGCCCAGAGACAGTTTGGAGACTTAATCTGCTGATTTAGTATCTCTGAGTTGAACAGGGAGATCCTCTATCCCAAACCTTCTGGAGCTGCCAATTTCCACATTAGTGGATTGATCTCTCTGTAAACACGGGGTTGGAAAAGGCCTGGTATTCAGTTCTACTTTTTATTAATGCATTTATTTATTTAGTATTTATACTAGTAAATTGGTAAAAAAAAAAAATTCCTTGGGCCCACTGTATTTTGATTTCAATATCACATTTGACCAAAAATGATCTCCTTGATAGCCAAGATAAAGAAATGAGGCCTTGCTAGTCATAGAGCTGGGTGGATTCAAAGCTGGCTTGATATGCTCCAGGGTTCTGGACTAAGCTACTGGTGTTCGTAGGTGGACTAGAACTAAAAGGAAAGGCTTGATGTTTGGAGGACAGGGTCTAGATTCCCAAAAGATCTCAATAAACTGAAATAATGGGCTGAAAGTTCAAAGGCCAAAATCAATGGAACGTTCTGAGCTTTGGTTCCCAAAATCAAATGCCAACGCACTGAGCAAGGGCAATCTGTTTAAGTGTAAGTTTTGTGAGACTTTGTTAGAAGTTTAGGGGTCCACAAACTCAGTAGATGCTAACTGTGTGATCCATGGTTGCCAAAGTACTAATGAAAGCTTAGGTTGTGTTGGTAGGAATATGGTTTCCTCCAATCATCATCTCACTAGACTTGACTTTCATTGAAGTTTTTCATCTTTTTATCCCCTATAGCAACTAGAACAGTGTCTCCTATCACAGAAGCTTATTTAAATGTCACTTGGATAGATGGATGGATGGATGGATGGATGACCAGAGGGATGGATGGATAACAAGGGAAGAAAGTAACCCACTGGTCAACACATATCTAAAGTATTATGTTCAGTTTTCAATGCCAATTTTAAGGATGGACATGAATAAAGTAGAAAGTGTCAAGAGAAGAATGCCCAGATAGTGAAAGATTTGGGAATCATGCCCTAGGTGAAAGAGTTGAAGAAATTGGTACATTTAATCAGAAATAGAAGGCAAAGGAGTCTTTGGGAAGGAAGGCACACTGGGAAAGGGGAGAGAAATGTCATCCAGATTTAGAATTGTGAGGGCAGTTACATATGAGAGGGATTACAATAATTTACATTGCTTTAGAGGATACAGCTAGAAGCACATGGTGGATACCTACAGATAGCTACCTACAGACAGGTAGGTTTCAGCTCAGAACAAAGAGGAAATCTCCACCAGTCAGAAGGGTTCCCTGGTGCCTACTAGGGAAGTGGCCTGATTCTACCAGTGGGTCTTTCTCTTTCTGATTGTTATAAGCAGCCCCCAACCAGAACAGCTCCATCCCTATGATGTCTCCACAACTAGCTGTCAATACTCCTTTCTCAGTGCTTTAATTTAATAGTGCTTTACATTACATTTAGTTTATATGTCTGTCTCCTTCACTAAGTTACAAATTCCTTGAGAACAAGGCCTGTGCCTTTCATGTTATTTATACATAGTAGACACTTAATCAACATTTATTTGTTGAGTTAACTACAACCTGGCTGCCTCTTTGATTCAAGTCTAATACCAAAAAAAAAAAATTGTTTGGTCTAGCCTGAGATCTGTGGAAACACAGAGGGCTCTGGAATGGCAATATAGCCGTGTTGGCTTTCCTCCAAAGTTCTGTATCTGGGGGAAGACTCATCTATGAATCCATTCTTCCCATCTTTAAAGTAAGGATACTTGTGTTCTTGAGGTTTACAATACTGTGTACATAATGTTTCATATTCTTTCAAATAGAGGTAATCTCTGAATTTAAGGTGCCATTATAATGATATATATCACACTAAAGAAACATTTTCTTCTTCCTCTTCACCATCAGCATTCGTTTTTGTTCCCAAAGTTCCCACTATGAAATTCTAGAAAATTCATTCCAATAAAATCATTTTATCTGCTACCCATCCAAACATATGTTGGGTTGCCCAAAAAGTCCATTTGGGTTTTTCTGTAAGGTGTTATGGAAAAACCCGAATGAACTTTTCGGCCAACTCAATATAAACCAGTGGAATCTCTTTTGCATATAATGGAAGAGATCTTTATTTTCTTCTTCTTAAGGGAATTAATAACTATTTGGGCTTTTCTCAATAACTCAAATCACTGAATAGTTTAGTCTGGGGGATATACAGATTTCACCTTCAGATCACATTAATGGAACAGAGTCTCTCAAATGTGGTGGTAGACGTGTTTCCATGACTGAGTCACACCAATGGTGCAAATGCAGGTGGGGCCAGGAATGAAATGACGACGACAGTTGTCCTCAGGCTTATTCTGTTGGATGAAAAGAATGACTCTGATGGAAGCCTTGTGCTATTTCTCATGATTACATCAGTGCCTTCAGAGTGCATTAGGTTTCAGGGTGGGGCTGCACGAGCACTTCAATATGAAGACTCCTCTGGAAGCTCAGTTTGTATCAAGCCTACATTCCATAACACTGCCACCTTCTTTCCCAAAGGGGGCAGCTATCTGGTGAATGGTAAAGTAAAAAGATTTCCAGAGAAGTAATCAGTAAAGCGCACAGAGACTTAGAACAACAACAAAAAGAGACGGGCTATCAGTCAATAAATAATAAAAACTTAGGCGAGGACATTTTCCTTCTTAGTGTTCTTGGCTATGAGAGAGGAAGCGAGATCCATGAGGACAGGTCAGGTTACTGCGTCTTAGCTCACGTTACACAGTTTCTATATAATACAATGGACGCCCATAATGAGTGGTGAGAAGGATCAAAACTGGGGACTATTGTTTCCTACTATCACTTTAGGCTTTCAGGTGGGGCTGTAAGATACCTGATCTTGGGTGTTCGTGGAGTAATTGCATAGACATTGATCTCTTAATGGTAGGCGATGAGTTAATTCATCCCCAAACCCTTCTAACTTGGCAGATGAGGAGTTATTAGTCATAGAACGAACTCACTCTGGGCATTGCATATTCTATTATTTATTATTTACATATAAATGAAAGTGTGAGCCTTTCATAGGAGAAACTGGCCCACAGGCAAGAGAAAAGAATGGAGTAGTGGTGGAGGCATGTGGCAGCCCCTGGAGGATTCAGAGAATTTCTGTCGCCAAGAGCCCAGGGTCAATACTGGCAAAAGGATGAGAGAATAAATAAATAAATATAGGAATTGGAGAGGAGAGTGTGGCCCAGGACACGAGGTGGCTTGAGGGTGGCCCTGGCACTAGAAGAGGAAAGGTTAGGAGTTTGATTCATTCCTTTACTCATTGATTCAGCAAATGTTTCTTGTGCTAGATCAGGATACACAGACCTAACCCTGCCCACAGGTAAACAAATAATATGTAATGACAAGTAGGAAAAAGTGGTATGAGGGAAACAAAGAGGCTATTACAGGAGAAAATAATAGGGTGGGGGGTTAAAAGGATGGGAACCTATTTGAATAGCCTGGTTAGAGAAGATCTCTAGGAGAGTTGACATTTAAACTTAAACTTGAAGGCTAAGAAAGAAACAGCCTTACAGAGATAAAAAGATGAATGGTGGGTGTTTGTGAAGCCCTCAAAGCAGGGAAGTTCTTGGCAAATTCAAAGAGGCAAATGGAACGGCACTTCCATTTACTGAGCCCCTATCACAGTCAGACCCTGGTTTAGGTGCTTTATGTGTTAAAGCATTTACTCCTCCTAACCCCTTGAGTAGACATTGTTGTTGTTCCTGCTTTATTGTTGAGGAAAATGAGGCTAGCGTGTCTGGAACATGAAGGACCAAAGAGAGATGGCTCAGTATCAAGTTGGAGAAGTAGGCAGGGCCCACCCAGCAGGGTCCTCAGCAGGGCAATGGGATTCATCTGATTTGGGGTTTCCGATGATCCCTCTGGCTGTTCATTGATGAGTGGACTGAAACAGGGCAAAATGGGGGGACCATTTAGAAGGGCTTTGGGTTCCAGGCAAGCATGGATGTGGCTGGGCCAGGCAGGTGGTAGAGGAGATGGTGGGAAGGCGTAGCTTCGAGGCATGTTCTTGCTGTGTTGACATTTGAGAGAGGGAGAGAGAGCTGAGAAAGAGACACTTGGAAACTGGGGGATTTTCAGGCACCTAACCAGGATCCTGACTCACTGTCAATCTGACTTAAACACCCATTGCCTGCATGTTGTGGTTTGGCTGCCCCTAATTCCTCTCGGTTTTTTTGTCACATGGACACACACATACACACACACACCACTGATCCACTGAGCACTTAGGAACAGTCAGCAAGTAAGGCTTGTCTCCATGCAGAGGAGAGAGACCTGCTACCCAGAAAAAGAGAGAGAGAGGAAAAAAGAAGAAGAAGAAGAAGAAGACTAAGATGTGAAGACAGCTCACCTGGGGAAAGCAGGTCCCGCTAACCTCAAGCCAATCATTAACTCTGCCCGAGGCCTTCAGGACACTCACACACTTGGGAATTTTAGGAGCCCGGAAACTCAGAGCAAAGTTTATTTTCAGAACAAGGCCTGAAGAAGGAAGCAAAGGATAAACAGGGACCAAATGTTTTAATTATTTGAAATGGTTTCCACCGCAACACCATTCCCCAAGTGTCAGAAAGAATGGCCGGGAGGGTTTACGGGGAACCCTTTCCCCCCAGCTCACTGCACCAGCCCCACGCACCCACTCGCATGACAGTTCCTTAGCGGGATGGGTGGGGCGTACCCCTGGCTGTCTTGTGACTGTAGCCAAAACTGGGCGTCAGAGCCTGGTGAGTTTTCCGGGCGGCCGTCTGGAACCGTCCTTGGCTTCAGAACAGTAGCCACAGTTGGTTCTCCAGAGACCGCCTCTGAGTTTCATGTGATACAGTTCTTCATCTGGGTTTTATAGAGAACAGGGGTCTTGACCCTGGAATGGAAGAGAGCACAGCCTTGTTAGCAAACTGTCCGGGGAAAACTTTAAGGAAAACGAATGCGGTGGAGGCCAGGGAAGCCAGGAAGGGCTGAAGGAATACAGGCCTGTCACCCAGCACGGGGGCCCCATCAGACTCCCCGGGCGTGGCCTCCAGACCAGCAAATCAAGTCCAGATAGCTCAGGGAGAGCCAGAGGAGAGGACAGACGTGTCAGGGGGGAGGAAAAATAACTGCTAAGATGATAAAATGACAGAGGATACGACAAGCCGCGGCCCATGGAAGATCTCAGGAAACGCAGCTCGGAAAAAGTACAAAAGTCCTTCAGTGTGAGGTAATGAGGCGCGTCTAATTATATTTAAGAAAGAAACAGCAAGAAATGCTTTCAAAGCCCTCCCCTCTTTCTTCCCTCACGAACCGAGTCCAAATCCCAAACCGAGAGACACCGTAATTTCAGAGAAAGTGAGGAATTTCCGAGAGCATCACGGGAAACAAGGTTGTGATTTTCCCAGAACTGAGAAAAACTGTCACACCAACCCTTCCCCGCCTGCTGCCTTTTTCCCTCCCCAAAAGAACTCCCATCAGGAAACGGCAGGGGGAGGAAGAAAAAAAAAAAAAACAAACCAAACCAAACAAAACTCAGGCAGCCCCACCATGAGAAATCAAGGCAGTCGAAATGACATTTGACACCGCCAGGCCACAGCTGAAGAACAAGGGAAAAGTTTTAGGGTGACTGTCACTGACCCATAGTCTCTCACTCCTAACCTTGCTCTCCAACATATGTTTCTCATTTCCTTGCTTATAGCTGGTCCAAGCTAATGATATGTGTTTTGGCCGGGATCCCGTGCTTGGCATACAGCCGGGCTTGTTCTCATTGTCCGGGCTACTTACAGAAACCTCTTTCTCTGTCTCTTTCTCTCTCTCCAAAAACCGGCTTGAAAGAACAGTAAATATGCAAAACAGCCCCCGTGCTCTATACAGCTACCATCTTGAACATGGCCCCCTCTACCCTAACACACCCCATCAATAAAAGCCTAAAGAGACCGTCCACGGGTGAGGGGTATGTTCAACACAAAAGCAGTGGAAATTCAAACAAATTGGCCCATTAGAGTCTCACACGGCTATAAATACAGCTCAGCTTGGGCTATTTTGAGGGACGGTGGCATGGGAAAGTTCGGCCTGGAATCTTGAGTTTGTCAGAGGAGACGGATCTCTCCCAAGACATGGGAAGAAGACGAAGCGCTCGGCAGGCCTTGAGGAAGGAGGATATCGATTCTGGGCAGTTCCAGGGCAAGGCTAAAAGTGGACAAGGAGGCACATCCAGGCCTCGCCCCTGTTCTCCAGGGCTGCTGGCCTTGCCATTGGAAGCATGGGCTCTGGTGTCATTCAGAGTGTCCATAACCTTTAAAAAAGCTGAACATGCCCTTTTGCTCCCCAGAGGTCAGTGGACCATTGCACTCTTCCTGAAGAACCGGGCAGGCTGGTGGAGGAGGGGTGGGAACAAGAGTGGCCGAGCAATCTGGGCAGGCCTCAGGCTGCGACCGGCATCTCTGGCTGACCCAGAAGGGAACCCTGAGAAGCCCATTTTTGCGGAGCAGACCCCAAAGTATGGCGCCCGTTACATATATATTATAAAATCAGGGCACAGTTGCATGGATTTTAGGAAATCGGGACCCATGCATGCGTGTTAGCAAAATAAGTAGGCAGACAATGCACATGCAGATGTCGAGAAGTGCTTCCCATTTCCCCTCAGGGTGTGTCAACAGAAGGCAATTAACTGCTAACAGTTAGGGATGAGTAAACACAGAATACACATCTACTTATGCATTGGTACCTGCCTACTTTGGGGAGAACACAGACCACGCCTTGCAGTGTCACTGCTGGGTCTCTGTGACCTAGGTTCGTGGACCCCATATCAATTTCTGTTCAGAAAGCACCAAGGACAACTTTGGGTCTACTCATTCGGTTAATAAGTTTGAGCACCTACTGTATACCAAACGCTCTACGAGGCCGGGGGTCGCACAGACATAGCCCTGACTGCCAGGATTTTCAACCCCGGGAATGCATTTAATCTGTTCTTGACCCTAGAGTTTTCCTGACCGCACATCCCATTTTGCCCAGGACAGCCCAGCTGATAGCTGTTGTCCCAGTGAGATTATTAATAGTGCTTTTCACTCTCCAAGTTGTCCCAGTTTGGATAATAAATTCTACGATTACTTTATCTAGAGTCCCTCTTTCCGAAGTGCTCTTTTGGGTCTGAAATCTAATACACAGAGAGAAAGGTGCAAAAATACAGCGTCCTCTATTTTAGAGGCTCTTTGGAACTTGCAAAAGTCAAAAGAGGGTTCCCAAATTGTCAAGAAAATAGCTTTAGTGGATTAAATTTTAATTAGTTCAAGAACCGACTCTACTGCATCCTGGGCTTGAATCCTTGCCACATGCTGCAGTTGGGTCTGTCGTGGCAGACCTTGTCTGCTCTGGATTTTTCATGATGCATCTAAAACCTCAAAGTGACTGCCCTCTTCCCCCCAACATGGGGACAGCTGGGGCACACGAGGGCACTTGTCCCCATACAGCCAGGAGGGGAAGAGCCAATTCAGGTTACCATGACAACACCCTTTCCTGAAAATCTCTGACTGACACTTCCTGGGGAGACGGGAAGTAAGGACAGGAAGACACCAAGGTCACTCTCTTCCCATGTCCAGCTTTCCCCACCTCCCGGACTTGTCTGAGATTTGACCTTTCCTAGCTCAGCCTTTCTTCTCCCATTGCCATCAGCTTTTGTCCTGGGGGTAAAAGCAACCAACTGCTTCTGTCCCCTTCTCCACAGCCAGCCATTGGAGCCCCCAAATGGTTCAATAATATGTCATATAGAAGTCACGAGTAAGGGAAAGATGCCTCAAAAAGTTAGGTGGCTGATTCCAAAGTGAAAAATAAACAATGCGTGGACTGTCTGCACTTTTGTAATCAATGTTATTATGACATTAATAATCATTCACCAAATGTTATTGAACACTTACTACATGCCAGGCACTGTGCTAGAGATTGTGTGTAGAGTATTGAACAAAATGGATAAGGTCCCTGCCTTCTTGGAGCTTACTTACAGTGTCCCGAGGGAGACAGACACGAAAGGGATAATCCTGCAATAAATCCATAACTACAGATTGTAGTGAGTACTACAAAGGGAAAGTACACAGTGTAGGAGAAAGTACAAGGAGGACTGATTTCTATTTGGGTGAGTCAGGGAAAGCACCCCTAATAAAGCAACGTTAATCTAGGACCTGAATGATGAATAGGAAGTAGGCAAAGAAGTCCATTTATATAGAGTCCACGAGTCTCCACCATATTGGGCATCACTTTTATGCATTACTCAAATATTTCACTTCGAGACTAGAAGAGTTCTGGAGGTATGACCTTCAAACCTACATATTGATAACCTGCATCAAAAATAATGCAAGGGGTAATAATCCCTCACTTCTAGGTTGTTAATTGCGTGTGAAGTTCCTAGTGCAGGGCTTGAAATGTAGAAAGTAATCAGAGCATGGCATTCACCTCTCTAGAACTATTTTAGCAAATGTAGGGTCTCTCATATCTGAATCCCCAGCAACTAGCATGATTCAAAGTATTATTACCATGTAGTATTTTATGCATTAAGTGCTCAGTATACAATGAGCGAATAAAGGAATCAATGAACCCATGAATTAACTTTTATAGGATGTCTTCTATGGATCAGGCACTGTGCCAGGTACTTTCACAAATATCCTCTAATTTCAACACCGTAACATTGTTGTACCCATCTCAAGGCTGGGATTCTAATGTGCCAAACCAAACAAGAGCTCTGAAAATAAGTATAAAATATAACCCAAATGAAGTTTGGAGAAGCAGATAAAGCAGCAAATGCACTTCCAGGGGCATTTTGAAATAGCAAGCAAAGATGCAAGCCAATGAAATGAAAAGGTACACATGCTCCAAAGAGTCATAAAAGTGGGATGAGAAAGAGGCTTTAGAGGGAGAGGAGGTGTGAGGCAAAATGGTGGGCAGCATTGCTAAAACCTGGAGCTCCTTCAACAGCCCACAGAATGTTTTATAGACAAAGATGATGCAGTTGCATCCTGTCATCCTTGGGACATGTGTTGAATACGCCCCTAAAAGTCTAGGGTTGTGGGGCTTCCCTGGTGGCTCAGTGGTTAAGAATGCACCTGCCAATGCAGGGGACACAGGTTTGAGCCCGGGAAGATCCCACATGCTGCGGAGCAACAAGGCCCATGTGCCACAACTACTGAGCCTGTGCTCTAGAGCCCGTGGACCACAACTACTGAGCCTGCGCTCTAGAGCCCACGAGCCACTACTGAAGCCCACGTGCCTAGAGCCCGTGCTCCGCAACAAAAGAAGCCACGACAATGAGAAGCCCGCGCACCGCAATGAAGAGTAGCCCCCGTTCACCGCAACTAGAGAAAGCCTGCGCACAGCAACGAAGACCCAACACAGACAAATTAATTAGTTATTTTTTTAAAAAAAGTTTAGGGGTGGGGGAATTGGGTTTGGAGAGAATGGAGATAAGAGAATTCAGGCTCCGTGGAACATTTAAGTGCAGAGAAGCTTCAGAAAAGAGAATGTTAAAAGGCTGGCATTTACTGTACAGGTGGTAGGTAATAGGGCCATGTTCTGAAACAAAGGTAATGAGAAAGTATGAAGTCAGAAGTAGCTCCAAATCTCACTGGCTTAAGAAAGGACATTGGATAAAGAAGAAAACTAAGCAGATGATTTTATTTTAAGAGGTTTCTCTAGTCTTAAAGAGGCAAGTCTTACCGTGAACGATTTAGACAAAAGAAAGTTTAAACAGAGGTAGTGTATTTCATCAACGATGGCAGTGGGAAACAGAAAGTCGTTTTAGGGTCGGAAAATCTCAACATTTTAAAACCATTCACATTAAACGGGATGAATGCAAAAGGGAAATGTCTGAAAAGGTTCAAGGGGGTCGGAAAAAACCTGAAGGCAAAAATAATTGCCTCTTGTAGGGAGCTGTGATGTTCTAGAGGATTTTCTGCAGAAATGGACATGGGTTTAAACTTGGTGCTCTTCTGTTGAATTCCTGCAGTTACCTGAGATGAGAACAAGTTCCATAATTGTTCTAGCTTTATTGTTTTTCTTCCACAAGCCTATTTGTGAAAGTGCCATAAAATTGTCTTACCTAACGCTCTCAGTTTCAGGAAATACGATATACAGCAGATCAGGAGAAATTATTATTTTTTTCCTATTCCACAGCCTCTTGGCACAAGTTCAGCATTGAAATGGTTAAAATATCAGCACATTTCACTGGTCTTGGGTTACTCATAAACATTCAGCAAAGCAATTTCACTCAATCGTGTATATTAACTGCTTAAGTTCTTCTCTCTGAGGATGTGGACTGTTATTTTATGCCAAAAGTCCTGTAATTAAGTTTGACATAAGCGCATGGATTAAATATGTGGTTGGGGGGGGCAGGTGGAGACATGGAATGGAAGGTTTTCTCTCCTCGCCTTTTTTGCCATATGGAGACTGTAACCAAATAATGTGCAAAAATTGTTAAGAGAATTTCCAATCTTACTACTCAGAGTTGTTTATCAGGTAATTCATAAGGCCAGTACAGTTACAAAACCAGTTTTTCTTTTCCCCAATTTAGCAATAAGAACAGCAACAAAACATTCCCCTTGCGGCAGTCCTGGACCCTCATAGTAGAGTCTTTATAAGGCAGAGAACAGAACAGCTACTAGAAATTCTTCCAGTGGGCAAGCGACTGTGGCTATAGTTTGGAGCTAATTCATCAAACTGATCTAATTCAGTGTTATATTTTAAATGCTAAAACCATGATGGGAGTGCTGTGCATTGCATTGCTTCATCAATTACATTAAGGTAGGCAACATTCGGGGATACTTCATTCTAAGGGGACTTTTATTGTGTCCAGATTTTCCCTGTCTGAAGGGTCGTCAGGTGACTCTGAAAAGGCCTGAATCACGTAAGCAGCATAATAACAAATTTACTTTCAATTTCTGGCCATATTCATGAAGGTTTCATGTGGTTTCAGAGAGGAATGCTCTTGTTCCTCCCTTCCTAAAAACAGCTGAAAATAGCTTTTTCAAATGTTTGAAAGAGAAAACATCCTCCTTGAGTTTCCCCCAAATCGGAGGGAGCACGCAGGAGATTAACCCTAAAAGTTGGGCAACAGGCCACCTTCCAGCTTCCCTCCTGGTGAATTTGCTCCAAAGCTCTTGCCCAGTTCCAGATCTTTCTATTCATTGGTTTCACTGAGTTGATTGCCTTCTTGGTGGCTTTGTCCTTATATAACTTCTTTAAAGTATCAAAAAATGTTCTCCAAATCATTGCCAGGGTCAAGTTCTTTATACTTTATACTGTCACTGGGGAAAATGTCATTACAATCATTCCCAGCTACCTTCTGATTTGTCTCCGACTCTGAATCTTTTCCTTTTGGAGGGCTACAGTCAAGGCTGTTCATAACTTTGGAAGCCCTGTAAATCTGCATGTTGCACTGACTTCTAGAGTGGGCTTCTGACCATTTTAGTGTGTCCATTTTTATTTTATAATAAGTAGCTCAAACTGAGTGCAGTGTTGGGATAAAGCCTTGATATTTGCTGCACAGGAGTGAGAATACTTTACTACGCTCCATACAGCCCTCTATTTGGAGCAATATCTACCTCAGCGTTCAAAAGCCCATCCCAAGCCCTTCAGGAATATTCCTGTTTCTTAGTTTATCTTCCTTGTTTTATAACTTATATTTCTGCTCATTAAATTACATAAGCCTGTTACTAGGCCCACAGCCTTAATGTCTTCCAGGCATTCTGAATTGTACTATACTCTTCTTTATTATCCCCAATCTGGTGCAAAATATAATTACCTTCGACTCTACTGTCCATGTCATTATTGGGAAATGTCCTGTTCTCTTAAATGGCTTTCACTTTTTCCTCAATATCTTAGGCAGTTCTTTCTATTCTCAAACCTTACTCTTTAGGGGGCTCAGTTCATAAGATTTGCCCAAGAGAGGTAATGAAATGCAAAGCCCTGCCCCAGAGCTGAGCTCTTACTTTGGTCATGAGGAGTGGAGAGAAAAGACGCTAGTGGGTTGCCACTCACTGAGTCCAGTCCAGTGACTTGAAATTAACGGGACTGACCCAGACTGCTCTGAGAGAGGTGGGCGCGTTCTGCTTTCTAACTGTGTCCGATTGCATTTTCCATGGACCCAAGTCTGCCATTTTATTTTGTCAATATCCGATTCTTCTGTAACAACTCCAGAAAGAAGCAAAAGCCAGGCCAGGACGCATGTGAGTTTAGACTAAGTGCCAGGCTGTGTTGCACATAGCTGATTTCAGTGGGGCTGAGTGTGGTAAGTGAAGAATGCAGGGGCTCTGGCGTAGTTGTGCAGTCGTTCTTGGAGGCCTGTTGAAACCTTTCTGCACTTGTGCCTTTTCTCACCTTGGTTCCCAAATAAGAACTTATCCCCATTTTTCCTCTGAGATGCTGTCACACTTTGCCTCCAGGCTGAGGTAATTCCATCATGGACCATACATTTCTCCTGTGCTTCCTATCTTCCCTCTGACATACCTGTAGGCCTGAGAACCTATTAGGAACTTTGGAGGCCTGTGCTCACAGCTTTCTAAATCTGATCATAGCCATGTTGAAGAGAATGGTCATTTCCCCTGAAGTTTATGCAGAGCAGTTTTTGGTTTGTCTTCTGGAGCATGATTCAAAATTACACACCCCCATGCTTGTTGGTGACTGGTGGTATGTAATAGTACAGTGAATAAGAATGTAAGCTCTGAAGCCTGACCACCGGGGTTCAAATCCCAGCTCTGACATTTATTAGCTATCTGACCTCAAGCATGTTAACTTAACCCTCAGGACTCATTTGCCTTATCTGTATAATAGGGAATAATAGTACCTCCTTCTTGGAGTCACTGTGAGGATTAAATACACAAAGCGTTCACGAGAGCGCGTGGCGCATGGCAAAGCCCTCAGTAAGTGTTGGGTCTACTCCACATTTTCTAAGGAGTATCAACTACTCCTTAGCTGTTTTTGGTTTGAGATGAACTGGGCCTTCAAAGACCTAAGGTGTTCAAGCTCTCAAGGGGATGTGGGATGAGCCCATTTATGTCTTCAGGTTGTACTTCACTTGGCAGCATTTAAGTACAACCTTACATCAAAACTGATAGTCAACCCATGACTCAACCTCTCACAGCCAGGTGTTAGTTAAGGACATGGGGACTCAGGAAATGGAAAGGTTGGTGTAAAAATTAATCAAAGGATGACCAACAAGGACTTACTGTCTAGCACAGGGAACCCTGTTCAATATTATATAACAACCTAAATGGGAAAAGAATTTGAAAAAGAATAAATACTGTATATGTATAATTGAACCACTCAAGGACAAGGGTCTTTGTTAGGTGTTTGTAATGCCCTATTGCCCACTTCTCTGAGCCCAGCACCTGGTTTAGTACATACATGTTAGATTAAACTATCACATGGGAAAACTATGTATTTCTTGTGAATAGATGAACTTAGGTAACCAAGCCAGGCCAAATGCCCTGAAGAGTTAAATCAGGAGAAGAGACACGTAGTCCCTACAGAATAAGACATGGCCACCTGCACATCAAATACATGAATGTAGGAGAAACGTTGCCCACTGATCACTGTCAAATCCTGAGGGAAAACCTATGGAAAATACCTGAAGACAACATGTTCCTGGAATCTGAGCTCTGTGCATAAGAAATGCTGTAGAAGGCCAGGAACATGGGTAGCCTGAGTCTTTCCTAAGGACACAGTTATAAACGAACTCAAAGACATTCTTTAGAGGCAACTCTTATTATTATTCTTGAGTTTAGAATAACTTCACTGTTGTTTCCCACTTAGATTCATCTGAAAATAAATATTTTTATTTGTGGAAATATGACACTCCGGGGGCAAGTACAATAGTGGTTTAGAGCAGCAGGGCTTAGAGTGATACCTAATTCAAATCTATGAGCCTTTGAGTATGTTGCTTAACCTCTTTAAGCCTCAGTGTTTCCTTCTGTGAAACAGGAATTTTGTGAGGATTAAATGAGCCCAAGTATATGAAGAACTTAGTATAGGGCTCAGGACACAGTAAATGTCCAGTAATTATTAACATCCAGTAATAGCAGTAGTAGCAGCAGTCAAAGTCAAAGAAATAAAAGATAATTCTTTAAACATATGACCAAGGAATTCCACTACGAAGCACATACGCAAGAGAAATGAAAACCTATGTCCACATGGAAACTTGCACACAGATGTTCAGAGCAGCATTATTTATAATAGCCAAAGAGTGGAAATGACCCCAACGTCCAACCACTGTTGAATGGATACACACAATGTGGTCCATCCACTCAATGGAATATTATTCAGCCACAAAAAGCAGTGAAGAACTGACACATGCTCCAACATGGATGAACCTTGACAACATTATGCTAAATGAAAGCAAGTCACAAAGACCGCATATTTTATGATTCCATTTATATGAAGTGTCTAGAACAGTCAAATACATAGAGACAGAAAGTAGATTGGTGGTTGCCAGGAGCTGGTGGGAGGGCAGTGTGCAGAGTAGAGAAGGGTGAGGAGTGACTGTTAATAGGAATGGAGCTTCTTTGGGGGATGATGAAAATGTTCTAAAAATAGACAGTGGTTACTGTTGTACAACTGTGAAATACTAAGGACACTTTAAAAGGGTAAGTTTTATGGTATATAAATTATATCTCAGTAAAGCTGTTAATTTTTAAAGGCATTTCCTTAAAAAAAGTAAATTAGCTTATCCTTATCAAAAAATAATCTGTAGTATATACCGTCTTTTCCCTTGATATGAACTAGAAGTTTATCGTTTAAGCATTCGACACCAAAATATATATATTTCGGCCACACCACGCAGCACGTGGGATCTTAGTTCCCCGACCAGGGATTGAACCCACGGCCCCTGCATTGGAAGCGCGGAGTCTTAACCACTGGACCGCCAGGCAAGTTGTAGGGGTATACTTTAAAAATAGATTAGTTATTAGTGAAGTTCGTACACCCATAGTGTGGTTTTTTTTTTCTTTGCTTTTTCTTTGGCCACACCACACGCGGCTTTTGGGAACTCAGTTCTCTGACCAGGGATTGAACCCAGGCCACAGCAGTGAAAGCACAGAATCCTAAACACTAAGCCACCAGGGAACTCCCATCATCCACAGTGTTTAAGTGAACTTATCAAGGACATATATACATAACTTTCATTTATAAATGCCGGTTAGTTATAAGAATTACTCAACATCAAGAACTATGTGTTGAGGGTCTGCTGTGTGCCGCACATTACCTTGGACATAGGGACATAGGAGAAATAAGGTCCTAGAGTCATAAAGCTTATAGCTCAGCAGTTTTTTGCACAGCACACCAACCAAGATGATTTGGTCATGCTCCAGTTTTCTGTAGTTTATGTCATAGGAACAATGCGATTTTGCCCAATATAAATCATATTATCATCTTATCATCATGCCTTTTCAAACCCTTCTCTCCAAGGGCACACCACCCCCAGAAAATCTCAGTTCTGGATTCTAGAAGTTTAAATAAGCTCAGGATCCCTAAGTTTTACATAAAGAAGTTCAGAGGTCCACCAGGCCGTACCTATATGGATTGCATTTTCTCCCTTGAGGACCTGCAGTAAAAGAAGGAGTCTCAGGGACTTCCCTGGTGGTCCAGTGGTTGAGACTCTGCACTTCCACTGCAGGGTCAGATCCCTGGTCGGGGAACTAAGATCCTGCATGCTGCAGAGCACGGCCAAAAAAAAAAAAAAAAAAAATTTTTTTTTTTAAATAAAATAAAGAAAAAAGAGGAGTCTCAAATTTTTATGAACATAAAAATCCCCTGGGGAAGCTTGTTGACTATGCAGATTCCTGGGCCTTAGCCCAGAAAGGCAAATTCAATAGGTCTGAGGAGCCCACAAGATGGAGTATTTAACAAGCACCCAAAGTCACTCTGTGCAAGAATGCAGGAGTAACACTTTGTGAAATACTGCTCCAAAGTTTGGAAACCAATGCACTTCTGGCTGTCTATTAATCAGCAGCCTTAAACATAGCACTGTCTAGGCACTTCAGGGGATACGTAGACATGTCGTGTCTCCTGCAAGGAACACATAATCAAGTCAGGAAGGCTTAGAAGACACAAGCATGATAACTGACTGTACACACTGGGTGTCGTCAATAACCGATGAGTGACGGACCCTCAAAGGGCTGGAAGGGCTCAGAAGGGCTGAACCGCTCGACGGGCCCGGGTGGTGGAGAATGTCATGGAGGAGGGGGTCCCTCAGGCCTAACCTTAAAAGGTAACGGTGACTGTAATGAGGAAGACATAAGAATCTGGAACAGACAATGAGGGAGACTTGTCTCAGAGCAGTTGGCTATAGTGTGTTTATGTGTGGAATAAAAAGAGGCCCAGTTGGTAAAGTAGAGTGAGGGCAAATTCTGGAAGGCCCTAAAGGTTTGGCCAAGGGACTGGGACTTTACCCACAGAGTGTGGGTACCCACTTAGAACTTTTGAACAGAGAGTGGCATTCTGAGGTCAGTGCTGTGAAAGGGTTAATCCGATAATAAGTCACTGGGAGCATTTTTGGAATGAAATGACACATAAATAATGGAGCAATAACACGATGGAGGTAGAATCCAGAATGGATTGGAACAGGAGGGAGACTAGGGATGGGAGAACCATTTGGAGGGGCTAGGATTGGCCCCCCCCACCGGAATAAGCACGGTCCCCCCAAAAGAATAAGCATGCCATGACAGGATTCCCATTTTACTTAATACCTATTTTACTTAGAAGGGAAAAGCAATACTAATATCCTTTCTTTTGTACACTCATGGTAAGAGAGGTGCCAACTTGAAGGAGGCCATTAGGGAGTGAGGTGACCATAACAATAATAAGGGACATGAAGATAGAGGTAAGGATTTAACCAGCCTCAGAGAGTAGAAAAAATGCCTGTGGGCTAAGGAAGAGGAGGGGTGGCAAACCATATGCGCTGAGCCCTGTTGGAGTTCTCACCCTTAGGACCTTGCCCCTGATCACTAGGATAAGGAACAGTGCCTCCCGTGAAATGAGTCCACAAGCACATTAGAAGCAACCTTTACAAATGACCACAATGACAACTCAGGAAAACTTAATAAGATACGTAACCTGAAAGGGAGGGTTGGCGTTGGGTAGCAGTTAACAATCGTATATCCAAAGAATGCCTTACATTTAAGGACAGATGTCTAATAATAGAGCTTTAAGGAGAAAAATAACGAGCTTGGTTTTCGTTTGTTACACGGCTTTTGCCATATAACAAACCACCCCAAAATTTAGTAGCTTAAAACAGTCAATCATTTCCCACAATTCTGTGGGTTGGCCACACAGTGCAGCTGGTTGGAGCTGGTTTGACTGAAATGGACAAACGAGAATGGCCTCACCCTCATGGCTGGCAGTAGGCTCACTGTCATCTGAAGTGTTGTTCTCACCCTTCAACAGGCTAGCCCGGGCTTCTTCACATGGTGGCCTCAGGGTTTCAAAGGGCAGCAAGAGAACCAGCGTTAATGCACAAGCATTTTTCAAGCCTCTGCTATGTCACATTTGCTATTGTTCCTTTGGTCAAAGAAAGCCACACAGCCAAACCACATCTGTGAGGCACTGCTCAAGAGCACAAGTAAAAGGAGGTGGGGCGGGGGTGGGTGTGTGACCATTTTTACTACCATAGCAACGTATGGCTAATATATCTTGCACCTCTAAAGGAAGTGGCAATTTTCTACTAAATTCTGATGAAAGGATCTGGAAGGCTAAGGGCTGGTGTTGGGCTTATGCTATACTTGTCTGAACGTGAATGTTTGAACTACTGTGAAAGAAATTCAAAAATATATATTACTGATGAAAGAAGTCTTCAAAAGGAGGAGAGAGAGAGAAGAAAAGAATGAAGGAAGGAAGAAAGGAAGAAAAGAAGGAAGGAAGAGAGAGAGGGAAGAAGTGAGAAAGAAAGGAGGAAGGAGAGAGAAAGATATCTCTGTTGGCATATCCAATTTCATTACTTTGCATTGGCTGAACACTACCAGTCTTATAAAGACCCTAAACTATTTGGCTGTCATCACTTGTCTTGTAAAATTGCCTCCTCTCTCCTGAACTCCTGCGTGGGACAGATTTCTGCCTCTGCAGAGGTGCTCAGCGGTGTATGTCCAGGACCCTGTCAGAGAGCAGAAGCCCAAGTTTCCATTCCAGTGGTAAATGCCTGGACTGCAGGCTCAGCCTTGGAAAGACCGAAGACCAGCCACGCCCCATTCTCAGGACATAATTAATGCGCTATTTTTTTCATCAACAAAAGATTACTAAAATACTGCATGATTTCCTTAAAAAATGTGACCCTCCCTTTCCTGTCTCATTTTTCTTTTCCTGGATCTGAACGTGGTTTCCATTGGCCTCACAAAAACAGTTATTTCTGTTCATTTTCCTCGACTCATCTCTCAGTTCCTTGATCTCAATGAGTCCAGAAATGCTAAAGCGAGCTATTAGTAGAAACTTTGGGGCTGCTTCTCTCACTCGGGGTTCTTCTCTAAAGTGCTCCTCCTCCTTGTGAGGCCAGTGGCTTCTTCTTCATCCCACAGCAAACCTCATGGTGTTATAAAAAGCCAACTAGCTAAATAATGCCATAGGAATCTTAATGACTAGGGTCATTTGGCCAACAACATTACACAGTTTTTCCTCTCAGAATTCAAGCCTTGAAAATTGCAAGTATCACATCCAATTCAAATTTAATTACCACTGTTCAAACTTAAAGAACTTTCTAATTTTCAATTATGTGAAATTGGAAATAATGAACTACTACTGCTGAAAAATGGTGCATTGACTCCTTTTTTAAGAGAGAGCAGGAAAGTGGTATAATTGTTACCTCTTCCTGATAAAATTTCTATTGCTAACTGGCCATTTCTTTACTAAACTTCCCTAAATCACCCAGGTCAATTTCTCCATATTTATCATCAAGCAAGAATGAAGTTAACCTGTGATGAGCCCTGATGTCTGATTTGGCCATAGAGACTGTCCTTTCCAGAACAAAAGTCCATGTCTGAGAGCTCAGCTGATGCAAGCTTTGACAATGGCAGAGGGCATTTTAAGTAAGAATTGGCATGGGAAATCCAGGACTTAGCAGTTGCCATTAACCCAAACTTAGAGCTATTTCTGCACCATCGGTTGGGAGAGGAAAGGGAATGGGTGGTGCAGCACCTTAGGGGCTTTAAAGGATCCTATTCATGACTTGTCCTCCTGCCTGTGAAAGGCTAGACTTTAGAGTCAGGCACTCCTGGCCATGCTTTAGAATCAGAGCTGCTGGGAAGGCTGGGCCCTGAGCAAAGGCTTCCTTCAAGAGAGCCCTGCCTACTGGGGAGATATCAGCTTGAAATAATGATGGACTCATGGTGGCAGTCCTCTGAAAATCCATTACAGTATGCTTTGCAATCTAGTTCATTGTCTCTAATGATCATCTTTGAAAAAGAAAAAATGGTTTTCTTTTAGTGTCCCAAATCACTTTTTTTTTTCATATTTTTTTACTGAAGTATAGTTGATTTACAATATTGTGTTAGTTTCAGGTGTACAGAAAAGTAATTCTGATACATATGTATATATCCAAATATGTACATATATTCAGATATAGGTATGTGTGTATATATATATATATATTCAGATATAGGTATGTAATACATACAAATCTATTCCTTTCCATTGTAGGTTATTACAAGATACTGAATATAGTTCCCTGTGCTAACAGTAGGTCTTTGTTGTTTATCTATTTTATATACAGTAGTTTGTATCTGCTAATCCCAAACTCCTAATTTATCCCTCCCCACTCTTTCCCCTTTGGTAACCATGTTTGTTTTCTATGTCTGTGAGTCTATTTCTGTTTTGTAAATAAGTTCATTTGTATCATTTTTTTAGATTCCACATATAAGTGATATCATGATATTTGTCTTTGTCTGACTTACTTCACTTAGTATGATAATCTCTAGGTCCATTCATATTACTGTAAATGGCATTATTTCATTCTTTTTATGGCTGAGTAATATTCCATTGTATATATTAATATGTATCACATCTTTTTAAAATTAATTAATTAATTAATTTTGGGCTCCGTTGGGTCTTTGTTGCTGCGCTCAGGCTTTCTCTAGTTGTGGCAAGCGGGGGCTACCCTTTGTTGTGGTGCATGGGCTTCTCATTGCAGTGGCTTCTCTTGTTGCGGAGCACGGGCTCTAGGCGCACAGGCTTCAGTAGTTGTGGCTCGGGTCGCGGGCTCTAGAGCGCAGGCTCAGTAGTTGTGGCGCACGGGCTTAGTTGCTCCATGGCATGTGGGATCTTCCCGGACCGGGGCTCGAACCCGTGTCCCCTGCATTGGCAGATGGATTCTTAATGACTGTGCCACCTGGGAAGCCCGTACCACATCTTCTTTATCCATTCATCTGTCAGTAGACATTTATGTTGCTTCCATGTCTTGGCAATTATAAATAATGCTGCTATGAACATTGGGGTACATGTATCTTTTTGAATTAGAGTTTTCATCTTTTCCTGATATATGCCCAGGAGTGGGATTGCTGGGTCATATGGTAATTCTAATTTTAGTTTTTTAAGGAACCCCCATACTATTCTCCATGGTGACTGTACCAATTTATGTTATGTAAATAGGTACAGCCAAATCACTTCTTTAAGTGATATCTACTCACCTACCTATCAAGTCGTTCATAAAATGAACCTGACTTTTGCATTCCAGGAAAGAAAGTTACAAATAAATAAATAAATGTTTGTGTATGTATGTATACTCTGTATGATGGCATAACAACACGTATCTGAAATATGTGTGTGTATCATTATATCACTGGCATCCATTTGAAATGGGCTGCATCTTGTCACCACTGGCAGTTCTGTTTACGTGGAAGGTTGAGAGATTGGGGTAAAAACTTTATTTTCACCCAGCTTCCTCTTTGGAAACCAGAGTCCTTGTGTCTAGGAGATGCTTCCAGTTTCATGTAGGAATAACATCCTTTGTATTGACCACTAAAACCTAAAGCCCCAGGGATTATTTACCCTTAAATGTGTGCTGTTTTTGCTTTGGAGCAAGTGGAACTGTTTTGAGGGTATATGTGCCAACTGAAAAAAGAAGTCCTTCTTTATTTTTATCCTGGAATTCTATTCATCCTTCTTCATTTCCACAAGCTTACCTTTTAGTTGTTTTTTTTAAAAGACTTTCACTAACCATATCTCATCCATTCTTCACCTGTCTTTAGTATAACAAGATTTTCTGAAGGTTGAACGTTTTGTATCTGACCTACAGCTTTTCCCCAGAACATATTTCTATTTACCAAAATCTCAAATTACCGTGGTAACTATCAAGAGGTCCGAAAAATGTATTTGCTTTTTCTGTACTCAACCTACGGCGAAGTCACCGCAAATGGCCATAGAGATTACATAACAACTACATCCAGGGCTGAGAAAGGAGCCGCCCACCCCCATGTCATTCATTTCTTTCCATTTTAGTGTGTCTTGGGGGAGATTGAATGGCAAACCTTGGAGCAGAATAAAATCGTCTGTACAGACTCTTCTTGTTATTTCACAGACAGGGAGAGACTGTCCAGGGGCTGCGTGTGCCCAGTCAGTGGTGCAGGAGAGAGAAGAGGAAGTGGTGAAAAACGGAACAGGAAACAGATGGGAGATGTGATCTCTCAAAACTCCCCAAATTCTGAAAAACCTCAGACCAGCCTGGTTGCTTGAAGATTAGGACCAAAGTGAGGTCTGTGCATTTACCGAAGAGAGGCAGGCTGAAGCAGGCGCAGCAGGGAGTCGTGTCACGTGGATACGAAATCCAACTGGCCACAGCGCAGCAGCACCAAAGGGAAGTGAGAAAGCTGGACCATTCTGAGTTAATTTGGGCCAAAAGGTGGGGAGCAGTTTCCCGCTCTTGCAATGACTGCCTCAATTCTAACTCCTCACTGAAGGCTGAAATCTCTGCAACCATGTGATTTGGGGTTAAGAATACTTCTTTCTCTACTCAGAATTCAGAGGTATTTACTAGGAATGAAGCCTGTAATGATGGCCAGAGGAAAAGGACTCAGTCTTCTACATCTACAGCCTTTAGGGCTCATGTAAGGGAAAGGAGAGAGCAGAGTCTGGAATCAATGGCTCGGGGTCATTTTCAGTGACCCTCAAGGCAGAAACGTCAAAGAATCTAAATGGTTTCATTAAAATTCATCCCAAGGTGCAGTTATTTGTCTAAAAATGATCCCTATGCCCAAGTTCAGAGCTCTGGGAGAAATGGTGATGCTGATTGTTTTCCCAGGTTGGAACAAACATCCAGACTTGATTTGTTCGTTTCTTTGCTGGTTTGGCAAGTGGGGTGTGGGAGAAGGGGGAACGATCACTCCCTAACAACCAGAAAGTTGAACCTGCTTCCTGAGGAGATGCTAGAATCTGACAGTCCAGCTGACCTGCTCTTAACAAAGCCTGATAGCAGCGCCATCCAAAAATCCCAGACACCCCTCCCCCTTCCAGGCAACTGCATTTCAGTTGTGATCTTGCACAGCCTGTGGTCAGGAAAGAGCCTTTGAACACATCTCCAGAGCTGTGGTGATTAGAGGGTCTTTGGTTACTCAGCTCAGCTGGTCCTCCCTTCTCTGTAGTTCCCAGGTCCCCTCCCTCAGCCCCCTTCACCTCACCCAGTAGCCCAGACAGGTTTTTTTTTAATGCAACCAATGTTTTTTCCTCTCTTTTCATTTTCCTATAACATCCTAAACCTCAAGATGTGGTTAACACTAATCCTGATTTATTTAGGGTTTATCTGCATTATTAATTCCAGTCATGAAAAAAAAAAGTACTCTAGGCCCTAGTTTGTATACAAAGTTTCAGTGTTTATAAAAAAGACCAGCAATCCTTGGGAAACATATTTTCTTTAGATATCTTTTAAATCCAAACAACTTTCTTTTCTAGACTGGAAATATTCCTTGTGATGGGTCCCCTCCTTCGCAGTTTCATTTATTATTATTTTTCCCCCAGTCAATATCCTTTGAAGCTGCTTCCTGCATTAATCTGGACTTAATATGGATTTAAACATTTACAATGGAAAATAATTTAGGTTAAAAAATAATCTCCCTTGATAAAGCTAGAAAACCCCTACAACTGTCACCGTCTCTGACAGCCAGGAATGGAATGAGATTCTTGAATATGCATATTGAAGAAAAGGAGAAGCAAGACCAACAGGGTGTGTGTTATATTTTATATTTGTCAGCTGTTATGACTGACTGGAGTTGAGTGATATCCAGGGTCTTGACTTGTTGTTTGAATGAATTCATCATCACTCAGAACATACAAACAGTTATTTCGTGCCCAGGATGTACTAAAAATACCTCCCATTGGAGTGAGAGAAGGCTGTCTCTCAGAGGTAGCAACCTGCATCCATCACTCACAGAAAGGGTACTCACTAACAGATTTCAGCCCCTTCCTACCCGTCCTTTCCATTTTTGCATTCTTCAGCCTATTAACTGGTATAGCGCTGGATATAGAAGTTTACATTGCTTTGGGTAGGCCCCAGGCAAGGCCAGTGTTATCAAGGGAATTCTTCCTGGATTTGATTCAAGGAGCACATGGGGATTAGAATATTTTCATGGGAATTTAAAGGAATTCAGATTAGACCACCAAGTCTATCTTGTCAGACCTCGACACTTAAGACTTGTTTTGATTTCTTGGGGACTTACAAAATGAGGCTAGGCTGAATCCAAGAAGCACCCCTCTTCCAGGGATGGAAAATAACATGGCATGGATACTGTCACTTCCCACTCCTATACCCGAGGCAGACATCACTAATCAATCACAACATCCTTTCCCACTGAGCCAGGAGGCAGGCGCTGTATCCTTCTCATCACAAAGCTACCTGCTGTGGATCCAATTTGGGACACATTTCTTAACAGCTTTACTGAGATACAATTTACATACCAAGCAATTCACTCAAGGTGTACAATTTAATGGTTAGGGGTATATTCACAAGTTGTGCAACCATCGTCACATTCAATTTTAAAACATTCTCATCACCCCCACACCAAGGAGAGCCCCCCACACCCTCTGGCAGTCACTCATACTCCCATTTTTCTCCAAACCCCTCAGCCCTTGTCAACCACTAATCTACTTCCTGTCTCTCTGAATTTTCATGTTGTGGACGTTTTATATAAATGGAATCATTCAATATGTGGTCTTTTGTGAGTGGCTTCTTTCATTTAGCATGTTTTCAAGATTTATCCATGCATTGTAGCATTCCCTCATTCCTTTTTTTTAAAAATTAATTTATGTATTTATTTATTTTTGGCTGTGTTGGGTCACTTGCTGCGCTCGGGCCTTCTCTAGTTGTGGCGAGCGGGGGCTACTCTTCGTTGTGGTGCGCAGGCTTCTCATTGTGGTGGCTTCTCTTGCTGTGGAGCACGGGCTCTAGATGTGCGGACCTCAGTAGTTGCGGCTTACGGGCTCTAGAGCGCAGGCTCAGTAGTTGTGGCACGTGAGTTTAGTTGCTCCGTGGCATGTGGGACCTTCCCGGACCAGGGCTTGAATCCATGTCTCCTTCATTGGCAGGCGGATTCTTAACCACTGCGTGACCAGGGAAGTCCTCCCCTCATTCCTTTTTATTGCCATATAATATTCCATTCTCTTTGCCCATTCTTTATAAGAGTTTGGGTTCTGTTTTTGTTTTAGTGATGTTGATTTTAGTACTTTACTGAATTGAGTGGCCCTCACATCTCCCATCTGCTCACCCTTTAATCATTCCAGTGATTATTTTTGGTAGGATTCTACTGAACTTACAAAGAAATCCAGTTCAATTCAGTTCAACAGATACAAAATGCTGGGGACAGAGAGATAACTGGATGCAACCCTTGTCATTCAGGAGTTTACAATCAATGTACATCAAATCATGAGAGCAAACCATGTCCGTGAGTCACCCTGATACCTTTAGCTTTCAACTAATATTTTAATTTACATTAATTAGATGTAAATATAATAATAATTTCCAAGTTGTGTTTTTATGTTTATACCCATGCTGTTCTGTAAGCTACCCCAAAACAGTATCTATGGGTTCTGGTTTTTTTCTATTATAATAATATTAATGATAACTACAGCAACTACCATTTACTGTATATTTATTTTATTTGAGCTGCAAAACAATCCTGTGGGGTAGCTACTGTTATTTCCATTTGCTGGTGGAGAAACTGAGGCTCAGGGTGATCAAGCAGCTTGCTGAAGGTCACTCTTCTGGTAAGGATGGTCTCTGGACCACACTAGCCCCCAGCTGCATGGAGGGCATTCTTAGCAGCCAGTAGATGATATTGTCCACCTGCCACCCCAGCAGGCAGCTCTGCACTTCGGTCTGGGCACCCTGACATAATCTCTGGGGATAAAGGCTAAAGTTAAAGAGTCTCAAATCTTCATCCTATGGCATCCGTAGTTGTGTCCATTCCATTATTCTCTTGATAGTGATGGAAAACCTACCCCCCCCCCAAAGAGCTCCCTCTGCTTGGTACAGAAATCATTGGATGTCATCTCTGGAATTCACCATTTTGTAATCAAACTTTAGAGGATGCACCTAGGGATAACAAATTAGGAAGCTCTCAACCCCCAAGATGTGCCATTTGATAGAGTAGTGTGACAAATGGCAGGATTTGAGAATTCAGGCCTCCTGTTTGGGTCTCTAGAACTGTCCAACTACCTTGCTAAGACACACTTGACTGTACTGTGCTGTCATCTTCAACAATCAGGCAGGTTACCTCCGTGAATCTACATATCACACTGAAGACACTCGATAAATATTAAATAATAATTATTGTTTCTTTCACATTCGCTGACAAGATAAAATCCCAGTAAAGAGCCTTTGAGGTCTAATTACTTCGTAGGCATTGAAACCAAACTGCTAGTTGAAAAATTAATTGTGGAGCCGTCGGAGGTGGAGGAGTAGGAAGTTGTTTTGAGCGGTGGTGTCACTATGAAACTCCGTTGAAGATGTGGAGCAATAAACACCAATGTGAGCTGCCAAAAGAGACCGAGCAAGAGGAGACTGGGAGTGCAGCTGGCATTGGACGGACTGGAGTTCATTTACCGATGATGACTTCAGCACACAAAATATGTGTTGAGCAAGTGAGCAACTGAATTAACTAATAGGCAGAATATGTCGCTAGGGTTATTTAGAGCAATATGCAGATAGACTCCACGGTGCAAATGAAGGCCCCTGATATTAATAACAGTTGCAATAGTAATTAACATTTGCTGACCACTAGCTATAAGCCAGGCCCTATTTCAAGTGCTTTAAATATATTATCTCATTTAATCCTGACAACAAATTGAGGCAAATATCCTTATTTTTTAAAAATTAATTAGTTAATGTATTTGGTTGCGTTGCGTCTTTGTTGCTGCATGCGGGCTTTCTTTAGTTGCATCGAGCAGGGGCTATTCATCGTTGGGTATGCAGGCTTCTCACTGCGGTGGCTTCTCTTGTTGCGGAGCACGGGCTCTAGGCACACGGACTTCAGTAGTTGTGGCTCATGGGCTCTAGAGCACAGGCTCAGTAGTTGTGGCACACGGACTTAGCTGCTCCGTGGCATGTGGGATCTTCCTGGACCAGGGCTTGAACCCGTGTCCCCTGCATTGACAGGTGGATTCTTAACCACTGCGCCACCAGGGACGCCCTCCTCATTTTTTAAATGAGGAATTTGAGGCATAGAGAAGTTAAGTAACCTGCCCAACATCACATATTTAGTTTTTAAAAAATATTATTATTATTTTTTTACTATGCCATTCTCTAATCTCTGAAGAGATCACTGAGTTTCCAGGACCTTAAAAAATATCCTGGGATTTTTCCAGTCTGTAGTTTTCAAACTGGTCCATGGAACTTTGGGACCTTCAGAAGCTCCACCAACAATAAAGTATTTGTGTCAAGCAGGGATGAGTTTAGCTCCCTCGGGAAATATCTGCTGCTTGAACCTGCTTGGCATATTGTATTTCAACATGGCATTTTGTTTTCATACAAAAGGGAGAAGAGTGTTCCACTGTCAGAGGTTTGGGGCCAGCAAACGTTTTCTGTAAAGAGCCAGATGGTAAATATTTTAGGCTTTGCAGGCTACACCATCTCTGTTACAGTAACTCAGTTCTACTACTGTAGTACAAAAACAGCCATGGACAATATGTAAATGAATGAGCATGGCTGTGTTCCAATAAAACTTTATTTATAAAAGTAGGCAGTAGGCCATAATTTGCTAACCTCTGATCCAGGTCATCCTCCTGTGGTCAAGCGAACCTAAACTTTCTAAATACCGGTTGTCTTGCTAACTCATAAGGGGAAGGTATATTGTCCAAGTTCCCCATATTTATTAATGCCCATTATCAGAAAGCCCATGCCACAGTTTAAGGGAAAGAAAACTAACATGTATTGAATGTGAACTTTGTGTCAGGTACTCTGCTAATGGTTCTACACCTGAATTAATCCTCCTTGTAACTGTGGAGGGTGAAGAGAAGGATTCCCCTCAACAAAGAAGGAAACTGAGACTTGAAGATGTGAAAATAGTAACGAGAGTCAAGCCAAAGTCTCACTCTATGCAATTATACCATGTTGACCTGGATTAAAGTCACATTGCTTGTCCTGTCATGTAATAGACTGGAACGTTGTTGATAAGTCACCCTCAGTTGATTCTTCTCTAGGAAAAACCCTCCAAGTTCACTTCATAACCTCACTTTGCTCCCCCCAAATGCTTTACCATCTCTGTTAGAGACTTAAAGACTAGTGCTACCATATCTATATGAGTTTTCCCAAGGTATCACGCAAGAGGAGAATAACCTTGCAATTTCAGTAAGCTGTTCTCCCATTTATGCTTTCTAGTCTTTTACTGTCTATCTTAGCAGGCTGCAATGGGGGTTTGTATTAGCTGGTGATCCTCCATGATCCATATGTGTTTTATAAAGATCATTTTTTATCTCTAAACTTTGTTCTCTGCCTCCTGTACTTGTCTCTCTTGAATTCATACTATACTTCAGGAGTCCTCAGTAACTCCTTTTCCTCAAGTATTTAATGGCACTACTAGCTTGGTTATATGCCACCAGTAGGTAAATCTAATGTCTTCCTCTTGCATGGGATAGGTTGAAAATTTGAGGCTGAGATGTTGACGGTTGGAATACTAAATGTCTTCTAGAACACATGTTCGTCGACTTCTTTCATGTTCACCAAAATGCCGTGGAACAGAAGGAACTCTTACATCTATTGTCAGTTCATTCTGGATTGGTTTCCTCTCAAGAACCAATCAGACCCGTTCAACCAGCAATAGGAGGTTGGTGCCGTCCCAGAAGTCAATGACAGCATCGCCTCTCATGGCTCTCGATTCCAGAAAATCCCATGTCTGCGAGCCACTGTAGCCCACCTCCACAACTGAACGGTAACACAGCTGCTTGTGAAACAGAAGAGAAGTCCATCATATGCGGAAGACTCAGCCATCAATAAGCAGCTCTGCAAGCCTTTCAGTTGGGGACCAACCACAGAACTGGCTCTCCATCTACAATCAAACAGTCTTTAGCCGTGATCAGCCACTTCCATCACCTCTGAGACTGGCAGATTTCCAATAAAGCCAATAGCCCCCTCCCCTGGGGTAAGGTCGTCAGCAGGAGGCAGGCACTGTCGTTCAGCCCAGCAATTTGACAACAGTGTTAGCTCACACTCTATTAGCCAACAGCTACACCCTGACCCCTGACCCTGACATTGGCCTCAGACGTCCCTCTCCTGAGGTAGACTCTGATCATTTGAGGTGGCCCGCCCTGCTGGTTAGCATGAGAGAAGGCCCATCAGGGCCAGGCAGGGCTCCCTGGTCACCCCTGTTCCCAACAGGAGGCTTAAGGCTTGAAGTACAGAAACAAGCCAGAGCTGAACCCAAGATGGCAAAGGTGAAAGTTCAGAAGCATATCCATCAGCAGCCTGTCACCAAAGGACGATGTAAGAACCATGGAAGCTTTCAGCGTAGGGATAGCCATTGTCTGCAGACAGTTCTGCTCCTTAATGGAAAAGACATACCAAAATATGGCTTACAAAATACAAAATAATGGACTGAGATGTACATTATATGAGGGTGTTAGATTGCAATGTACTTTACAGTAGGGGAATTAGATTGAAGTGACATGCCAGGGTAGTTAGGTTGAAATATGGATTATCCTAGGAAAGTTAGCTTGAGATGTGCTTTATAACGCAGTTGTTAAATTAAGACGTGCTCTTCAATGCGAGCATTAGTCTGAGATGTGCATGATAGCAAAATTGTTAGGGGAAGATGTGGATTCCACTTTGGGAGGGGGATAAGAGCAAGAAAAATACCTTGTACTGAATAGTATTCAAGGTTACAGAAAGTCTTGTGCATTACATGGATTTCAGGGGTTTAAATGCAGGGGGAATGGGAGCATGGGGCATATATATAGATAATGTTCTTCCCTTCTCCTTTCTCCCCAGCCGAACAATCTGCCACTTTCCCCACTTTTCCTGTTAGGGACTTAAAGGCCTCCCCCATCAATAAAAACATTAACTCACTAAACAGCCTGATGGCTTTTCCTTCCCTGGCTTAACCCTTCGGGAGCTGGGGTTTCCTTCGGATTTGTAAAGATATTGATCCCAGATAATGTTTGCCTTTCTAACTCTCTCTTCCCTAGACTTGATGGATAGGTTCAGGGCTACATCTCGGCAGCCAACTCACCGCAGCTACCCAGGGAAAGGAGAATAGAAAGAGAGGCAAGTGTTCAGCAGTTAACACCATTGGAACACTTTCCCTGGGATAGACAGGTAGTAACGTGGTGGCTGGGGAGAGATGCGGGAGCTGCAGTCTCTTTCAATCAGCACGGGATTTCACTTTCGATTTTCCTCATTCTTGTCTGATCCTTCTACCAAAATTTCTTTAGTTCAACTTAGAGCGTTGTATAATTTCTAATTAATATCTGATGCTGTCTTGAGGTCCGCCGCCCTGAGCTGCATTTGTAAAGACTCCTTTACCAGTTAAAGAATGTGCTTTTCTCCAGCTCTGTCAACATGGAATGAACACAGGTAGCTGGGTCATTTGCTGGTGATAGTGGCCTAGGTGGGGGGCGACTTTAATAAACGCCCCCCTTAAATGCAAATTTTACCCAAGAAAAATAAGTGAAGAAGGATGGGTTCATCCTGTCTCTCATTCACCAGTTGGCCTACAAACGTTCACCAGTTGTCTCCCCAACAGTGTTTTTGTTCTTTCTTCTCTTCCTTAGCTCGGAAGATACCGTTTACAGCCTCCAGAAGTCTAGCCGCGCATGATTGGATGATGTCCAGCTTTGCCCGAGTCAGAGAGGTGAGTTCCAGCCTTCTTGATTCTCAGTGAAAGAAAATGTTATACCAGGTGAGTTAACGCAGTCAAAAAGACTAACCTGCCAGACAAGGGTACCAAACAAAACCAAACAGTTCAAAGGAAATTGCAGTATTACTAGACACCTCTGCATTGTGCCTTGAGGTTCCAGGAAAGAGGCAAGTGGGCAATTCTGCATGTGTTTTGTCAGGCCCTGTTTTTCTAGATAGAAAAGTGGGTTTGTAGCAGAACCACGGCACTTACCTTCCCTGGCTGAGCTTCCTAAGGGCAGAACACAGGAATATGACAGAAATACGCTGCCCAAGTAGGAAAGCACTTCCAACCCCCCAGTGCGTCTTTGCCAATTTTCATCTTTTTGTCAGCCTTGCTACTCTTCCTGTCTCTGAGCATTTCCTGGTTAAGCACTCCTTAACTCCATTCTGGTGTATTCTTTTCTCTTCTTGGTGTCCATTCCTGCCTCATTTTTTGACATCACATTTTCCTTAAAAATAGGCTTTGAGAGCTATTTCTAGCCCCTGTCAAGGGATCTGTCCAGCCAGACTCCCACGGGATGTAAGAATGAGTTTAAAACCAATCCCAGAGAAGAAAGAAAAAAAAGGGAGGTTGGCTTAGTCCCAGACTCCGTTTTAAAACAAATCTTCTGTTGGGTCAAGTGAGATATTTGGGGCCCCTCCCTAAATAGAAAGGGGAATTTCATTATGGTTTTCTTGAAACACCACCTAAAATCCCACCCCAAAGAGACCACATACTATCATGGTAAAACATGGTGGCCTCGTGGTTGGAAGCAGCTTTGGAATCTGCCCCCTGCCCCCCATCACTTAATTGCTTTGTGAATTTGGGCAAAGCACTGGACTTTTCTGAACCTCAATTTCTTCATCCATAAAATGGGTTTAATGGTAGTATTGACCTCCAGGTTTTTATGAGGACCAAACGGGCCAATGCATATAAAATGCTTAATCCAATGCCTGCCACAAGGTAATCCCTCAACCTATGGTGGCCGCCAACTTTGCAATTTTAGCGCCATACCAACAACTCGCCCATTTACCTTGGGCCCCCGCGACACTGAGTTATCACATACCACACTGACCCTCGTGTGCTCATTAACACATCTGGTTTTAGAAACATGCTGTATCTCTTAGCCTTGCTCCTTTCCAACACTGCTGTTTATGAGGATATTCTCTGTACAGGAAGAAGGGCAGCCCTGCCAATGAGGGGAGAGACAGATTAGAAGGGCCTCCCTGATGGAATATAATCCATGCTCTGTACTCACTGCTAACCAGCCATGATTGTATTTCAAAGGTAACAGTTCATCTCCACCATGGGGATTGGCGTACGATCCACAAATAGGGCCTAATGTGATCCGACAGGCCTGATTTCTCTAGATATATATTAAAACAACATGCACAGTGCTGATGGTTCCAAGGTCCTGACCCTTAGCAAGGACTTATGACGTAAGGCAACCTGCCCAGGAGAGCCAGCGGGGCAGGAGGCCAGAGGGACAAGGTCGTCGACTAATGAAGTGGTCAGCATTGAGTTTCTGTCACTCAGCTGGTTAAGAGGAAACTGAGAGGGAAGTAAAAGAAAATGGGAACATTTAAGGAACAAAGGAAAGGACCACATTTGAGCTGAGGCTCTGAAGGTGGACTGTTGTTGTCAGAAGGCAAGGGGACAAAACACAGCCCATCTAAGCCTTCCCTGTGGCCTTGTTCAGTTTTACCTGCTGAACACAGACTGGTTGCAAGAGCATTTGAAAGAGGCTAACTCTACAGAAATCCCAAGTTAAAATGAAAAGGAGCAGGTACTAAACCAGCCTGATCTTTGGTTCAAATTGGTTTCAGACACAGTAAGGAAAAGTGGTCAAGAGCTCGGGCTTGAAAATGGATTCCAGACCGATTCTCTCTGGGTTCCAAGCAAACTATCCTCTGAGCTTCAGCATCATTATCTGGAAAACTGATAACAGAACCCACCTCAAAGTGAGGGCGGTAGAAGGAGGTGATGAGGTTCACCTAGTGGGCTTCGTGCGGCGCCTGACACAAATCATCACTCACATGTCAGCAGTTGTTACTGTTATTCCATGTGCTCTAAGAGTCTTAGAGAGAAGGTGTGGGGCTTTTAAAAAAATGGATAGTAAATTGTGTGTTGTTCAGTAAGAGGACAGTTCCACCTGTTTCACAGTGGCAATTCCTAATGCTTCCCACTGGAGGAGCGTTTCAAACTTTTGTACCACTCACCTGGTCAACAAACGTTAATTGAAAACTACCGCGTGCTAAGCACTGTGCTAGGTCTTGGGATGGGGTTGTATTGAATCAGAATCATTCTTGACTTTGTTCTTCAGAGCCTTGCTCGGGAGGCAGAGATATCAAGGCCTATAGAATAACTGGTAGTCTATTACAAGAATATAAGGGGTGGGGGGCAACTAACTCTTCTAGAGAAGGTCAGAGAGAAGTCAAAGAGATGAGGACATTCATATCTGTTACATCACTTGATCCTTCAAAGAATGCCTTGGGGCAGGTAAGACTGATGCCTCTCTCCCCCTTCGTTTTATGTACAAAAAGGTTGAGACCCAGGCAAGTTAACCCTTGCCTTGTTTGCAGTAGTTCCTAGTAGGATAAGACTGTTATCCCAGGCTCCAAACGTCCAGGAGGAAGCCTCCTCTGCAACATCAGATTGAATCGGGACCACTGATAGCCTTCCAAGGTCCAAAAACATTTCTCCTAACTAGCACTCTCATCAGATATAATCCAGTTCTTGAACATCTCAGTGCACAAAAGGGCAGGAGGTTTCCGTTCCATCTCCTGAGTTACTAAAAAGATTCTTGCAAACCTTTCCCCTTTCATTGCTAAAAGTGGGGCACTATGGGTTAAGCAAAGAAGCACTCAGTGGAGAGATCAAGGACCAGAACGCTGATCTCAGCAGCGCCATGGTTTCCCTCAAGTCCCATAGGCACTAGTGTCTCAGGTCCCCAGATTAGGAAACTTCATGTTCCTTGCCCACTTCTGCCTTACAAAGGTCACCTGAGGACGAACTGAAGGCATTGATCTGAAGAAGCACTTTGAGTGTTTAGTGGGGAGCATAAAGTTCCAGTGGAAGGGATGATCAGATTAGACTGTAGTAGCCTGGGAATAAAGAGTTAGAGCATCACTGTGGCAGCCAACTCCCTGTTCCCATCGTGACCCAGCCAAACCTCTTTCTCCGGATTCAGTTCCTTGGGACTTTTTGGGGCGTTGGGAGACACCAGCGGAGCAGCACAGATACTCACATGCCATTAACCAAGGCTGCTCTCTTTTTTTCTCTCAAATATACACCTAACATTAAGCTTTTTTTCTGATTATAAAAAACATAAATATAATCTCTTTTTAAAGTGCAAGCAGTTGGCCAAAGCAGAAAGAAAATTAAGATCACCCAAAATTCTACCACCCAGAAGCAAACACTGTTAACCTGAAAGGCATCCTATCAGATGCCTGGTCTTCAGACATATACATATATTTGTCTTATTTTATGTCAGTGGTATCATATTATACATGTTGTCCAAACACGTAACACACCAGTGAATTACATATTTTCATGTTCCTTTTGAATGACTGTGTTGCATTCCAGTGTTGGATGTACTGTCAGTCATTTAACTAATCCCCTACGGATGGATAGTAATGTTATCTTAAACAATACTCTAATGAACATCCTTGTGCTTGATGAATCTTTCCAGTTGTCTCCTTAGGATAAATTCCCACAGTTGTAATTTCTGGGAAATCTGTCCCCTTCAACCCAATGTTAAGAAAGAATTCACGTGGAGCATCGAGGGAATAAAAGGGCAATGACCAGCCAAGCTGAAGAGTCCTGTCAATCCTAGTGGCCTGTGATGATTGTAGGAACTCTTATCCATTCATCTCTGGGGACGTGGGGGTGAGAGAAGGTGAATTTTCATATCCCTGAGATTAAGCATCATGTCAGGAGGGTCTAGATAGATGCTTGCTTTCTTTTACTTCTTACCTCCTATGCCTCTTGCCCTGGCCTTTGGATCCATTGCACATGATACAGCCCTCTCTGCCACACTCTTCATTTCCTGACACTCTGACCATCAGCCAGTGGATTCCATTTTCCCTTGACTTCCCTTTCTTCCTGCTTTCCTCCATATGGGGCCCAAAGGTTGATTAACTCCTTGGGGTAAGAAAAGGCACTGAGACCCACCAAGCAGTGAGTTGAGTTGGGTGATTACATCGCAGTGTTTTAATTTGCCTTTGGACAAATTCTCATAAGCTTTCCTGAGAAAATCTCCCTTTAGACGTAGTCATTTAATTTAAGAACAGTTGGGAGAGGAAGATGAGCTAAGATGACAGATGGAGGAACGCAGATGTGTGTGTCTTAGAGGGACTCAGAAGCACTCTGAGGATTTGGCATTCAGTGAAGCACAATGCCAGCTTCTACTGCTTGTGCCCGTGGACTTGAGAAATTTTCAAGAAATCATTAAAATACAATGATTTTCTCAGATGACAAGCAGGTTTTATTATTTTCTCTTGTCTGTAAAATCATGACAAGGTCACCAAAAGAACTGGATACCCCCCACACACACACCCCAAGTCCAGCAAACACAAAAAATAAAAATTTGAGTAGCCTTGTAGGAAGGCAAAACAAAGCAAAAAAATAATAACAAGGCTGTTGTTAGAAATTTCCTTTGGTCACATTGCCACAAAGATAACTTTTTTTAATTCCATGCTTACCCTGGTTTCCTTCAGACAGATTTTCTGAACATCCTAATTTGGTGTTCACATAATTCAATGTCTATTATTGTTTTAGGTCCACAGTTATTATTTTAATTATAATTTAAAGCTGCCTAATATACCCCGAAGCCACTGGGCACCTAAAAGAAATAAATAAAAACAACTTGCCATTTTTAAAAGCAGCATGTTTATTTGGAAGTCCCACGAGCCAATCAATTAAGACATCATAAAACCTTCAAATAAACTAAAACGGAAACAAAATTAAATGTCCAGTCTTAATGTCCTTAGAAGGCATGCAGGAGAAGGTTACAGCTAGCTGAGTGCTGGTGTGAGAGCTCTCAGAATGACTTTATTACTGGGAGCCCACTGGGCATCTTGATGCCCACAGTCCATATCACAATCTGCACAGTCCTAGTCCTAGGTGTATAATCCTTGAGCCTTGGTGTGAAGTTTTGGTCAATGAGAAGTTGGTCTAGCAACAAATTTGGTGCAGAAAAAGAAAAGGGTGTGCCAGAGGATTGGAAATGCCCACCCACTGACTACTTCATCCATATGCTGTTGGATGACTTTCTCCAGTGTAGGTGTCAATAAAGCAGATGTAGGTCTCCTTAACCCTGATATTTTAAACGTGGAATTGCTAAAATATCTAAGTCTAGTGATTTTACATTTGGAAGGCTAAAGAAATTTCAAAATAGTTCCATAATGTTCCTACATGTGAGTTTTCCATAACAGAAAATAGTAAAATCATTTTCAAACCATTTACTGCTAGTATTCTGCATGTAATCAGAGCTGTTATGGTTTGTTAAGCAACAGAATTATCTAGTGGGCAGGAGGTTTATGCTTCTCCAAGACCTTCAAGCTACACAAGTATGCAAATCAGTAAATATTATAGAATCCATTGAATAAGCATAGTCAGGATTTCCAGAGGGAAGCATCTATTCCCTCCACCCCCAGAATGGTCTTAGATAGTTTAGGTGACTCTCTTTGGGACCCAAACAGCTGGACTGTCAAATTTGGATCACTTCAGGTTCTAAGAACAAGGCAGAAGTAGTGTCCTCAGGGCAGCAAAAAATGGGCTCCCAGAGATCTCCTTCCTTACTGTGGAAGAAGTAAGAATGAAAAGAAAAGAAAAAGAAAAGGAGAGGAGGGGAGGGAAGGGAAGAGAAGAAAAAGAAGGAAGTTGACCCCCAGAGAAGCAAACTCCTGTGGCTGCATGGATTAAGCAAAGAATACAAATAAGTGAAGTGGGAATAGTATAAGGCAATAAAGAGAGGTGGGGACTATGGAGAACACGCTCAGCCTTAAGGGCAGCTGCTGCTTAACTCTAGCCAATGGTTCCCAGGCCCAATGTAACCAGAATTTTTGATTTTTCAAGAGAAGCTGGAAATATCAATTTTTTTTTACTTGAAATATCTCAAATTTTGAGTGTTGGGAATCAATCTGATATAAATACCCACACAACATACAAACCAAATAAAAGATTCAACATGCCACATTCAGCTCATGGGCCATAAGTTTGTAAATTGTATGAGACAGAAGGAAGAAGTTGGGAATTAAAAGGAGCAACAGATTCTGAAGCATGGAACACAGAGTTTATATTAAGGATTCTTTCATTCTCTGTCTCAGATAAGGGAGAGTTTCATCAAGTCTTGCCACTAATTCCCATCTATAAAGGAAAATAGACACTTTTTCTCTCCCATGCTATCCAATGCCCTCAAACCTAAAATAACTCTTAATATACTTCATCCTTTCTTTTTGATTCTCTTTGTAAGTATTGGGCTGGTGAATGAATTCTGGATGTACTGAGCTAGGCAAATGCTTCAGATCTCTTAGCATTCTGAGATGGGGATGGGTCAATGCATAAAAAGTATTCGTAGGGGGCTTCCCTGGTGGCGCAGTGGTTGAGAGTCCGCCTGCCGATGTAGGGGACAGGGGTTCGTGCCCTGGTCCAGGAGGATCCCACATGCCGCGGAGCGGCTGGGCCCGTGAGCCATGGCCGCTGAGCCTGCGCGTCCGGAGCCTGTGCTCCGCAACGGGAGAGGCCACAACAGTGAGAGGCCCGCGTACCGAAAAAAAAAAAAAAAAAAAAAAATTCGTAGAAGGTGGAAATCTGTTTTGAGCCTATTTGCAATATTTATTGGAAAAATTATAACTATTTTATTGGTTATTTAAGGATATTATCCTTATAGCATTTCTGGCACTTGAGCTTAAAAATATTGATATTCAGCAGGTGTATCAGTCAGTTTTTACTAGGTACTGCTGCATTAACAAACAACCCCCAAGCGAAAGCAGGTTCCAGCAGGATGAGATATAGGAAAGGGTCCTGGAGACAGTGAGACAGAGAAAACAGAAGTTGGGGAACAAGGACCCCCAAAGTAAATTTGCCACACCTGATAGTTTTACCGAGAGCTACTCTGACCAGACCAGTCATTCTCATCCTTGGCTACATATTAGAATCAAGGGGGTGCTCAGACCATACCCTAGACCAGGACATCCAGAATCTCTGTGGGTGGGATTCAGTACTCTGAACATCTTAAGGCACGCCAGGTTCTTTTCATGTAAAACCAAGGTTGATTAGCCCAGGAGCAGTCTGCCTTCCACTCAGAGCACCTGACTGTCTCTTCCTTGGTTCAAATTTTGCTCCATCATGGATCTGCCTTAACCCCAGTTTCTCCAGCACAGTTCAGATGAACTGACTAGGAGAGGAACATTTGCTGACAAAGAAGAGGGAGAAATATGGCCAAAGTCGAGCATTTGTCTTTCCTCTCCTCCTGATTGATCACTTTATACAATAATAAAGCTTTTAAAAGGTTGAACCTGAACTGAGACTGTGACTGTGACACAATTAATCCAACTCTTGAAGAATCATGTTATATTATGTGCCTCAAGCATTGATCTACTTCACTAAAAGTTGGCCTGAAATACAACCTAGACCCAAGATACTGGATCCATAAGAAATGGCTAGGATGCTGTCGATTGCTTTGTGTCTCCATGCGATATGTGGCCATGCAGCTGACCAGACCTTAAAGCAGGACAAGTTCTAACACATCACAGAGGACGTCACCGGTCCCCACCTTGCCCCAAATTGCTGGGAGTGGAAGTACAGAGAAGAGAAGGCTGAGTATGGTATGATCCTCGAACCTGCTATCACTGCAACTACATAATGATGATATTATTCATCCACAAGGCTCCCAGGCTCCCTACCTGTTCTTGAATTGAACACAGACAGTACCAGCATCCCTGGTACCATAAACTCTTCCCCGTGGAGGTACATTTTTGGGGTCCTCTCTAAATCTAAGTTTTATAGGACCAAATGCATCCCCCATTTTAACTCATCAAGTCAATAACAATATCTAGCATCTCTGGGCAGTGCTTTCCAGTTAGCCAAACACTTAAAAGTCCCCAGACTCACTTGAGCCTCACAACAGCCCCAACAGGTAGGTAGGTGAGCCAGGATTCGTGATCCCCGTTTTACAGAAAAAGAAACTTTCTGGGGAAGTGAAGTGAATTGCCAAGGTCATGGAACTTGTGGTGGATATGGAACACCTGAATTTAAGACTTGGATCCTTTGGCTTCCTGTAACTTCCAGGCACCATGGGAGACCACAAAGGAAATCAGACCTTGCACTGGCCCCAGGCAAAATCGCATGACAGGCTCAGCTCCCTGGATGTCTACTTCATCCAGTTCACCAGCCTTCCCCCTCTCTTCCAGGCGTCCCTCCCACTCTGTGCTGTCCCACTGCATCACCCACGCTTTCACTAGCATCTCCAGAAGTCTCTCTCTGTGCTCCCCGCTTTGAAATTTCCCTGTGGTTTTAGCCAGCTCAGTGAAAATACAGATGTGCCCTCTAAGCCCAGCTCATCCTTGAGACCTAGCTGTGTGACCTTGGGCAAGTTACATTATGCTTTTGAGTTTCCTTCTCTGTAGAATGGGTGATTACTAGTACGTACTTCTTATGGCTGTATGGAGGATTGTATGAGTCATGTACGTGAGGCACTATGGACAGTGTCTAGCATGTATTAGGCACTCAGAAACGGCAGTTGTTTTAAAACCATTTATATTTAGTTATTAATTTTATACAATAGGAATAATAGCTAGCGTTTTTCAAGACCTACTGTGTAATGCCATGTATTGCATTGTTCTCAGCACTCTACATGCATTCTTTCTTTCATTTCTCATGACAACCCTACAAAGCAAGTACTATTACTACCCCACCTTACTGATGAAGAAACTGAGACACAGAGAAGTTAAATAGAGCCAGCAAGGGCTAGACCCTGGATTTGATCTAAGTGGTGTAACTCTAGACCCAGCACTCTCCATTCAGACACAATCTCCACAAACCTTTAACATGGCTTCTTATCACTTGAATTTTTAAATAACAATATCTTTAAATCAAAGAAGTACCTTAGGGCTTCCCTGGTGGCGCAGTGGTTGAGAGTCTGCCTTCCGATGCAGGGGACACGGTTCGTGCCCCGGTCCGGGAGGATCCCACATGCCGCAAAGCGTCTAGGCCCGTGAGCCATGGCCACTGAGCCTGCATGTTTGGAGCCTGTGCTCCGCAACGGGAGAGGCCACAACAGTGAGAGGCCCGCGTACTGCAAAAAAAAATAAAAAAGAAAAAAAAGAAAAAAGAAGTACCTTAAGCATATACATGGAAAGGAGTGAATCTATAACAGTGAAATATCAGCCATTATAGCAAAGAGGACAGACAATAGGTAGAAACGAGGGCTTTCTGGGTGCTGCTAAAATTATACGATGAATATATTTTTTAAATTGAAGGAAGGAATCACAAGAAAATGTTAACAGTGATAGTTATTGTAGAGCAGAACCAAACTCGGGTGAGGAGAGCAGGGGTTTTCATGTTCATTTTGTTTTTTTCTGTATTATTTGAGTTTTCAAACCCAGCTCCACACATTGGTTTCGTTTTATACCAACAGGATTTATCGGAAAAAATAAAACCATTGCTCTGTTTTGTTACTTGATCTTTTCTTCCTTGTATACTCCACATTAAAAACTGAGTCATTTTTAAATATTATACCATAAAACCAGCCACTCTCCCCACTCCAATGCCACGCCCTCAAGCTGCTGATCATCTCAACACAGAGATAAGACAGAGCAGAGGAAAGAACTAGAGTGCCCAGCAAGATGGGTTATAATTAAGTGCCCGAGAATGCAGAGCCATCTCTTGAGACCGTAGGAGTCCAGCTCTCTTCCCAAACATGGTATTTTCCCTGATGGTTTCTTTTTTTCTCCACCAGAAATTTTCCACTTTAATTATGTGGGGTAGGTTAGAGGAGTTCACCTTCGGAACTTTAAACGCGCAAACAGCTAATCCCTTCCATAAGACACATTTCTGGGAAAGCCCAAAGATAAATGTTTACAGCCTGTGCTGGAAGAATAGAACCCAGCGAAATTCAAAATGATTTAAGCATGATGTGCCCATGCCTGAAGAAACAATTTAGAGAGACTCTAGCCTCTCTGTTCTGGAATTCTGGCCTTCGTTCTCACAAAGAGTGGAATCACTGGCAATGCTCATAGGTTAGATTTTCCCCACACCTTTTCCCGGTTTTTCCTTCAACATGAGAAGGATGGTAATTAAAACCATACTTAAAATATTAAGTCTACTACCTAAAGGAATGAAGTTTATTAAAGTTGCTAGGCGTTAAGTACAGAAAATCAAAATAGCTTGAGCACACTCCCCTCGGCATATACCCAAAATATTGGTTGAGAGGAACCCAAGCATAGAGGTGGCACACATGCACAATACACACACACACACACACACACACACATCAATACATTGATATATCAATAAATGGAAGGCATTTCTCAAGTAGCTAATGTTTGACAAGCAGAGGGCAAAGATGACCTCCCTAATTAAGGTACTTAGAAGGGCCAGTTACTCAGAAAAATTTTTAAATGTTGTCATAAGGGCACGGAGAAAATAAGGACCAATCCTAGGCGCCACTTAACCTCTTTGAGACAGTTTCTCATCAATCATGTGGGGTCAGTGATTGATGGGAGGATGTGGGGAAGGTATAAGGAGATAACCTGGCATGATCCCCAGCACAAAGGCAGGAGGTACGTAGTGTCAGGCCCCTTATTCCTGGGGATCTCATGGTGGTTCAGCTGATAAGATATGAGAACTCTTTCTCCTCCCCCTGGGGCTGGCTGGAATCTACAGGTCAATCCAGGTAAATTCTAACTATGATCAAGGAGTATTCCGTCACCATCCTTTTCTCCTCACCTAAGGTTATAGAGAAAGGGCAGTGTGGTGTCGTGGGTAAAGCTCGGTCCTGCTTTGGACATGAGGCAGCTCTCTTCACCATCCCAAGGGTTGTTGTGAGGCGTGACTGCAATGCTGAATGGCAGGTGCCCAGCGGGCAGCAGGGTCTTAGCTGCTCTGGGCGGCTCTGCTCTCCAGGGACACCACGCACCCCTGCACAGCTACCCGGATGGCCTGCAGGCTGGTTATGGACCCAGACCCACTGAGAAAGCACACCAGCATGATGAGGGCTGCTGCCGCTCCCTGTATCCCATCACTCGTTTGGCCTGGGATCCCCTCTGTTTGGTGCTTTCTAAGGAGTTGGTGCTGTGGGCAGCCCAAGAGTGTCTTGAAAGGCAGTAGGGACAAGAAATGATTTCCTTATATGTTTGTTTTCAAATTCCTTGAAAAATTCCTTTAGGAATTTCTTGGAGCACACTACCTAGTGCATAGAAGCTGCTCAATAAATGTTTATGGGGAGTTCCCTGGTGGTCCAGTGGTTAGGACTCATTGCTTTCACTGCCATGGCCTGGATTCAATCCCTGGTCACGGAACTATGATTGCACAAGCCACACAGCAAAAAAATAAAGGAAAGTAAAATAACAAATAAATAAATAAGTAAATGTTTATGAATGAACCGTAATTCGTGCTACCATTTTTTTTTTTTTTTTTTTTTTTTTTTTGCGGTATGCGGTCCTCTCACCGCCACGGCCTCTCCCGTTGCAGAGCACAGGCTCTGGATACGCAGGCCCAGCGGCCATGGCCCACGGGCCCAGCCGCTCCGCAGCACGCGGGATCCTGCCAGACTGGGGCACGAACCCATGTCCCCTGCATCGGCAGGCAGACTTCCAACCACTGCGCCACCAGGGAAGCCCTGTGCTACCAATTATTGAGCTATTATGTGCCAGGCCCTGTACTCCAAGAGAATCTTAACTGTCTTATTCTATTTTAACTACACAAGTGGGAGAAAGGTACTAGAGTTTAACAGAAAAAAGACCAGGCTTTGGCATTATAATTTGAACTAGCTCCCCATCCTTCATTCTAGCTGAGTGACTTCTGGGAACGTATTTAAATTCTCTGAGCCTCAGTTTTCTCATCTGTAAAATGGACATACTATCTACCTCCTAGGATTGCTGTGAAGATTAAAAGATAGATCGTTAAGTAGTTAAGTAGGTATGTAAGTAGATAGATAGATAGATAGGTAGATAGGTAGATAGACAGATCTTTTATGTGTGTGTGTACAAACACACACATATAAAATCACATAACACAGTGTCTAGAACCTAGAATATGATGTTAAAAAACAGATGAAAAATGGTATAACAACCCAGTGAGATGGGGGTTATTACCCCCATTTTATACATGAGAAACTCCTCAGAATGGCATCCTTTGACAGAAGTCCATTCAATCTCTTCCACTGATAAGGAGTTTCTTTGTTTGTATCATGAATGAGTAGGGAATTGATCTGGAGCCTTAGAAAAACCCAAGATTGAGGGAACAAATGGAGAAGGTTATTCCAGACAGGCTCAGACCTTACAGAAGCTTGTGGGAAGGGGTGGTGTAGACAGACTAGTGAGAGAGCAAAAGAAATACTAGCCACATTTTTCTCTTCTCCTCCCATATAGAGTGCTTGAGTGTGAGCCAACTGGTGAATTTATTTCCAGGCCTATACTGGGAGACCTGTCATTTATTAAGCAACTAAGCTGAGGTCCAGGAAAATGGTAGGTAGGAAAATGGTTAAGAAAAAGTGCTCTGGAGTGATCTGCCTAGGCTTGAATTCCAGCCTGTCATTTACAAGCTGTGTGACCATGGGAAAGTCTTTTAACCTCTCTGAGCTTTGAGTTCCACATTTGTAAAATGAGGATAATAATAGATCCTACTGCAGGGCTCCTTTGAGAATTACACGAATTAATATAAGCAGAGCCTATGCCATGCTTATACCTCGTAAGCATTCAATACATCATAATTTTTATTGTTGTTGTTACTATTTTTATATGCTTTATATACATAGTCCAAGATATGGGTGGATTAAGCAAGGGGCCAAACCACACAACTACTAGCAACTGGTAGACACAGGAATCTAAAAACCAAAATTCCCCTGTACCAGTCAGAAAGGGTTTGGTTATGCTGGGTAACAAACAGGCCCAAAAGTTCAGCAGTGTGACATAATCGAAGTTTATTCCTCACTCACACAAAATCCAGTGCAGTTTTGGACAGCTATCCATGTGTTAGCTTAACATTCCAGGGGGCTTTGCTCTTATCCATATGAACACAATCACCTATGATCACAGTGACAAGCGAAGAGCAGGAAAGTTGTTCACTAGCAATTAAATGTCCACCCAGAAGGGACACACATTTCATTAGCCCAAACAAGTTACATAGTCATACCTAATTCAAGAAAGAGAAGCGCAATCCTGAGCACGTGCAAGTTCAGAAAACAAGTTATCAGTGAGCACCGAATCTCCCAAAGCCAGCCTCTTAGCAGCTCAACATTGCACCATTCTGCCTCTCTCTGTGAATGGACCAGCCTTTGGTCAACTTTCTCTTACTGCAGCAGTTAGTTTCAGTACCCCTTAAGTGCAGAGAAAAGAATCAAGGTTTTAAATGAACTAATTAATCAGAGACTGTGTCACAAATCCCAGACTGGCTCTTGTCCCTTTCCTTCCCATCAGCAGCATTCCGTGGTCCATGGCTGTCCTCCAGTGCACCCGGTCAGCTCAGTCAAGACCAGGGCCACCCATCCCTCTGTTCGGGAGCCTCTCTTCTTCCCCCATCCATCACCAGGGCCCTGTGATCTCACCTGTCGATGCCCAGCTCTTGCTTGATATCTCAGTTCTGGAACAGAGATGCTCCAGCTGCTACCTGGGAAGGCTGTAGTCCCCAAAATATTTAGTTAGCAGCCATTCAGTTAAGTGGAATTGACTTTTTATCGGCTTTCCTCTGTACGGCTGCCACCAGCGAAGACTGCTTCCTCCTTCCCTCTTCTCTGCCTGTCAGTTCACTCCACATTCCTATCGGCAGCCTTTAGCTCTGATCAATACTAACCACTGTGTAACAGCTCACGCACGGCTGCTCTGGTCTGCATCGATCAGAACCTTCTTCCAACAGGTAGTCAGCTATTCGAGGCAATGACTTGAGATAAACACCTACTTTTACTTCAGGCTAATTCATTTCAGGTGGATTTCAAGGAGGCTCTGCACACCGCCTCTGTTAGATGAGCTGAAATCATAGAGTCAAGATCAACTCCTCGTGCGCTCGAGACCCTAGGAGAACTTTCTTCCTCTCCCCTCTTTCCCCCTTCCCTTGTATGTTGTAAGTGCCACTTATAAACAAGATACCAAGACTTGGGACATTGAAAATGCCACTTCGGGAAATGTGTCAGCCAGCCATCCCTCTTTCCTTTTAATAAGATGTATCTGGGACTGCAGGAAACCCAGGGCTGCCGTGGGGACAGCATTGTCGCCGGGCAACCAAGCATCCTTCCAGCTTCCCCAGAACTAATCTCACAATATCCTGCAACCCTGGTCTCTTACCACCACAGGGGGCAGTCCTTGAATTCCTCCCCATCCTTATTCCAGGCTCACCAGTGAATCTGCCAGGAGCTGATATTGCAAAACCAGTTGTTATTTTGCAATTGATTAGGGGTTGGTACAACTTCATGGCATTTGTGTTATAACTAGAAAAAACGCAAGACTGGATGATGTACACTTTTTTCCCAACTTGTACACTAAGTGTGGCTGAATGGTCCATCTGATACCATCGTGACCCTTTCACCTGGGTCCCAAACTTCTTGTCCTGTTTCTCTTTCTCCAGCACCCCCCACACTTGACACACCCAGCTCATCAGTCCCCTTGTTCTGTTGAGCCTTCCCTTGCGTGCAGTTCCAACATCCTGCCCTTCATCTCAGTTGTTGTCATCTTATTCAAGCCCTCATCTCCTGGTGCTTGGACTACTGCAGTATCTTCTAGCTGGTTGCCTGGCTTCCCGTTGTTCCCTGCTTTGTTAATTTCATGCCGCACAAAGATTTATCTTCCTTGCACTCTGCTGTAATTGCCTTTCTCTTCTCAGAAATCCTCAGTGGCTTCCCATCGCTCATCAGAATAAAGGCAAATTCCTCAGCCTATCATTCTGGTCTTCAGTAGTCTGGTCCTTACCTCACTCTCTCCAGACTGTCTCTTGCTATCCTCCGGCAGAAACCCCACACCCTACGCCATCTGGATAACTCCCTACTTCCTCTATAAGAGTTTTCTAGCTCTGTGCCTAAAAAAAAAAAAAGGCACGCCCCACACTGCCTTTGAAATGGGTTCAAATCCTGGCTCCCTTACTTATTAGCTGTGTGACCTCAGTTGGGTTATCTAACTTCTCTCTGCCTCAATTTCTCACCTGTGAAATAGGGATAATAATAGTACTTACCCCATAAGATAGTTATGAAGATTAAATAAATTAACATACATAAGGTGTAAAGAATGGTACCTGCACATAGTAAATTCCAAATAAATATTTGTTCTTATCATTTTGTTATTATTTTCCCAACTCCTCCAAAGGATATCTTGTCCATGAATATTCTCTAGGTCACCCTAGCAAAAAATACTCATTTCCTTTTCTGCCTCTTATAGACCTTGTTTATAGATGAATGATAATTTATCATAATTCCTGGGTGTCAGGTACATGCTCAGTTCTTTTATGCACATTATTCACCCCAGATCTACTCTCCCTCCTTCGTCACCTTACTTTTTGCCACAGGAGGCTGATCTGTATGTCCAGTGGCTCCTAGCTGGATTTGGCCAACAAGGAACACTGGCAGGAAATAAGGCGGAAAAAGTATGGGTCAGAGTTTTTATTTCTCCAGCTCCTTCTCAGACGTGTCACTGCGGAACAACTTCATCTCTCAACTCAAGGTCATGGCTCCTGCCAGGTGGCCCTGTCGACCCTGCCTGCTGTGTCTCCAGCTCTTGGTCACCTCCTTGTCTCTTCACACCTTTGGTGATAAGATGGCCCCAGGGCACTGCACTCTCCCTTGTGGGTCCCTGAACCCTGACCACACCTTTGTAAATACAATCGTTCCTCTATAAACTATCCCCAAATTATCCTAATTCCAATGTGCCACGCTGGGTGACACAGTTCTCATTACAACCCTATGAAGTAGGTACTGTCATTTTTACCAAAGATGCCCTAGAGCACATCATGTGAGTGATGGAGCCACGTCTGTCTGGCTCCAAAGCCCATACTCTGAATCACTCTGTTATAATAAGGTGTAAGTAAGGTGGCTATTTCTCTATGGATTTCTACACCTCTTTGTCAGAATATATTAGTTTGCTTTTGCCACATGAAAAAACATCCCAAAACTTAGAGGCTTCAAACAACAATCATTTATTAGCCCA